>NC_051451.1:10226810-10278457 GCF_001649575.2 Kryptolebias marmoratus
GGTGGGGGGTTGGGGGGGGGGGACGACGACATAATTTTACAGTCCAAGAGAAAAGCTCATGTTCCCGCTCTCAGAGCGTCTGTGTGTTATACAACCCTTAGAGAAGGAAATAAAACAAGACTTTCTGCTGCTGCTGCTACGCGCTTGACTCTAATTCAGGCTGACAGGCAGGCCAGTCCACACGAACACACACACACACTCGCATACTGCGCATGCTCACCGCACACACACTCGGGCGCATACACAGGAAGTGAGAGCTGCAGGCTTCGTCTCCATGACTGTTTGGTTGGCATGATAAACAGAGTCAGCTGGGAATTCACGACAAAAGAGCAGAATGGGGGGGCAGTGTGTGTACATGTGTGTGTGCGTGGTGGTCTGCAAACTACAGCCAGTGTCGGCCATACAGTCACCAAGACTCCCTCAGAAGCGCCTCCTTTAAACATGAGTTTAAAGGAGGGAAACTACAGATACCTCGTGTTCCCTGGTGAGGTTTTTAATATTACAGCAGTGTTTTTCATAGGAAATACCCAAAAATACAGTGCAGCCATATTGTTCCTAAAGATACAGAAATCTCAGTTTTGGCAACATCTCTTAGCAGCAACTGAACCAATAGGTTGCAAAAGTATTCACCTCCTTGGTAATCTCCATTTTACAACCCGGAGTTTAAATGGATTGTTGCTTTGATGCTATATATATATGTTATTTAGAAATCTAAAAATTATAAAATTGACAAATGGTGCATGCAT
This sequence comes from Kryptolebias marmoratus, assembly GCF_001649575.2. Lineage (NCBI taxonomy): Eukaryota > Metazoa > Chordata > Actinopteri > Cyprinodontiformes > Rivulidae > Kryptolebias > Kryptolebias marmoratus. The sequence continues at coordinate 10,227,557 of NC_051451.1, forward strand.
ATGTATTCACCCCACAACCATTACCTTCAGAAGCCACATATTTAATTAGGTAAATAAGATCCACCTGCGGGCGATCTAAGTGTCAAATGATCTCTGTAAACAGTGCGTCTACCTGTTCTGATAGACCCCAGGACCAGTTCAGTTTATCTATATGGCACCAGTTCACTGCAAAAGTCGTCTTAGGCCATGATATAGAGACGTAACAAGTCCAAACTGTATCCAGTTACAAACACCAGCGCGAGTAGTCACAAATACCACAAAGCAAGAGTTAGCATGAAGACCAAGGGGGTCTCCACGCAGTGCAGAGACAAAATTGTGGAGAAATACAGATCAAAGTTGGTTTATTTAAAAAACAAAAGCCTGAACATCCCTCTGAGCACCATTAAATCCTTTTTTTTTGGACTCCACAAAAAGAGTGGAAGAAGGTGCTGCGGTCCAGACTTCTGGTGAAAACCTGACACCTGTCATTATGTCCACATTGCTGTCCCTACATTGAAGCACAGTGGTGGCAGCATCATGCTGTGGAGATGCTTTCCATCAGCATGGTCTATGAAACTGGTCCGAGTTGAAGGAAGGATGAATGCTGCAAAATGTAGAGAAATTCTTGAGAGAAACCTGATTGAGTCTTCCGCAGATTAAAGACTGGGACAGAGGTTCAGCTTCCACCAACTGAGAATCTCCGGTTTGGTTTCAAGACTGCTGAACACGAGCGGCACCTATCCAACTTAAAAGACATGGAGCAGTTTGATCATGAAGAATAGACACAATTTTCAGAGGTCAGATGTCCTGAGCTCATGAAGAGACGGACAAAATCAGACTCAAAGTATCAACTCTTCTGCTTCTTCGTTTTATTCTTGTTTGTTTCACAATAAAATGCATTGAGCATCTTCAAAGTAGTAGTTCTTTTACTCACAGTAAGCTACAACCACACAAAACTTCAGCTTTAGATCCAGCACATGAAGAGAGAATGCCAAGAGGGTGAAAACTTTTGCAACCCACTGTATTTACCAATAAACTCTAAAGACAGAGCAGCCTCAGAACCAGAACCAGAGTGTGACTCCAGCAGTTCTGAGTTGAACTTCTCACATTGTTGGTGTAGCTATGGTTTTATCGCTGAATGTGTTTGAGCAGAGAGCGTTTCATTCACAGAGGCTGTTCTGTGCCCCCGATCTGTAATCAAGCGGCTCCTTCTCCCTCCCTGATGGTAGAAAAATAAAACCCAGTCCTGACATGGGTTTCCTGAAACCAGTGGCATGATTATAGCCGACTGAACGTCTCAAACAGAGCGGTTAGCATCCCAAGCCGACCTGTGGGACAAACGCTGAACAAGTTTGGAAGCGTACAACAACCACTCGGTTTCATTAAACCTCTCAGTCTGCAGCTGCCGACAGAGAAAAAAAAAACAAAACAAAGGGTTTAAAGAGTCCCAAATCACGAGCAGAGAGGGTTTTCCGTCAGCCAGTGTGTGAGAGCCGAGGCAGCTGCACATGTCTGAGTCTGTTGAACACAGAGCAGGGCTGACATACCAGAGGAGCCCCACCCCACACATTCCTCCTCGTCCTCCTCCTCCTCTTCTTCCTCCTCTGTCTTACACATCTGCTCTACTCTACACGTCCCATCCTCTCATTCCACCGCCGCACACCAGTCACAGCCCACAGAGGCAGCGTCACCCGCTGAGCCGACCGTCAGCAGAAGCCGAAAGACCGATCAGGAAAGAGTCGAGGAAGAGGGGAGCCATGTTTCCCCTCTTCCTCGTGCCTACAGCTGTGGGTTGTTTTTTTTTTTGTTTGTTTTCCCACCTCAGGTGGGTTTTCAGTTTGGACGACTTTGGCTGAATTTCAACCAAGAGTAAAGTCGCCTGTACTGCTCTCCTCTGTCACTACAGGTTATTCCCATTAGACAAGTCTTTTTTTAAGTGCTCCAATAGTGAACATACACCAAACTATGATCAGGTTTTATAAAGATTAATCAGACACTGATTTTGTTTATACTAATATGTAGTGAAATGCCTTTTTTTTGCTAAGTCCCCCCTTGTTTTCCCTCAGCAAAAATGTCTTACTAGTAAACATTACAGCAAAAATCTTGAATTATCTGTAACGGGTAAATAACGTTGAATTATGAAGTATAAAAAAACAGGAAGTTATCAAGATTAAAAGCTAATTGCTGAGTGAACGTTAACAGGTTACATGGGATGGTTCACTTAGGAAAACGTTAAGAGCAAATGAACAGAAAAGGTTGTGAAAAGTGGCATTAAATACAGCCCAACCTGCAAACCGAAGGATTTCACACACGGGTGAGTTCAGGTGTGCGAAGCCCAACAGTGTGTTTCACACCCTCGGGTGGGTTTCAGGTGTGTGAAGCCCAGTGGGGTGTGTGTTCCCCCTGCATCAGACATGACGATGTGATGCAGTGCAGCAGTGCAGAGCGGCAAGATGGACTCTGCAGAGATATTATGATCCTGTAACCAGATACGCTGGTTTCCATGCCTGAGCTGCACATCCCTCCCTCCCCCTGCGTCTATGCTGAGCTATTTCAGGTTCTCCCTCACACACACACACACACACACACACACACACACACACACACACACACACACACACTCATTGCTGCAGGTACATGGAAGCAGCATTTTATCGAGTGCTGTCGACTTTAACTCTGACAGGAGAATGGTAAACAGCACCGTACGGTTTGCAGTCACAACAAAGTTTACACCATCGGGTTTTACCAAAGTGCACATGAGGACGACTAACTTCTGTGGAAATGTGTGTGTGTGTGCTACATCTCACACAAACACAATGTGGTCGTAGTAAACACATTTAAAAGTAAACCCAGAGGCAGACACTGTATCAGACTTATGGCGCTCACCAACAGATCCACGGCGCCAACCAACAGACCTAAGACGCTAACCAACAGATCCAAGGAGCTAACCAACAGACCTAAGACGCTAACCAACAGATCCAAGGCACGAACCAACAGATCCAAGGCGCCAACCAACAGATCCAAGGCGCCAACCAACAGATCCAAGGCGCCAACCAACAGATCCACAGCGCTCACCAACAAATCCCACGATGCTCACCATCACCCCAATCATCATCTACTTATTGGCATTTCTTCTTTTGGGTCAACCTTCAATAAACCACGCAAAAGTACCAACAAAGAAACTACAGTCACACCATGCAGAACTAAATCGCTTAAACAAGAAATCATGAAGAAATCCAAGAAAAACCTGACTTCGTTTTAATGATTCTTAAAACTTTTTTTAAAGCTGCAGGTAAGAAATCACACTGAAGGTCATTTTTTTCAGTTTTATCATCTCAAGAACAGCTGTGGAACCAGCTTTTAACTTGGTTATTGTGAATTTGAGTCAGATTATGTCAGACTGCAGCAATAAACTGTCAGGCTCTGTCTATTTGCTGAAACAAAGTTGTTAAATACTTTTTTTTTTTTGGTGTGGCCATGTGTTTTATCACAAAAAAATCAACAGTAAAAATAAATACTGACACGGCTTTTCCAAATAGGAAGAGACTTGTGGATACTTGTAGCTATTGGTTTCCATCACCTGTCTGACAAAATAACACGAACAAGTTTAAGAAAATAAAACTCTAACACGGGGTTTAACTGTAGAAATAATCATCACGTTGCATCACGTCTCTGTTGCTGTCGAGGATTTAACTGAAGCAACAAACACGTCTGAAATGCAGTCCGCTGTCGTTTCAACTGACTGATTTGGATATTAATGATCTGAATCATTTGCAGTGAATAAAGGCCTAAATAAAGACAAGAAATAAAGTGTTTTCCTTCACAGTGATCAGAAACATTCATGATCGAGGCCACTTCACTACAGCCTCCTACGTAACGGCGGAGCTGCTTCCAAAACAGTTCCACTGCTGCACGACAAGCAGGAAATATCTGATAAAAAAAACAACAACAAAAAAAAAAAACACAAGCTCGGGACGGACAGAACCGTTCACTAAAGGCGGACTGGGCCCTCGCGACACCTGAAAGGCTCGACTTCCTGGTTTTGAAGGAATTACAGCGACCGTGTCACCCGAATCAAAGATTTTCAGCAGCCGATTCACGCCGCCTACAGAGCTTAATGAAACTTTCAGCAGCGGAGGCGCAAAGATAAAGACAAAGGAGTGCAAAGTTCAGGGACTGAAGTGAAACCATTTTTACTTGCTGATAGTAAAGCGCACTGCTCAGTTTGTTAGATTCATGCATTTTGCTGGAAGAGTTGTAGAAACGCACAGCGAAGAAACTAAGAACAAAATGTAAAAACAGCAACAAGGCGCTTCATACTCTGGGGTTGTTGTGTTAAATAGAAAAGTAAATAACTCTTACATGAAATTGAACAAATCAGTTTCACTTTTAGCTGCATAGAAACTCAACAGTCCAACACATCAGGGTGTGTGTCTGTGCTTTCAAAATGCCTGGTCAGTAAATGCCTGCCTCAATATATATATTAAAAAAAAGGCAGAAGAAGAGAGCAGATTTAGGTCAACACGAGGGAGAAAACAGCTTTGTGATTCAGGCGACGAAGACGTAAAAGCTCCAGGAATCCAAAGCATCGATCCGTGTGGAGACTGGGAGGACAGAGGTGTCCACCTGATTACCGCAGCACATACGGAACACCGGAGTAACACAGCTAATTCCTAAGGAATGCTGACTATAGCACCGGAATCTGCCCGTTCAACACGAGCCCCTTTCACACAACAAGTTCTGCGACGCGTCCGCAAAGACGAGTCTCTCTCTAAGCTGCCTCCAGTCGTTTAGAAATCATTCAATCGGGGCGGCCACGTCCCGCCAAGACGCGGGCTTTGATTAAGTGAAGCCGGCATCATGGAGCCAAAGGATGCATGAAATCTGCCGGGCAGCTCCCGTTTTTACAGCCCACAGCTGGTTGGTCGCGCCGATCTTCAGTCATCACCGCAACCTCCAGCTGCAAGGCCGGCTCAGCATTTCACTGGCCGCCCGTCACGGTGCGGTCCCTGCCTGGCTTAGAGGCGAAACGGCGGCAGGTTGGCTTCAACCCCCCCATGCCGCTTCAGTCCTATCAGAAATCACACCAAGTCGACTAGGAGGCGAATCGAGCCTGGGTCGAAGTGTTTCGCTTACAGGGCTACAGTGAGGATCTTCTGGTTTAGCACTCCAGGTGTCATCGTTTCCAGGAAGCACTTTTATAACCAATCCTGAACTATGAGATTATAACCCCAAACCGTCGACTGGAGAAGAAATCCTGACACCCAACGTGAACCTGGAAGCTGAAGCCGGAACGGGACCAACCTTCCCGGTCGGCTGGTTCCAATGCAGGGTTAATGTCCCGCCCCCAAAACGTAAACAAATGAGACTTTGGCCTCGATGAAACAAAATAAAAGCACACTCAAATCACTTTTTCTTCGGGTGTCAACTCTCGTAACAATCACCTTGCTTTTATGTTATGAAATATTCATATTTTTTCTCCAATACGCTTAGTTGTAATTAGTTATTTCATGCTTAAAAGAAAGCTTATGAAACACCACGATTGTGTAAATAATCTTAAATCAACACATTCATAGTGCAAAGATTCTGCTTCCAAAAAATACAACATGACAGCTACAGCAAAACAGGATCTTCTGGCTTCAACGCTCACCCAGGGAAGAAGGCCATTTTTAGTTTTGCCTTATACTGTCGATGCTTTACATATCCGGTCGCAACGTGAGCTTTTCTCTTTGATTTTTACTGAGTAAACAGTTTGAAATTTAACAAATTAAGTCCTGTCCTGTGAGTTGAATTAAACAGCATAAATCATCTAACGATCAACGGAAACAATAACAGCTTGTTATCATCACTTCTGCAATATTCCATATACTTTTTAGCTAATTTTTCAGTTCTTGTCACCGATTTGGCTTTTATAATATTAAGACTCAAGACTACACCTGTCCCCAAATTCTTTTCTCTGGTGAGTCATCCTGAAAACTTGAAGAAGAAAAAAAAATGCATCCTCGCACTAACTCCCACATTTGTTTCTGTCATCTTCAGCGTCAGAAATTATTCTTTAGTTTCGCAGAAGCTCTTAAATTTGGCGTTTTTGCTTGTGTAGTCTGGACCCAAAGGAAGAGCCGAGGAGCCTCTTTACCCCAGGGACAAACCGGACCTTTCTCTCTCCTCCTGCCATCGTCAGAGTTTTGGATAACACACCTGGGCTCAGACTGGAACAGGTGAGTTGGTCCGGACCGAGTCGGAAACCAGGATCTGACCTACATGCTGCTGCTGCTGCTTTTGGGTCAGATCACAGGAACAACTACAGGAAGGAGGAGGAAGTTCTGTGGCTGCTGTGCTGCAGGTTACGAAACGGAGGCCCCTCCAGGACAACAGGAACAGAACAACAGACTGAAGTCCAAATCCCTTTACAGCAGCAGCAGAACCACTTCACCTCACTTCACTGATGTGTACAGGGCCTGGGAGAACCGGATTCAGACCAGAACTTTATCAACTCTGCTGTTTAAAAGCCTGAAACAGAATTTACACAAGTTTAAAGACGCTTCACTAAACAACAACAAAACTGCATTAGTTTTTAAATGAACCATTTTAGAAAAAGTTAGCTTGTTTTTAGAACAGGAGGTGTCATGTATAAATGAAACCTGTGTTCTTTAAAGCACAGAGCTGCCTGTCAGTGTTGGACTGTGTCCTCCCTATAAAAAAAGTTCACCAGACAGACTCTCCTCCGTCAGAAACTCAGACAGCAGCGATGGAACCGAACTGAAGAACACACTAACAGTCCTTCAACCGAACTCCGCAGAACCGAGCCAGAACCAGCCCACAGTAGTCCCGTGGAACAGCAGGACTCGAGTCTCTATTATTCATTAAGAAAGCAGCTCCCTGAGCCGCTGGGTTCAACCCTGCTCCAAACGGTGTCTTACCACATCCAGGTCCGCCGGGGGTCCAAACACAAACATGGGAGGCTCTTTAACCAGTCCGGTCCACGACAGAAACACGGTCCGAACCGACAGCCCGCAGAAACCGTCGATCCTCCTTCCACAGACTCTGACACACAATGGCGCTGATCGGAGGAGAAAACAGGCTGTGCTGCGTTCACTGACCGTGGGATGTATTCACAGGCGCTGATCGGAGGAGAAAACAGGCTGTGCTGCGTTCACTGACCATGGGATTTATTCATAGGCCTGATCTGAGGAAAAAAACGGGCTGTGCTGCGTTCATTGACTGTGGGACGTATTTACAGGCGCTATTCGGAAGTTAAAATAAGCTGTGGTGCCTTCAGTGACTGTAGGATTTATTTGCAGCCAGAGACTAGAAAAAATGCTGTGGTGGGTTCAACAACAGAATTGACTCGTGTCGGTGAAACACACCTCGGTCTCAGTTAAACACTGAGCTGCAGAGGCGCCAACGGCCATCTTAGTGAGGGCACCTCTCTGCGTCCGAGCCCAGCTTTCTTTCTGCCTCTGAGCTGATCCGTGAATGCAGCGAGGGGTGAGCAGGGATGCCTCTAAATAAAGATTTCAGGTCAAAAACAGGAAATGGCTCAGAGAGGAGGGAGGGCATGGCCTCACAAACACCAGCGGGTGAGCTGCTTCTACAACATGCCTCCTTCAGCAGCTATCCTTTATTGCTCGTCTTTCCCCGCTGTTAGATGAAGAATTGTGTTTTTCTTCATCCACACTTTCTAACAAATGTTCTGAAATGCTCATGCCACACCAGTAGGTTGCAAGAACGTCCTGAGTTACGACAGAAACACGACATGCTTGACTTAAGTAAAGACTTTCCCAAAACAATCGTAGCTCTTTCCCCCTTTAATACCACAATTTAAAGTGTCTTTTTTCTGTATATAACCTTTTCAGCAAAGAGTTTAATGGTGACGGGGTCAGGATCAGGTAAAAAAAAACAGTTTGTGCTGCCTTCACTGACCCTGGGTTAATATACAGGCACTGATTGGAGGAGAAAACAAACTGTGCTGCATTCACAGACTGTGGGATTTATTTATGGTTGCCTATCAGAGGAGAAAATGGGCTGTGTTGCATTCACAAACCCTGTTTAGAGATGTGCAGACGGGACTTTTATCAAAAAGTTCCCACTCCTTTCTGTCTTTGCCTTACCTGCATCTGAGCCTCTTTTCCTTTTCTGATTCTGTAGTTTTCTGTTCATTGACACAAATTTCTTTTTTTTTTATATCTGAGATTCCTAAACATCCAAAGTGAGAAATAAAAGCCCAATTTAAAGGCCTGTATGGCTTTAACCTGGCTAATAATCTGTCCATCTTGTATTGGTTTAACTGATTGAGAAATTAAGTAATAATGGGCTGAAAGGGGTCTTAAATTAACCAGTGGCATTCAGGATTAAAACAGGAAAAATTCAAGATTCAAACAGGATCAATTCAATATTTCAAATGGAATAAATTCAGGATTCATTTATGATTAACACTAATTTACCAGGGATGAATTGAGATTTAAATCGGAACAAATCTGGAATAAAACAGGATTATTTCAGGATGACACTTGGCACTCTTTGTAACTAATTTATAAAAATGTGCAGACATTCAGCTTTAAAATACTCAATAAACCTTTTTAAAACTTCCTGCTGAGTTATTTTCCTCTGCCGTGTCCCTCGTCCCCGGCAGCAGTTCTTCACCAACCTGTCTCTTGGTCACCGTCTCTAATGCTGCGCACATTTTTTGTTGACAAACCCATCCGTTACCGACCGGATTTCTTCATTTACTGTACTTATTTGAAGCTCTGCGCCATCAACAGTATGCTCCAACTCTAACATAAAAACGCTGTAACTTCACGAGAAGCTCAGAAACACTTTTTCACATGTTGCACTCAGAGACATTTTTTAGATTCAGTGTCTTGGTAACATATCTGAAGGCAACCGACGATTTCAGAACCGAACAGGAAGTCCTAAAGGTTTTCAGGAAGTCAGCCTGATCTGAAACATTTTACTGTAAGGTGGGGTTTAGTTAGGAAGAAGGACTCACCTGTGATTAAACTGTTTTTGTTCTGTTACATAATGCGGTTGTTTAAATCTGTCTGAACAGTGGACAAGTAAAGGCAGAAAAGGACGGTACTCTCCACTGAAAGGTTTAACATGTCTGTGATGAGAATATTAACGCCACTGGCCATGACTCAGGCCCAGCATAAGGAGGGGGGTGGACGACTCCAGACCACTAACACTCATCTGCTTTCTGTCCCATTCTCTGTCTCTTTGTCTTTTCCTCCTCCTGTCCTGTCTCTTTGTCTCTTCAGCAGTCTGCGTGTCGATGTCCATCATCTGTGTTTCATACACAGCTGCTCTGTCAGTCACAAAAACACCCACACAGGAGCAGGGTAGGGTTAGAGTTAGCTGTCTCGCCCCACATCCACTGAGACTCACTTTTACAGAGACTCGCACTTTTACAGAGACTCACACTTTTACAGAGACTCACACTTTTACTAAGACTCACACTTTTACCGAGACTCACACATTTACTAAGACTCACATTTTAACATGGACTCACACATTTACAAAGACTCACACATTTATAGAGACTCACACTTTTACTTAGACTCACATTTACAGGGACTCACACATTTACAGAGACTCACACTTACAGAGACTCACACTTTTACAGAGACTCACACTTTTACAGAGACTCACACTTACAGAGACTCACACTTTTACAGAGACTCACACTTTTACAGGGACTCACACTTTTACAGGGACTCACACGTTTACAGAGACTCACACATTCATCTATTTTCATGTCTTTCTGAGTCCTAGACATCCACTTTTGAGCGAAACTTCTTTTCTTTTTAACTCTTTAACTTCTGAACCACGAGGACGGAATTCTCTGTGTTCAGCTGCTGTGTAAAAAAAAACAAAGTTTGTTTGGTTCTTTATCCTCAGCTGTGGCTGGATAACTGAGGACAAGTCATCTTCATGACGTAGTTACGGCGCAGCGTCCTTAAATAAACCCCCCCTCAGGCTGCTGAAAATGCAAACATCTGATCACAGGTGTCTGATTCTGCCCTCATCCTGAAGAGTCATTAGAGATTTAATGACGGGATTTGGAAAAGTTAATGTTCTCACAGGGTTTTTATGAACTGAATGCTGCGGGGATGTCTGACAATAAGCAGTACTTTTATGGCCTTTAACGTCCATGAGAGACCAAACAGTGACTGCAGCCACGGCGAAAGTGTCCAAAGTTGTTTGAGCTAACGTTCGACTAAATGAAGCCATCAAGTTAAGGTCTTATAGACGTCTGGGCCTTAAATAAGAATTAATTAACTTTAGAGCGAACCATTCAAACAGTAAGTGTGCCCAGATTAAACTCTTCATTATAATGTATCATATAAATGTGAGCACAAACTGTTGGCTAATTAGGGCTGTAAAACTGGTGGAACTAATCATTTATTTTCCTCTAACGTGGAACGCGAAGAAAAGTCCAGCCTTAATTTGATCAGATGGGTTGTTTGTCTTTTTTTATTTTAGTCTGCTTTTTTTTTGGCATTGTTGACCAAATGAAGAATACGGAGTGACCAACTTTAGCTTCAACTGTGTAAAGTCTTCTGTTGTGTGCTCCGACTTTAGGGAGACAAGAGGAAGAAGAGGTTGGAAACTTTTCCTCTCACGAGAGGAAGGTTTGTGCACGATGTTAAGAAAAATGTTGTGAGTGTAAGAGGAAAAACAAAGCAAAACAAAACAGAACAAGGAAGAGATGTTTGTGCTGAGAAGCCTCCACTGTCAGGTGACTTACAGGAAACAAGTTGTTTTCTTTCCCTTTCTCTCTCTCTCTCTCTCTCTCTCTGTCTGTCTCCGGCTCCGCGAGTCTGTCTCTGTTTTCTGTCTCTCTTTTTGTCGTCTGATAACCTCCCGGAACAATTGTTTTTGTCTAAATTTCATCAGGGCGCCAAAAACGAGGAAGAGTTAACGCCTCAACGTTTGACCAGGATCAGTTGTTTGACTAAAATAAAATTAAAAAAAAAAAAAAATAGTAAAATTGAGTCAATGGTTTTCAATTGGACCAGGTGAGACTTTGGGAATGCCACTGGAGTTTAAATGGACTTTGGTTCAGTGTGTGTGTGTGTGTGAGAGAGAGACACACACACATTCCAGTGGAACAGCTCAGCCCAGCAGCAGAACGGCCGCAGTTCCAGAAACAGAAACGCATTATTTGTTTTCATTTAAATCGCCTTCCAGGCCAACGCAGAGGTGCCGGTTCACAGTCTCTCCGCACGCGTCAGTCAGAGGAGTAAAACGTGAGTGTGACAGAGCGTCTGCGTGCGCCGACGCACACCTTTCGCGCCTCGCCCCTAACGGTGAATTCGGAGCCGGAGCCGAAAACTTTGAGACACCGAGGCTGAAATCAGGAAGGTCATTAATCTTCGACAGAAACACCAGGAAGCAGTCGCAGCACTCTGACTGCGAAGACGAGAAGCAAACAAACACACGTTGGCTTTCCTTCTATTCTAGTCTTTATTAGACACATTCTGACGGTTGTTTTTATTTCTCACAATCACAGGGGGGGGCCGCCGCTTTCGCAGCTTTCACGGCCTGCAGCAGTTTGGAAACGACAAACGGAAACAGAAAAGAAATGAAAAGGTTGAAGTCGAGGGCGGGTTTTTATATTCGACTCAAAGTCCACTTAAAACCAAAAGAAAGAAAGAAAAAAACACACCACACGTCTCATCTGTGTCTATCTTCAGAATACACTGATTACAGTGAAAAATGAATTTAATTTTCTTTTCCTGTTGTTGTGTTATGAATGTAGCTCAGTAAGAAACTGAGTCATCAGTCGAGTTTCTCTAGAAAAGACTTATTTTCTTCTCGTGTCATGAAACAACCCCCAACCTGAAGGATCAGTCAAAATGAAACAGAACATAGAAACATAAAAAAAGACGAAAAGAGGCAAAAGGAAAAAGAGAGAAAGCACAAGTTAGGAGTTCTATCTCAAATTGGGTTGCATGTCTTTGTTCAGCGGCTGCTCTGGATATTTCTTAAACTGATATTTCTTTTGTCCATTTAGATTTATTTCTCCATTCACACGTTTTAACAAAAGCATGGCCAAAATAATCACTTGGGATACAGTTTTGCTAAACCGTGCATGCAAATACTGAGTGCCATTTTCAAAAAATGCGCGCTTTGCTGGTCTCAGTTGCTCAGAATTTAGTCAATTTTTTTCTTTTAAACATTTTTGACTCGCCAAATAGTCTCCAATTTATTCTGTGACTGAAACATTTTCATATCGCTTTTTTTCCCCTAAAACCAGCTCGCAAAATTCCACGTCGCCTCGACCGAATATCTTAAGAGTCTTTATTTCTCAGCCTGACGTAATCTATCAGCTGACCATCAGCTGGAGCTAAGCATCTGGAGCAATATTTGCTGTCATTATTAAGTGACGTCACCGATCTAAAACGTTGCTCTGACTGTACAAACATCAGTGTGTGTTCAGGTAATTTTTCTCGATGCAATAATTCTTCTGATTTGCTCATTTTATCTAGATCCAGGTAGGTATCTTTGAGTCAAGGCGAGCGTGTCTCGGGGCCCAAAGTGCAGAACCTCCCTGTGTTTCGGCTGCTGGTTTCAAAGCTTTTTTTGTTTGTTTTTTTTCCCCGCTAAAATATATATTGTATTCTGTGTCTATCACTGAATGTACACACTGCTCCCCGCAGCAGTGAAGAACGTCACAGCAGTAAAATATAAGCATCTATGGAACCAATCAGGGCAAAATCAGAGAAAAAATAGGAAAAAACAACCTTCTGTAAAGACAATCGGAAATGTTTAGAGAATTATGGAGAAATAATTAAAAATAAACAATTTTTACTGCAGCCAGGTGACTCAGGTTCATATTTTAAAGCATCAGATTAGAATTACTGCCCGCCGCTGAAAGAGGAAAGTTGGGCGCTTGTGTGTTTGTGTGTCCATTTTTAGCAAAATATCTCATGAACCAGTGGATGGATTTTAATGAAAGTAATCACTGGACGTACGTCTACGGCCCGTTACATTTTGAAGTCAACCCGATCCGACAGGGGCGACAGGTAACGAACATCGGGCTACTTACCCTTTGTTGCATTGATGAGTTTCATTTTGGACTCACAGTAATTTGTTCCTTCCTCTCTGCTGCTGCCCTCCTACAGCAGACTGGCTGAGTCAGCTCAGCTGCTCTATCACGATTCAGACTCACACACACCCCCCACCCCCCCAACCCTCCAACCCCCTACCCACACACACACACACACACCACAGGTTTTCCTTCACGATTCTCGTCATTCACGCTGAGCTCTGAACTACATTTTCGGACTCATTTTGATTTTTTCTGGTTGCATTCACTCCTTTTCTCTCAGTTATTGACAATATATAACCCCTCTCTCTCTCTCTTTCACACACACACACACACACACACACACACACACACACACACACACACACAAACACACACCCTCCCCCAGCTGGCTGTCTTCAGGGCAGCAGAAGGGAAGTGAATAGTTTCAGCCCTTCCAGCTGGTCCCATCACCCAGAAACTCAGAGCCAAACAAAAGAAGTCCCTCACACACACACGCACACACACACGCACACACACACATGCACGCACTTAGATACCGGCGGGCAGACAGGCAGATGTATGCTCCCCCCACCTTTACCCACCCAAACTCACATCCACCCAGCCAGTCGTTCCCTGCAGACTCTCACCCGCCATCCTCTCCTCCAGCCCCCCCCCTCACCCTTCCCAACCTCCTTGTCCAGACACCCAGCCCTTTGTCCACACTCTGCTCACACACACACACACACACACACACAAAAGACATCTTTGGGGCTAAACAGCTGAACATATGTTGGTCTTGGGGAAAAAAAAAAAAAAAGACAACACGAAGTGGACAGTAAAAGCACCGTCTGTGTTTCTATTGTCCACACACACACACACACACAGTGGTTTTCTCTGACATGTTATTAGAGTGTTTGTCAACAAGCCAGTTTAATTTGTTATGTTCTCAAAGCACAGCTTACTAAACTTTGAAACAAACAAACAAAAAAAAAACAACTTTCATGACAACTCTACCGTAACTGACGCGATTATTTCAGCACTAATGTTGTGAACTCTTCACCTGCTTTTAGCTGCTAAGACATCTGGATGTAAGGACTCCTGTCCACACGGCTGCCCTGTCACCCTGAAACAGTCATTCCTGTAACGTGTCTGTTGACACACCTCAGACACTCGGGTACAACCCCAGAGCTGACGAAATTAAGGACATGATGTAAAAAAAATAAGAAGAAAAAAAAAGAAACAGAAACGCAATGATGTGCAAATCTCATAAATTGATATTTTAATCACAGTGGAACACAGTAAATAAAAATGTTTAAACTAATGGAGAATTTTTTGGAAAAAAAAAAGGTAATTTTGAATTTTATGTGGCAACATATCTCAAAAGAGTTGGAACAGGAGCAACAAGAGGCTGTAAAAGTAAGTGGTAACAATAAGAAACAGATGGAGGAGCATTTTGCAACAGGTCAGTAAGAGGACTGGGTATAAAAAAAAAGAGTATTTTTAGAGAGAACGAATCTCTCAGAGGTAAAGATGGGCAGAGGTCCACCAGTCTGTGAAAAAAACTGTCTGAAAACAGCGAAACAATTTCAGAATAATATTCCTCAGTGGAAAATTGAGAAGACTTTGTATATCCCATCATCCACAGTTCACAATATTATAAAAAGATTTTAGGAACACGTCTACAAATCATTGTTTGCGAACACAGTTCACTGTGCAGTCCACAAATGTTGGTTAAAGCTCTATCATGCAAAAGAAAAAGCCATATGTGAACACCACGGAGAAATGCCTCCACCTTTTTTAGGCCAAGGGCTTAGAAAAAATGGAAAACTGTTCAATTCTTTTTCTCTTTGAATAGAAGTGGGGCCACCCAACCTGTTATCAGCTCACAGTTCAAAACCCTGCCTCTCTGATGGTATGGGGGTGCATTAGTGCCTATGGCATGGGAACCTTACCCATTTGGCAAGTACACTGAGTTCTGGTGCATCTAATCAGGCGAGCGATATACATTCCCTAAAGGGATGTTAGGCTTGTAATTGCTTTTAAGATTGCTGGTGAGAATTTAGGCTCTACCTGCTGGACGTTTCTCATTAAAACCCTTCCTTCTGTTAGCTTTTTCTATTACCATGTGACTGTCTTGGTGTTCAACTGAAAAACTACAGCTTTGTGTTGGCACCGCGGAGCACATCGTCGCTCTGTGCAAGGAGGAGGAAGACTGCGCGTGGGAGGGGGGATTCCGCCAGAGCACATGAGGTAACAGACTACCACACAGGTGGAGCAGCGATGAGTCACAGGGACATCGCAACGTCGCAGAAACTCAACAGCATCTGTGTGACCAGAGCATCCAATCTAACCAACGAACAATCGAGCCGTCCAGTCAAGCAGCCTTGATTGGATGAGTTGCCGGTTCAAACCGCCCCGCTCCGTCCATCTCAGCCGTTGTGTCCTTGGGCAAGACACTTCACCTGCCTTGCCTGCTGGTGGTGGTCAGAGGGCTCAGTGGCGCCGGTGTAACGGCCGCCTCACTTCTGTCAGCCCACCTCAGGGCAGCTGTGGCTACAAGGCTTACCACCATCAGTGTGTGAATGTGTGGATGAATGGGTGAATCACTGTTTGTAGTGTAAAGTGCTTTGGGGTCCTTGGACTAGATAAAGCACTATACAAGTGCAGGCTATTTACCATATCGGGAAATTCAGTTTTATTATTAACGCTGCATATTGTGATGAGATATGAGTTGACACATATTCGTCACTCTTTTCCATTTCCTCTGGCATTGATCAAAACACTCTTTAGTGAGGCATTAGCAGTTAGCTTTAATATTTCAGACACATTCTTCAAAATCAGCATTTTGGACAATGAGATAATATATCACTGGCACCCAGTTTGGGTCTGCAATTTAATGAAATACGGATTTTGCACATTCCGATACTGAAGTGACGCTAAACCTTCGACACACCGTACAGCCTTAGTCTGAGCAGTCTAACCCAAATCTACTCCAGGGGTTCGACCATACCGTAGTTCCGTTACATGGAACGAGTCGCTGCAGACCGTTAAAGCAGGCAGAGGATGCTGCTGATTCTGTACACCCTGCTGTCGAAGACTGAAGCAGAGACAGACCACAGCACCTTAATCAGGATTAGCAGCTAATTTAGAGGACCAGTTGCTTGTGTAATCCCGTTGTCAGTTTTTCACATGTACGCCTGCTGCGGATGGATCAGTCTTGCCTGTGAATGTGGCTTTTGAGACGTTGTCCACAAACGGAATGCTGCGTTTAAGGCTGGTGAAGAGCTGGGACATCCCAGATCTATTGGCATATTGGAAACAAATGGTAAATGGCTTGCACTTGTATAGCGCTTCATTTAGTCCAAGGACCCCAGAGCGCTTCACACTACAATCAGTGATTCCCCCATTCATCCACACACAGCTGCTCTGGGACACACTGATAGAAGTGAGGTGGCCATTACACCCTCTGACCACCACCAGTAGGTGAACCAGGTGAAGTGTCTTACCTAAAGACACAACGGCTGAGACGGACGGGGGGCTCGAACCAGCAACCCTCCGGTTACAGGATGAATCACTACCTCCTGAGCCACCGCCGCCCTAAAACGTATTTTTGACTTGGCACGGTAGCTCATAACACCTGTATGAAAACCCACACTCTTAAAATGATGCTACTGGATTCAAAAAATGTGAATTTTGTGAAAACAAAATGAAAAAAGATTTTAAGATTCAAATAGCCAGTTTGAACAAATTTCATGTTTTCAGAGATTTGACTGTATAAACTGTATAAGCAGCACAAAGAGAACCGATATCAAAGGACATGTTAAAGTTGATGGCGGTGGCTCATTCGGGTCACCATGGCAACCACAAATCTGTGTCTGCTACTCATTGACAGCATTCTGAATGGGAAAGGTAGACACAAATGCTGCCTGAAAAGTAAGCCACAAATAACCACTGTGTGAAAACCACAGGTTGTATTGAAAATACTCCTGAACTGTCAGTGGCAGAAGCATCACTTTATGTTGTTTTAAAGAGTTCTACGTAGGATATTTGAGGAAACTTCCCTTCCAGTCTTGAAAAAATAAAAATAAAAACCGGAGATCAGATACAGTGGAAGTCAATGAGAGTTTGGATGTGTGCAGTCTGCACTCTGAAGACGTTCAAGAGAAAATCTAAAGTCCTAGCACTGAGAGTTACACTGAGTGAGAGACTAAAATGTCTATATGTTCATGCATACACTGTACAAGAAGTGTAAAGTTTGTGGAAATAAAAAGAGTTTAATTGGAAAAGCTTTTGGAAAGTTTAGATGTTTCAAAAGTTAGAGCGTGTATCTCATAGAAAACAAACCAAACACAACTGACTACCCTCCCCACACCCCTCCAAACACACACACACACATTTATTAGTCTACTAACTGAGGAGGCTGTGCAGCTTTAGGGCAGCTCGTGAAGTCAGTGAAAGATGTTTCTGGTTATTATCGCTCGCCACAGAAGGCGATTATGTTTTTTGCCAGGGTCTGTGTTAACAGAATATCTAAGGAGCCACTAGAAACTTGCAGAAAGTAATCACTGCATGCACCTCTGGAACCAAACAACCTTTGGAGTCAACTCAATCCAAGATGGCCACCATAGCTAAGGAACAACAGGCAACACAAAAATCTCTAAAACTTAGTAAATGATCTAAAATCTGATGCGGTAATAGCTGAGATTCATTCACAACACATACTTCACAGCCTGACCTCATTTTCAAGACTTTGACCAAAACAGCTACAACTGTCTAAAACTAAGATCAGCGGGTGATATGCATTCCTTTAAGGAATGCTACACCTTTAATCTCACAGTAAAACGGGGAAAGCAGAGCATCAAAGCATGTTTTGCTTCAACTAGAGCAACACTTTATTTTAAACACTCACTTTCCTGTTTTTGTCACTTGTTGGGTCAGTAACAAATATATAAGACCTGAGTAATAAGAAAACATGCTAATATTTTATTTCCCACACACAAAAATAAACTGTTGAATGACTGTTCGTTACACCAGACTATAGTTGCTTAGTTGCTCATGTCCCTGTGTAAAAGGTTCATTGCAATTTAATCAAATTCAAGCTCACATTTCCGATGTCAAACCCACGCCGATTTGAAGAGCATTGATAATTCATATAGTAGCATTGATGTCGTCTTGACTTGTAACAGAGCACCTTTGTATTATTAATAAACACTAAAAAAATACATTTTTTTCCGACGGAGTTTGGCAGTACGCTGTCGGCGCGTGACGCGTAACGGGAATTCCACGCAGTTTTTTCCGCTCCTAAAAGCTTTGACTGATGTAGACAGACGACAGGGCACCTTCCCATTCGCGTGTCGCTTCTCCTGTTTACCGAAAACGTACTTTCTGAGCAGTTCGAACGCGAAAGTAACAAATACAACAAACTACGGCGAAAACTCCCGACTGTAGCAGCCAGGAACCCCCGACTGATTCATCGAAAAAGAGTTTTAGCTTGAGACACTCACCCTCAGCAGACCCGTCCAGCACGGTGCTGAAGTAGGCAAACAGATGTAAAAGAAGGTATCTCAAGGTTTTGTTTTTGGACAAATCTCCCCCACGTCAACCTCTGGAACCTCCAATGTCCACTATCAGCCCCAGTCCACCGTCTCCATGAACGTCTCACGGCGATGAATGCCAAGTCATGTCAGCTCGGTCGGCGCGGCGTTCAGGTGTCGGCACGAGCGTGGGACGCCGAGTTATGTCAGCTCAGCTAATTTTTTTTTTTTTTTTTGGTGTTGCGTTCAGGCGTCAGCAGAAGATTATGGAATAAAATCTCAACGTTCTCCCTTCATAATCCTGAGAAACTCTGCCGCTTTCAGACGGTTTTCGGAACTATCATTTAGACGTCGGTGTTGTTACCAAACACCTCTTTGTTGGCAGAGTTCATTAGATTTAACAAACAGAGGCTGTTCTGTCTGTTACCCGTCCAAAGTGACATTTAAGCACCTGTCACGTCAAATCAAATTCATCTTTTAACCTGGTTATAAGAGAGTTAAGGAGCGCTTTTACATCGAGTACCCTTTAATCCCACGGTCAACAAAGGCAGCGGCAGTGTGACAGACAGACATGTCGTGCGGTGACTCACAGCTGAGTCAGAGCTCGTGTTCCGCCCACACTGCGCATGTGGAAGCGGTACAGCAGCGAACAGTCACGCAGCTCTCCACGGTTCCTGTGGGCCGGGAAGAGGAAGAGGAGGAAGAGGAGGAGGATACTGTTAATGACGACGACGACGATGGTGATGATGGTGGTCCCCCGGTCCAAGTCCAGAAATCATGTGTTCACTAAACCAGCTGGGAGTTCGGGTTTCATTGTCAGTCTGACTCAGTGCGAATCATTTTATTCACAGAGACAAACTAAAAGGCAATACAATTCTTTAAAAAAAATCAACTATGTATTGAAGAATTTAATGTTTTATATCATAACAAAACAATTTCAGTGAAGTATGATACAAATAGTTGATCAGTGCAATGTTTCCTGCGGTTAAAGGGACAGTCTGGTGATGTTTGAAGTGATGTGCCCCATTTATAACATCAGTAACAGACCAGAGTATGCAGAAAAGCAATTTATGTAAATAAACAAGAGTCAACACCTGAAAAAAAAAATACTTGTTGTTTTTAATAAGTCCTGTTATTTTACCTGAAGATAGCACAACTTAAAACTTGTTCTAGGACCATTCTGTGTGGACGCTGTGTCTTCTGACGCCAACTTCCAGGATCCCGAATGGTGTCCAGCTTTAACAAATGTCGATGAGTAACAACGTTCCCAGATATACAATAATCATTGTGTTTATACAATAGTTTTAGGTCCTATAAGGTATACGTTGAATACATTTTTGAAAGCCCAAATCTACGATAGTTTTGGACATTTCCATGCACTGATAAAAAAGCCTTTTTATTCATGTGAAAACCCACATATCTTGAGAAAGTACCTCGTCTCTATGGTTGTGCCAGGCTAACAACTATTAGCAATGCCAGCCAATAACAAAGAATTTCTCTGCATTATGTGCATTTAAACTACCAGCTGCTAATGCTGCTGAGACTGGTTGGAGAGGACAACATGGACTGGATTACTAAGATACAAATTGACAAACATTAATTCAAAGGTTCATGACTGAAGCTGTCACAGATTTGCATGTACGGATCAGCTATATTGGATTATGAGGTCGGGGCTGGTCAGGAATCTCCAGCTTTCCATGTTAGAATTCCAGCTATTTTATAGGTGGGTTTCAATTGATTTTTCCCACCTGGAACTTGGAAAATACGACTTCTGAGTACAAATGGCACATGGCGTAAGTCCCACCTACTCACCTGCACATAATCAGGGTGTCACAAGACCTTTCCTTTAAGTATTAAATAACTAATTACAGCTAAATCAGCAAGTGTTAACACCTGAATCAAATGATCTGAGGTGTGTTTTTACTGAAAAATAAGAACCCGCTTCTATCCCTTTACATGAACTTAAAACTTGTGCTGGAACCAGACTTTAGGGATGCTGTTTCCCCTAGTCCAGCAGCCCATTATAATATCTGATGATGGTACAAATGTTTACTGAAATACGTTCAACAGCCCCAGGAGAGCAATCTTCACACGGTGACACAAACGTTGTTCGGTTGAGAAAACTGCAACAAAATTTTAAAAAATAGGTTCCAGCTTGAAAACAAATTTGCACGTACACGTCTGATGATAAATGCCCCCAAAACCTTCCATTTTAAATGTCTAGCAAAGACTTTGACCACAGGAGGAGGTTTGACGTGTTCATTTAACCTTTACCGAGCTGCAGGAAAGAAGATGTGAAACTTGACAAACTGGCACCAGAATTTCATCAAACTATTGTTCTGATAAATGCCACGCATTAACAAAGAGCAAAGCTTTAGAAGGACTGTTGATTTTTGACCCATCCAGGTTGGTTATACATCTAGAATGTAATAAAAGTTTATTGTAGTATCACTGATGGAAATACAATCTCATATCTGTGTAAGTTACCTCGTTTACAAAGAAGTTAATTCATGTCAGCTGCTTTCTACATTTGTAATACTTAGAGATATTTTTTTTAATATCCTACTTTTGGCTTGGCTTAACGTGAACAATCAGACGAACGCTGGAGTCAATTTTGTTCCCCAAATATAAAGTTTTAACGCGTGCATTGGAAATCCTATGGTTTCCACTGCCATCTAGTGGCAAACAATCAGACCTGCAGCAGAAATTCACCACCACAGCCACTCTCTTCCTCCTGTAGAAGGGATGAAAAAAAATGAACTTATTAAATATGAAAAAGTTTTTGATAATATTGATCCAGCAGACACCACTGTTATCCCAATTAAAAGCAATAAAGGGACATAAAAAAAACCCAAAAGGAAACTAACATGGAATACAGAAAACCACAGTGACGTTAAACAATCACACAGGCATAAAACAGCAGATCTGCGGCACAAAAATCAGACTTTAAATAAATAAATGTGTATTTTTGGGAGTGTGTAGCTGGAAATGGTGATTCACACGCCTACCAGTTGGTGGCGGTCATGCACCATAACGTCGTTTGCTAACCGCCAATAAACACACGAAGAAGACGATTCTCACAGGTTGCTGAGAAGCTAATGCTAGCCCATTAGCCCAGCATAGTTTATGCTACTTCGCAAAAGTTTAACGCCGAAGAGAAAAACTTCAGAGCACGTTTTAATTTAAGACTGCAGAGACGAGTTACCGTTTGGTGTAAACAATTAGGAGCGAGGGGAATCTTGCAGCGTGGTTGGTGGGGTATGGCATCACGTCTGTACGTCCATAGAAACCATGACGGGACCGCGAACGCATCACCAGAGAGCGACACAGAGGAGGAGGTGGGTGTTATTTTTAATCTTATTTGTGTCACTTTGTTTCGCCAGACTTTTTTTTTATTTTGCCTGATTTCATCTCGCCTTTTATGCAGTTTAAACGCGTGATGGTAGCTGTTTTGTTTCAGCACTAACTATTTGTCCTGTTGTCGTTTTTAACAGCCCAAACTCCCCCTCAGTCAGTTTTATCCATACATCCGCTGCGCGCTTTGCTGCGGGTTCCTCATAGACGCCACCACCATCACAGAGTGCCTGCACACATGTGAGTTACTCCAGGAGCAGCCTGTCGTTGTAGTTCATTGTCTGCAATTCAACACTTTTTTGTCATTCAGTAATTGGTCTATAATAACACGATAAACTATTTATTGTTCAAGCACATACAGACTGTTGAGGTAAGAATTTTCACCTGCTCTCCCTCGTCCTTCACCTCACCCGAGTTCTTGATTGAAATGACCGTCAGGAGACAATACCTTAAGTTTAAGTTTTATTTGATCAAAAGCAGAGAGAAAATCATCAAATTATTACACAAATAAAACCAAGTGCACCTGGGAGACAATCAATGGAATGTGAAAGACATCACCTCAACGTTTGCAACTAAAGGAACCACAAGATTGTCCAAAGTTAGTTCTTATTCTTAAGTATTTATCATCTCCTGCGACCCCCAGCCGTCTGCGTGAAGGGTGCGCAGAAAGCACTTCCTGAGGTGCAGTTAGCCATTTCCTGTTGCAGAGCACCGGCGAGTTACTCAGCACTGGACCATTAAAGGCCTACCACATCTGAAAACTCTTACTGTTAAGAACTCTTCTACATAGCTCAAAACATGAGAGGCTACTCAATCAGTAGATTACGTCTTAAAAACATGATAAACAACACACTCCTATTCCTGTGATTAAATGCTTCAAACTAATACTGATAAATGACTCAAACTAATGTTAAATGCTTTAAAAGAAGGTTAAAATAATACTGAAAATAGGCTAAATAAGCAAGATTAATAAGGTTTTTACCTCTGTTTCATGATTAATACTGCTCAAGCTACATTATGTTTCCACTCTAATACTGATTCTGAACATTACACTGATATAAATCTCGAAAAGAATCAACAAATACATTTAAATTATATATGCAGAACTGCTGCTCTTCTTATGATTAAAATGCTGTTAAGCGAGACTGGTTTTGTTCACCTTGACAAGACAGCAGACAATAAGGAATATTCCACCGTGTCACTGTTAAATAAGAAACTATCTGAATGAGCCACAAGAATGTTCTCAGAGCAAACGAGACCAAAGTAGAAATGTTGACCCATAATGCTGAATAAAAAGACGCTTGGGCTGAGCTGTGCAGAAACTAATGTCTGCAATCCTCTATGAACTGAAATAATATTCCAAAAAAAGAGTGGGCCAGAAATCCTCACCAACCACTGGAGAAACTAATGAAGTCATTCAGAACACAACCACTGAGAGTCATTTCTGCAGAAGGTGGTTTTTCTGTTGAATTAATAATGGCATGGTGGAGTCTGCTGTGTGTTTTTTGTACACTTGAGGTTAGATTTGAATAAATTTCGAACCCGATAAAGACCGGATCATCTTATTACGTCTTGATACAGATGGACTCCACCCCCCAATCCTAACCCACAGCTGTGTTTCAAACAAATACAGCCAATACTTCATGACTTGATGATTGTATGCATGTGTAAAAAAGATTATCATTAGGGGGAAAAAAACTAACTTAATTTTTTTGTGCATCTTATCTTTTCCAAGTTTGCAAACGCTGCATTGTGAAGCATTTCTTTAGTAGCAACAAGTGTCCAACATGCAGCATTGTGGTTCATCAGACACAACCTCTGTACAACATCAGGTGGGTTGCTTAGTCTAGTGATAGTAGGCAAATTGTTCTCCTTTAAATAGTAGGCTGTCCAGAAAGTGTGTGCCATAATTAAGTGTCAGCGTTGAAGAAGGAAAAGCAGATTTTTGTTTTAAAACGTTGGTTTGGCTTTTTCTCTGCAGGCCTGACAGACAGCTGCAAGATATCGTCTACAAAATGGTCCCATTCCTGGAAGACTGTAAGTATGGCTTCTGCAAGGTGCAGAACTCTAATTTGATTTTGATTTGATTTTTATTTTTTATTTTTATTTCTTTTCAACAGTTGAAAGAGAAAAAATGTGCAACTTCTACAAGGAGAGGGGACTGCCTGTGCCCAAACCAGGTACAGTAATGCAGACATTAACAGAACTCCACACGAAAAGACCTCAGCTGAGATTTGAACCGAACACCGTCATGCTGCGAGGCGGCAGGGCTAACCATCACACCCGTGTGCAGTCCCTGTAAATGAGCAAATAATGTGAAATTATGTTCTGTTACTGAATTACAGATGTGTGCGTCAGTTCCTCGATCATCTATTACAACAATGAAAACCAAGATTTATACAAAATAATTTAAATCTAATGTTTTATTTATTGTTTTTCTGAGCTTAACAACTGCCCCTTAAGTGTTTGCAAATTTAACAATCCTATGAGATGAGATGATAAGATATGAAATGGCCAGGTCTATAGGCTGCCTCCTATGGCGGCTCCTTTCTTACTAGCAGCGTGACATCCCATGTACCAAAAGCCAATTTATGGCACCATAAAACAGCATGCCTACTATAGCTTTTTCTTTTTAAGCCAAGGTTCAACAACTAGAGCCCCACCACTTCCACAAAGCCTGGCTCCAGGAGGTTGCTTTGGTTCCCCTTTTTCAGGTGTCTTCCTTCATCGAGGTTTCAGTCTGACCCCTCTCCCGAGACTAATTTGCCATGGGAGACCCTACCAGGGGCTGATGCTCCTCTCCCCATAGGGCCTGGATCACGAGGGTACCTAAACCCCCGTGATCCACATTAAGGTGGTCATTCTGCTAACAGAAGATAATTTCATCCTCAAAAGCTGAACTAAAACAGACTTGGGGTCAATGTTTGTACTTCAAAAGATACAATATGCTGGTACTGGACAACATAATGACCATTAGACAACAACATCCTGTTTTTGGCTTAAAAGCACACAACATTTAAGGCATTTTAACAATACTATAATTTGTTTAAACAAACATTTGTGAACTGAAGATCTCTAGAGCAGCATTCCCCAACCTTTTCAGCTCCACGGACTGGTTGATTCTCAGACAGTATTTTCACGGACCGGCCTTTAAAGGTGTGGCGGATAAATACAAGAAAATAAAATGATACAACCGGCATGAAAACGGGTGTATTTTTTAAAACATAATAAATGTAAATCCTACATGTCCTCGCAGCTTTGTTAGTTTGTCCTGGTGTTGCGTTATCATCATGAATAACAGCTTCTCCTCCCCCTAATGTTCTCTGGTCAATATGGCGATGTTTAAACTTCAAAATAAGATGCACCACAAATATAAAGTGCACAAAGAATACAACTCACCATAACACTGAATCAGTGGGAGCCCTGTGCCTGTTTCTCAGTAACGAGACGGTCCCATCTAGGGCGTCCAGAGACGTTTGTTTTTTACTCATTTTGCTGCTTGTGGGTTTGTTTTTAGCGGTAACGTATCACGTGACCTAGATGAGCGTTCTGACACGCATCAAGAGTGAGTCACAGACAAATGTAGTGGAGAGAATCTGGTCAGATTTTCAAAAGAAATGTCGTTCAGACTCGGAAAATAAAAAAACAGAAATACTGTAAGTTAATTATTCTTTCATTTTAATTATTCTGTCTGTGCGGAAATGACCCGCGGGCCGGTACCGGTCGGTGGCCCGGGGGTTGGGGACGTCTGCTCTAGAGTACAGCAGCAGCAGAAGCCCATCGGTTCACTGTGTTTACCGTCTCGTTTGCAGTGGTTCTTTCCCCTCAAGCTCCGGTTGTATGGCGGAGGCAGAAGAAAGAAAGTTTCCCCCCATCTGTGTTCACCATCCCCCCTGAGTTGAACGTGTCTCTACTGCTGGAGTTTGTTGGGTAAGGACTTGTATTGTGCAATTCTCTGATCAGTGCTGAGTACAGATGCGTTAGCTAATAAATTAATCAAGCGTCTTAGTTAATCTGAAAGCATTCATTACACTGAAAGGCAGTAATGAAGCGTGATGGAAGAAAAATTAATTCACTACACCATTATTTTTCCTGCTAAAATTGATATACTCCACATCTACAGTCAATATTATCTGCAAGATATGGCGTTCTCCTTACTGCAACAAACCTAGTTTTTAATTATTGCCCGCCACTGAAGGCAAAAAGGTGGTAACTATTTTGCCCTCAGCGGCAGGGAATAGAAATTAGGAGCACAAAGGTTACTAGCAGTAAAGTGGTTCGTCTCGTATGATCGTTACTGAATGAATGAAAATTGCAGGTATAAATTCAAGCAGGTTGTTCCCTTGTTTTGCCAACTGTTTGACTTTTTGTTTGCAGAGCTGAAGAGGGCATTTGCGGTTTTAAGGTAAGTAAATATGATTTAGTTTCAGACATTCTTTCTATGTTTTGTGATTGTTGTGGTTCACATCTGATCACAAACACGTTTTAGGGTATGCATTTTACAGCCAGGTGTGAACACTCGCAATCAATCACTCAATATGGATGTTAACGGCAGGTATGAACAGGGCCTTAGTCTTTGGATTGTATTGGGGTCCATCAACAAACATGATTCTGGAGAAATTCAGGAAGGTGCTTAAAAGGTTTAGACACTTATGCTATTCCTATTATTGCACGCCTTACTGTACATATTAGCCCATATTTCTAGGGTTTTTAAAAAGTATTTTTTATGTAGTAAATTGTAACGTGTGTGAAAATTCATATTTATGGACCAAACAAACAAACCAACTTTACAGCTCTAGCATCAGTTGACCTTATTTCAAAAGATCGGATCTACAATTGTGAAAAACCACAATCTGTTGACATCTAGTCCAGTCTAGCATCATGTCCAGTTTCGCTGCAGACATCTCCCAGTTGTTGGTGCGCCTTCGTCCTCATTTCACTGCCTCTTGTTTAGCCACTGGAAAGGCGCTACGTTTGTGTGTCGGGGGAGGCCACCATTCGGCACTTGGAGCTGTTCATTCGAAGGAAGATGGAGCTCAGTCCAATGTGTCAGGTCAGTCTGCAAAGATGCGCCTTGTTTTATTTCCAAAACGGTTTCTTGAATTTATACACGATGGCGAGCTGAGCTGTCGCCGTATTTACTAAAGCATGGATGGAGCAAACATGAAGCTCACCATTCATCAAAACACAGCTTCACTCAATAATATCACTCTGAAGACCCTTTTATAATGGAACGAGCCTATTCCTCAAGCTTGTTTGTTCTGTCTGCTTCCACTTTTTAAAATAATTTTAAGATTTAAAGTACTTTAGGTCCATATTGTCTCCTTCACTCGTTTGTTAGACTGAATTAAAACCCTTGGTTTTTACACATTGGGAAGTTCAGTGCTGCTGTGGTCTAAAATGTTTGCCTCCTGTAGGTGGATGTAGTTTGTGGAGATCACCTCCTCGATCACTACCAGTCACTGAAAGACATACAGAACTCTGCAGGCAAAGACGCACTACAGGTAAGGAAGAAATAATAGATTGTTGAGTTAGAGTTTCTAATGGAAGTCGTGAAGTAATTATTTTCTGATCCTTGTTCTTATTTCAGGATGGTTTGTTGGTGCTACACTTTGGTTTGGTTCTGCCCACCCAGTCTTGAACACGAGGCTTTACTTCTGAGCTGAAAAATGTCCTTTTTTGGGCCGCCGCCTTTTTCAGATCGGGGAGTAAAATGTGTACTTCGCCAACAAACAAGTATTTTTCAACTACTTTAGACCTGTCCTGAATGTGATGGTGGAGCTGAAAGGATTTGCTTTTCTGAATCTGGTAGCACCTCATTTCGTTAGACTTGTACCCTGAATAAGCTGTGTTAGCAGGTTGCTGACAAAACTCAGTTAAGTTCACGAGGGAGTCCAAGACATCGCAACTTGGACTTCTTTAACGAACAGTCTGGCATGAGAAGCTGTGACACTGAATTGATCAAATTCTCAGCCAAAAACATTCTTGCATTGTTTCAGGCAACACTTGTCTGCTGTAAATTTTCAGGACACGAGTGATGTTTTTGCTGGTGTCAGCATTTTAAAATTAAATCGCCAGGTCCAGACGCGGATAAATTTGTTCGTATCCTTCCACAATAATCGAAAGCATCCGACCAATGTGACTGGAGCCAAAAAGCTCCAGTTTTGTCTCATCAGTCCCAGGAACAGTGGGGCTCGTCAACATACATTATATCATTTTTTTGTGTGTATTTGTTCAGTCAATAATGGAGCCCTCCTGGGTTTACTGTCATGAAGCCCAATGTGATTCAAAATACGACGGATGGTGCGATCAGAACGTGACGCGCCTTCACCTCGAAGGCCCAAATAACCTCGGCTCTTTTTCTGCCGTCCTCACCATCTGTCTAATCAACCTGGGGTTGCATTTCCTCTTGCATCCACATCCTGGGCGTTTGGCTACAGTCCCATGAACCTTATACTTTTTAATAATAGTGGCAGCTGTAGTCAGAGGAACATGACGCCGCTCGGAGTCTTGAAACCTTTACCTTTGTCACAGTTACCTAGAATTCTCTTCCTGAGCTCCTCAGACAGCTCTGGCCTTTGCTTTCTCTGCTCCATGTTCAATGTGTTGCACACAATGATACCGATCTACTTAAAGGCTGTTTGTTCCTTTTAAATAGGCTGTATGGCTGATAATAAGCTTGAAGTTACTTGTGATACTAATTTAGGTCCAACAGTTAGTTTGAAGCAAAAACTAATTTTCCCTTTAAGCGAATCAACAAACCTGTCTGTACTATTTTAGCATATTTTGGTAAAATGACACATTTTTCAGTATGATCTTTGTTTACTTTATCACATACATAAAGGCGAGCAGCTCTACAATAGACAGATGCTTTTAATGCAATGCCTTCGTGAGAAATGAAGCATTGTTTCAATGAGCTGTAAAGGTACCAACAAGTTTATCCACGTCTGTACAGAAGAAAAGTGGCGAGTGCCAGCGTCTCTTACGATGCTTTTGGCCACATGACTGTGAGTACTGCTGTAGCGATAACTGGAGTGACCCTTTTTAAGCCTCTGGAAGCAATACAAGCAATATCAGACTGGTTTGCACATTCGTTTTGTAAGGACCAACCTGTATCTCAATGTCTTATTTGGGACCTGAATGTGGTTTCGAGCATTTGTGATTTAAAGGGCTACAATTTCCAAAGGTTTTATTGTTTAAATACAGATTTGATATACACTCAGTTCTAACCTGCAGTTTATTAATCCTTTGAAAAACTGTTTTTTTGATGAAGAGTTGCTTTCACAAGAAATCAAATGATATTTAAAGGGGGCTTGTGTAAAGCAGTGTTTGATAAAGTTTTGTGCAAAGATATTTTTCTACTTGATTTTCCTTTGTTTTTAAACAATAAACGCACAACTGAAAAATCTTTCCTTTGTTTATCATGTTTTGTTCTGCAGGGGTTGATTTTAGGAACGACTGAATGGGTACCCAAAGAAGGGTACCCATTCAGGGAGACGAAGGCCAAAAAATAAAAAAACAAAAACTACAAGGAGTATTAGCTTTTTATCTGCTAGGTTGTGGGATTTATTAAGAGGCAGGTTAATTATTGCCCAAACGTGAGATCTTTACCACCAGAGTTAATTGACATTAGCGAACACAAAAATGGCCGTAACTTAGTCAATTTTAGATATTGAGCTAAAATTTGATGTGGTAGCTGTGAGTCATTCACTACATACATTATATCTGCATCTTGAGTGAAGATTTTTCACTTCTGACTAGGTCTGGATTCATTTGGGCACTGGTCACAGAACATAGGCTTCATGTCTGTGGCAAGATTTCATTCAGTGTTTATATGCCCGTTCTAAGACTAGGTATTATGGTATGGCACGGTCCATGTGTGGACGATTTCTTGTCTGAGTCCAGTTTTTTGCAGTGATCAGGCCTCTTTCAAAGCCTTGGCTATCAAACTTCCATCCCCTTCAGAATTCCCGTGAAACAGCGAAAGGCTAAAGCGGCGTAACGAGGCCTCGTTCGCAGCCGTCACTTGATTTCGGCCTCGTCGACGCAGAGCTCGAAACAGTCTCGCGACACTTCCGCTTTATGAGCTCGAAACTGTGTCGAGCAGAAGCACTGGAGTCAAGTAATAACGGATTATGTGAAAACAAGGCTCAAACTGAAAGAGAACTGGAAAGCTAAACAGAGAAACTAAAGCTCACAAGTAACAGACACCCCCTCTAAAAAAAGATCTGTCTGAAACTGGATATGTCTGTCACACTACCATACATTAATACATTCAAATAACTGCGACAAAAACATCTGTACATTTAATTTATTGAGACCAAACCAAAACTCAAAGTAATAATCTCTGCACCTTTATACATAATTCATTAAAATCAAAACCCAAAAGTCAATATAAAAACAATTATAGATATTAAAAAATACAGCTGGGACTAAACTCTGGACATACTGTTTATAAAAAGGTAAACAAAATATTATCATTTTATTCTTTAAGAAACCTGAAGTTAAAATTGAGGCCGTTCAAGTGGTAAAATATTCTGTCAAAAAATAAAAGCAAAATAATTCATCAGTAAACATCAGCAGATGGCTCACGGAGGAAATTTTTACACATTTCAGTTCTACAAAATAAATATTAAAACGTCCACACAGTTAAGACCTGATTTTTGTTCTCTATAACAAAGCAAAACATCTGTATCAAGTTTAAACTCATCTGCCACAAAACTACAAAACCTTCATAAAAATGACTTGAAAACTACATTTGATGAAAGATAAATCTGTCTAAAGGAGAGAGAAGATGAAGTTTTTCAGTGAACTGTTATCTTGTCAGCGTCTGCCACTGCGTTGTTACGAGTGTAGTTCTTCAGGAGGTGGTTCCATGTTCTGCTGCACCTGAGCAGCTCTTGGTTTCCTTTCAGACGAGAAGTTAAGAAAAACATGTTCATGCTAATGTAAGACCAACAAGAAACACAAAAACAAAACTAGTAAAAAGTCTTTTTATCCAGATCAAACTTTATCAGATGACTGACTTGTGCTGACTGAAGAGTCGTGAGGTGTTTTTTAAAGCAGCATTACTTGATTTCTTGATCTGCTCTCCAGAAAAAAAAAGTCTATCATTGTTGCTTTTATCAAATCTAAGAGAAAAAGTAGCAGCCAGAAGATGCTGATCAAATGTACTGATTAACTGATCATCAATGTGACTTTTACAAAAGCAGAAATTTTGACAGTTTGCTCCTCCGGAGCATAAAAATGTGTTAACACAATGCCAAGAAGGAAAGACATCAGCAATGACTTTAGAGAAGCAACTGCTGCTGCCCACTAATCTGGGAAGGGTTAAAGGTCATTTTCAGACAATTTGTAGTCCATCATTCTACAGAGAGAAAGATCCTTCACAAGTGGAAACCACTGAAGATCGCTGCCAAATCTACCCAAGACTGGTCATCTCAGCAAATTTACCCCAACATCAGACCGTGCAATGATCCGGGAAATTGCAAAAACACAAGAGCTTCATCTCAGACTGTACAATCAAGAAAAGACAAGTATGGCTTATTTGGAAGAGTTGCAAGAGACTCCAAACCTCCACAGAAGCCACCTTAAGGATCAAGTATCTAACAGGAGAGTCTCACCGATGATGCACAGTCCCTCCTTGGCCCTGGTGATAGCCACGTTTATCTGGTTGGGGTCCCCCACAAAGCCTATATGTTTGGACAGCCAGGCGCCCTCTGGTTCACTCACAATTTCTTTACTTGGAAGTGAGCACACCGTTGATAAAATGACGTAACGCCATTCACTCCCTGCAAGAAAAAAAAAAATCCCTTTCTTATGTAACATCAGCATGACTGGGATGGTCAAAGCTTTACGATTTTTTTAATACGTTTATTGTATCACAATTAATAGCTTGACATTACATAGTTAGCAGGCCTCATGTTCATTCTGCCCATGAACTATTTTTGTTAAAATTTATTGAAACAATGCTGTGAGCCATGGTGCAGAAAATCGGTTAGGGATAGCTAAGACCTAAACCTTTACCTTGACTTTTTGTGATTGTAGTTACTGTGATGTGTTTTAACTTCATGTTTTTCAGCTTTTCTCGGATTTCTGACACTTGGGCGTTATAGGGCGACAGAACAACGATGCCTTTCTGCTCCACTTTTGCTTTATTCACAAGCATTTCAGCAATCTTTGCCTGAAAAAGAAAAGAAAAAAATCACGTCAGTTGTTCACAGCGATCATAAATGAGACGAGTGAAAGCATCCATTTCTGTCAAAAAGTGAGAAAGGGAGCATGGCTCAAGTACGAAATCATTTTTGTCTTTCTGAAGTCATACTGCAAGCAGCAACTAAAAACTAAAACCGTGTTGTCTCTAAAAAATAGTCAGGACAGAAATATAAAGAACAAACAGCATGAAACAATTTTCACATCATTTAAACTTCAGCTTTAGTCTGAAAAACATGACGAGACCACATAAAATATTGATACCCTTTAAAACGTGTGTTTTTGACACTAATTCTCTTTAATGCAGAATATTTCAGAGGCCCTGAGGTTCACTGGAAACAGAGGTCTTAAACATGACCTGGTCTAGCCCAGATCTACCACAGGGGTGACTTAGATGCCTAAGAGCCCTTTAAGATGGTCGAAAAAATGTATGATTTAAGCTTTTAACAGCTGCTCAATCAGAATCAAATTAAATCAGGTTAGGAGGCAGAATTTTAGAATAAATCTGTCTGCCACTGGATTATTAATGGCTATCAAAGTGTTGACTAACACACGAATGCCAGAATACCTTGCTTCTGTTCAAAACTATCAATATAAAAAAGATGGACAGAGCTTCTTTATTTTAATTATGTTTGAAAATCTTGCTTTAGCAGTCAGCGTAAACAACAGCCATGCTGAATACAGCATCCAGCCTCCTGTTGGACCCAAGAGAAGAACTTCATGTTTCCTTTTTGAATTTTAAACATGAACAGAAACATATGGATGTCTGCACAGTACCACTTTGTCGATCTCCTTCTTGTTGACTTTGGAGTTGTTGTTGCCCTTGGCAGTCTTCACCACCAGACAGACAGTCTCTCCCTCTGTATGCCCAAAGACGACTGGCATTGTCCTGTTGTCAACACGCAGGACGCTGCTCGGCTGCTCCACACCAGTCTTCAGCTTGTTATCGTAAAATTCTTCTGACGGGAACGCACAGATGTCCTTGTGCTGGCAGAACATGACGCAATGATATGAACAGCACATCACACCCTCCAGTGGAGCTGAACGTACAGTTTAATGTTCTCACCATCCTGTACTGGGTGTCCAGCATCACAGCCCTGTTTTCATGGAGTTTAGTGTAATAGCGCTCAAAAATGGACGTTGCCATTCCCAGCTTCTTCACATTCTGATTCTTCACGATTGGCCGTAGCTGTTTGTGGTCACCAATCAAAACGATCTGTAAAGCCACAAAGTACAAAAGATGTGAGTGTGGTGGTCAAGCCCAGTCCTCTGGACCAAAACAGGACACATTAATTTGAGTCAACTTTAGGCTTCACCAGTATTTCTAAAACAACAGTGATTTAACAACCACATATCCTAACCCCACCCCCACCAGAAAACAAAACAAAAAAAAATAGTGAGTTAAAATTAGTCTCTGGACAGTAAATGATCATAACCCATTTTTAGGTTATGATTCCTCAACAAAAAGCTCTAAAACCATCAGTTTGGTATGAGGTTCTGCTCATGAAATCTTTGTGTACACCAAGATTTAAACAGTTTTGGATTCAGAAATTAGCTTTGTAAGCAGCATTTTGGTTCCTAAAGCTCAGTCACACAGCTGCTAGAGTGAATGAAACAAGGGTTAGGGTTTATTCAAATAAATTTGTACATGCATGCAACAATCACCAGTGTTTAGGAGAGCAGATGCTTCAAAATTTATGAAAGTTCAGTATCAATACAGTGCTTTTTCTGTCCTTAAATTGTGAGTCGTTACATCTTGGTTGGTTTACTTTTTACTGAGTTTAGTCTTAAACTTTAGCATTTGTAGAAAACTCTGTTGACAGCGTTCAGAAAGACACAAATCTGAAAAGGTGAGGTTGCACACTCTACAAAAAAAACAAGCTATGATGTTCAAGCGACGACATAAAAGCTTATCTAAACCTTTGAGTGTTGAAAGGAGATGAGTCTGAGATCAGTATAGCATCTTCAGAGTTGATCATCCTACCAAACTTTACGAAAGACTCAGGTTCAGAAAGAAATACGACCTAACAGTCACTTCTCTAAAATCATCTGCAGAACTGGAAGAACCTGCCAGAGCCCACAAGTGGTGTCGAAGTAAATCAAAATTAGAATTAGAAAATAGAAAGAAGATAGAAGGTTTCTACTCAAGAGACAATGTTCAAGGAGAGTCGTTCAAAGCACCTGCTCTGGATTGTTGCAGACTAAAGGAATCAGGGCCTGGGGCTCAGTGGCCATTGCACATTCATCAATCAGGATCTGACGTGCACTGACTGAAGAAATCAGGCTGGGCGTGGACGACTGCGCGCATGTGCACAGTATAATGTCATGCTGTTTGAGCTCATGTTCTCGAGCCTTTTTGAGGAGTTGTTTGTATCTAAAAGGGAAAAAAACACTTCATACATTTAGAGCTGCTGTCACCATGAAGCAAATATCAATACTTGATTAAAAACAAAAAAATACAACTTGTTGAAAATAGACCATTCCATCATTCTACTAGTCTTCAATTTAAGTTATAGAGTAACAAATTATAAAATAACCTTTTCTGGGTTAAGCAACCTTTAAATCCGCACTGTATTGCAACTTACTCTTTCACTTCTTCAGCATCCAAGACTTCTTCGCGTTTAATTCGTTCATCAAATTTCTTTATGTGATCTGCGTGAGGGTTTGGGTGCTCTCGCATGCGGTGATGCAGAGTGATGCTCCTAGAACCATGCAATACATGCAGGGTTTAGAAATAGTTAGAACAGCATTTCCAAAGTTAGTGTTAAGATCTTTATCCAGGTCCTGTGACTTAAAATGTCTTCATGTAACTTTACACTTTTTGCCTCATTCAATAGAGATTCATAACTTTACATATTAGGCCAATGTCTTCCCCACCTCACCTGCAGTTGAGGCAGCTTAATGGCTGCTCCTACACAGCAGATGTAAAAGTAGTGAAAGAGTTTTTAATAATGAATGTTACAGTAAAGTACCTGAGTTCCTGTTTGGAGCGATCTTGGCGAAGAGTCCTAGAGGAAAACTGCAGGGTGCTGTCTGGATAAGGGTAATCAAGTGTCTCCACCTGTTGGCTGTAGACCCTAAGGATCTTAAAGCTCTCTTTAAACTTCATCAAGTACTCTACACAAAAACATTAAAAACACATGCAACACCCATAATGTCAGTTTAATCATGTCAGATGTCAAATACATTTATAATGTAAGGCACTTAGAACTGCCTTATTGCTGAAATGTGCTGTACAAATAAACTTGACTTGACTTTGGATTATTATAAAGGATGACATGTGCAGGTCAATTTGTACTTCTGCCAAGTTGTACATCCACTTTGTACCCTCTGGTTGTCATTTAATACAATGTGATTAGGTGAGCCAGATCTGAAGTAGCTGAAGGTGTGTAAAAAATGGATGAAGGTGACTACAAAGGGACCTCTGACCGTTCGTCATTTTTGTACCCAAAATGTATGACTACATGGTGACCAAAGCTGCAAAAGGTTGATTTGGCATAGGTACAAATTGACCTGGAATCAATCAAAATGAAACTTCAGCTCAGAAAGTTACTTGCCTGCAACAACATCGACAGACTTGTTGGATGGACCGCAGTAGAGAATAACCTCTTTTTTGTCTTTGTCCTTTTGATCAACAAATTTTCTTTGGTGTTTAGAGTTCCAATCAAAGAACCAGTCCACGATGTAAACACCTACTACTGTCTTCCCAGTTCCTGTCAGGTAAATAAAATATAGGAAATATGTTAAACTTTATGAGTAAATGGGAGGTTAAGGTATATAAAATGCAGGTAATTTTGCTCTTACCAGGTGGTCCCTGGATAAGTGTGAAGGTGTTGTTTAGAGCACTTGCCACAGCTTGACTCTGACTGTCATTAAGCTGTGGTAGTTCAGCTGGTAACCTTTTTCTGGTAATTTGCCCTTTTAGCACAGGGTTTGGTAAAACTGCAAAGATAAAAGCAAAATGCGATTTGTGTTATTTCTGTTTTAAAAAGGAAGTAATCTATTAAAACAGAAAAAAATTACCTAAAATACAATAATGTTTAATGTTTCATGCATTTCAACAGTTCTGAATGCTTAGATTTGGATGCAAGTCACTGATGAATATTGTACTTACCCTTTTTGGGAATGCTCTTTCCAAGTGCTATTCTCTCAACAAGGTCACATGCTGTTCTTAAATTGACAACAGCAGCTTCTTTTCGACTGGGGCAAAGTAAAAAGAAACACATTATTTTAAACTGAGAGGAAAAAGAAAACGTCTCTAAACAAGATAGATTTCATAACAAACCAGTTCATTCAAACCATTAAAAAATGTAAAGTGAAACTTGTGTGAACTTACATGTCAGGCACAAGCTTTGGGATTATTTCAACAGTGAAACAAGTGTTTTTCTGAAAAACACAATCAGGAATGTTTTCCATTGGAAGGTGGTTGATGTAAAACTCCACTTTCCGTCCAGTTTTGTTCTGGTCATCCACTTTGGTTGTGACACCATGGGCCACCCATGTGTACACTTTTGGGTCCACTGAAGCAAAATGTTCCGAGGTATAATTAAAAGGCAGCTTCAGACCTCTTTTCCGTATGCACAGTAAGCACTTAGCAAGGTTGCATTCAATCGCCCATTCCTTGATCCATTCCAGATGTAAAAAGAACTCTCCTGTTAGCATGCCTTTCTGTTTCTGATTAAACCTTACAACCAGGTTCTCGATGATAATGCTGTCACTTTCATCCACTGCAATGGCAGCAGATTCCATCTTGCAGAGTGGTTCCCAAATTCGGATATAATGCCTTGTGTCCTTATACTCAACCAATGATGGCTCATCTGCAGCTTGGGAGAAGCATTTGATAGGACTGTGGATATGGTTCACACAAATCTCAAATTTTGGTTTGATGTGCACCAACTGAACAATGGGCATGTGGCAGCCTCTTTTCATTTCTGATGTCATTTGCACCTGAATGGTGTCACCTGAGTGCAACTGAAGAAAGATGTTAGCCCAGTGTTCACTTTCTTTGTCTGGTACTTCTGATGTACATGTGTTAGTTTGGGAAAGAGGAGGTTGTGGAACAACTACTTCTCTTGTTTTAACATTTATTAATAGGGACTTTGCATGGTCTACGTTTCCCTGTTCAATTGCTTCAGTTACAGCATTCCATTTTGTAAATGGAAGTTCAATGTAGGGACGGTCTGGCATCATATTCAGCTCTTGGTGGATTTGCACAGAGTCAACTGCATAGATCCGTCTTTTCCATTTGAGAGTGATTATGTGATTTTCTTCATTTTTGATTGGCTGGTCCTCTAA
Organism: Kryptolebias marmoratus; assembly: GCF_001649575.2. Lineage (NCBI taxonomy): Eukaryota > Metazoa > Chordata > Actinopteri > Cyprinodontiformes > Rivulidae > Kryptolebias > Kryptolebias marmoratus. The sequence continues at coordinate 10,264,964 of NC_051451.1, forward strand.
TTGTAATTCTTTGTACATGATTGATAAACTCAACGGAAATACATCCCTGTTAAAAGGAAATGACACTTTAAAGCTATCTCCCTCCTCATCGACATGAACAACTAAAGCAAGCTTTGGTGCACTCTGCTTCTGTGTGCTCACTGCATAAAAGTTCTGCTCAGTATTTTGTTCAAACTCTTTGCTTGCCTTTATGATCTGCTCAAACTGACTGCACAAAGCTGTGATCTCTGTTCGAGTATATTGACAATACTTGTTACAAATGACAGAGTGCAAGAGCCTCTGCAAGATGAGATCCATGTATCGCCTTATAGGTGAGGAGGCCTGTGTGTAACTTTGTAAGTTGAGGGAATAATGCCCAACCTCCGCTTCAGGTGAGGACTTTGAGCGGATAACGTAAGATTTACTGCTGCAGCGTCTGAACTGATCAATGACTGTATAAAGCACAGGGTGAATGTCATCTGCAGCCACCAGGTCCACCATTTTGTCTGTATCATCTGCTCTGGCAGCTGACAGAATATCTTTCCACACTTCTGTGAGGAGGCGGAAACTTTCAAAGGTTGGAGTTTGTTCGTCATGGTCAACTTTGTGCCGCACATGAAAAGACAATGGTATCAACTTTCCACAGTTCTCCTTGAATTCTTCAAACTTCTCAGGATGCGGGCTTGCCTGACAGCGGAGGGGTGTGTAAGACCTGGTTTGGTTGTAACTTAGTAAGGTTTCTGATGCATATCTGTTGAATAACACACTCAGTTCTTCGATCATCAGATGGGCTTTACGTTTTCCAGGCAATCTGTCTTTATCAGACTGAGAATAAGCCCAGTCAACAAGTCTGGCCTTCCTTTGAGTTTTAGCAAAACAATAGGCCACAGTGACGCAGTCCTCCACTGTACTGAATTTGGAATTCTCTTTATATCTTTTAGTAATGATCTTTTCTGCTTCTTCGTATGTCATCTGCCTGCTGGATTTTATTTGGGAAAGCTGAAATCTCTTTTCAGTGATCTCATTAGTCTCCTTTTCCACTGTGAGTATCAGAGAGACCACCCTGCGTTTCTGACCTGGTAGAAGACTAAAGCGGTCTGTGCTCAAGTCTTGGGGAAACATATGAATGGGTTTTTGTCCTTTAGGATAATGTGTACATCCACGGCTTTCTGCATCCTTATCTAATTTACTACCTAGCACCACAAAACTTGCCACATCAGAAATGTGGATTCCCAACTCATAATGTTTCCCAATATCCCTGATGCTGATGGCATCATCTAAATCTTCTGCTCCTGGTGGATCGACAGTGAACGTGACTGCCTTGAGTTCATCCTTTCTGTGTTCAGAATCTTCATCTGCTTTGGAGAGACCTTCATATGTTTCACAAGTTGTGCCCGGAACATCAAATTTCTCTTTTAGGAGCCAAAGCCTGTCATTCAAAGGGCCTGTGTTTTGGAGAACAGCAATAACATTCCCCAGTGGAGAATAGAATCGCTCTTTCCAGGCAATCACTCGCACTATAAACACACAGTCTCTAACTTCCTTAATATGCTTCAATCTGATCAGCGTCCAATGCCCATCAATTTGTTCCCATATTGGAATGAAGTTGCGTCTCCTTTTGTTGATCATAATACATATTCTGGGTGCACTCTTTTTGATAGGCATCATCATTCTTGTGAAAAAATTGCTAGAGGAAGCCAGTCTTCTCTTGCTGTGGTCTTCATCCTCAAGAAAGCACACAAGTTCACGAGCAGATTCTTCTTCCTTGACAATGCCAATCACCCTCGCTGTTTGTTTCACCGTTGCTGTTTGTATGACCACTTCATCTCCAGTGAATGCCTTCCCCACATTTGATCTTCCTAGAATCCTTATTTGTCTGAAGGCATTTTGAAATAGTATGACATAGCCTCTGTCATATGATTCCTTGACAAATCTTCCACTTTTGTACGTCTCTGGTTGTTTTTCACACAACTCCAAGAGATCCCTTTGATCAGTAGAACCTTTGTATGGTTCTCTCGACTCCCAGTGATTTGAGTCTTTAAATTTTGAACTTTCTTCATCTGAACTATATTCCGTTTTCATATGTTCATATTCATCTTTTAGCTCTTGCAGAATTGCATCAGTAACACTGTTGCTCTCATCCACATCTTCAGGCCTTTGGAACCTGGCAGTTTCCATAACATCTTTTTCAAAGAAATCTTTGGTGTAATGCTGTGGTGCAACATTGTTGTTGTTGATGCAGTGGTCAACGAAGCTCTTCCAGATTCTTGAGCATTTTCCAAAGCAACAGAGAGCAGCAGCATCTCCAACTACTACCACCTGAGACTGAGCTCTAGTCATTGCAGTATTCAGCACACGGGCATCATTGAACAGCGGCAGACCAGACAGGTTTGACTCTTTGAGGCTGTCACGTGTTTGCACAGCTGTCATTATGACTACCCTAAACTCTTTGCCTGTAAACACACGAGAAATAATTTCACTCAGTAAGATGATAGTTAAATCCAAGATAAACTAAATTCTGCAGTTACCCAAACTTTTTTTTTTTAATTTCTCACATGATAGACAATCATGCAGGAATAACTAAAGCAAAAAATAATTACCTTGCACGTTTGCGAGAGTTTCAACGTTGACTCGAGAGAGTCTTTGTCTTGAAAGCTCTACTCTAATTTGTCGAACCTGACAAACATGACAAAAACAGAGTGGTTACAACGTTGACTGTGGTGATATTGTTTCCTAAAGCATTTATCCTGAAAACCTAAGAAAGGATTCACACATATATCAAGTGTTAGCACTTTATGGGCATCCCAGAGGTTTGGAACTATTGTGAGAGTTGGTCAGATGAGGAGTCCTTTTCAGTAATTGGTAAACATCAACACTGCCTCTTGAAAATCTGAAATCTGTAACCTTTACATCACAAATTATGTGCAAAAAAATGTAAGTAACCCATAGTTCTGTTCGACAATATACATTGTTCATAGTTACTTAGAATCAAGAGTGCTGAGGTCTGGAATGTATACATGTGAATCCTTACTTTGGGAAACTTGGATGCTTGAGACAAAGCAGAAGTGTTTTTTACCTGAGAACCTTCTGATAGAACACAAATGGAACTTAGGTCCTTGGTCCCCCAGGTTGATGGCCAGTTTTTGACAATGTCTTTCACCACTTCAACCACTTCAATGACCTCTTGGTTGTTATACCAAGACATAGACTCAGTGTCCAAATTGCAATATCCCCTAACATGGTGGAACTCCAGGGCATGACCATTTTGAGGAGCTGGGATTTTTCCAGAAGCTTCGATGACATCATTTTTTCCAACATAAAAATGGGTAGACACAAATTCCACAATTTCTTTGGTTGAGCGGTAGTTCTCACTAAAAATGATCCTGCTTTTCTGTGCAGCATCACACTTTTGGCTTTGATAGTAATGAAACAAGCGAGTAAGGACTGTGCAATCTGAACGATGGTGGTCATCCACAGAGAAGAGCTGGGGCCCCATTTGCATGTGATCTCCAGCTAAAACTACTCTGGTGTTTGGCGCTGCAAGACTGAGAGCTGAGAGAGCTTCACATTCTAGCATCTGAGATGCTTCATCAATTAGAATGTGGGTGAAGAATCCCTCTGCAAGATTTAGATCATGAAAATGTCTGGCCATTGATGTGGTAGTTATCACTACATTGTGGTTATTCAGGACAGCTGTTGTAGGTGGCAGAAAATGCTTTTTATCTCCTGAGAGAAAACTGTATTTCAAAGTTATCTCATCTGTGACAAACACAGCACTCCCTTGTTTGTTTGCTTTTATTCGTATTGGTCTCAGTTCATTGTTTTTCTTGCTGATAAATGGATGGAAGTGATCTCTGACATACAGGTCGGCAGAACTGAAAGAACAAACATAACAAAGTTTAGACGTCTTTCAATAATTCAAGTAAATCTTCCTGCCTCTCTATCTTCTCACACATTTTATAGACTTTTACTCATGCAGTTTGTGTGTTAACTTTGAAAAGTTGTTGCTGCATGACTTCTGCTGTCAAGTATTAAGAATATTTGTAATACTTTAATCAAAAGCCTGTTTTTGTATTAAGTTATTGGAAAACTTATTTTGCTGCAATGAAGTATTCTAATATCTGTTACTAAAAGTTAACATTTTACATATTTACAGTCATGGGAAAAAAAAGAAGTCCACTGTGTGTGTTAACACAATGTCAAAGACAAAAGACAGCAACAATGACATTAGGGAAGCAACTATTGCTGCCTGGCAATCTGGGAAAGATTAAAGGTCATTTCCCAAAGTTTGGAGTCCATCATTCCACAGTGAGAAAAATCTTTCAACAGTGGAAAACATTTAAGACAGCTGCCAATCTTCCCAGGAATGGACATCCCAGCAAATTCACCCCAAGGTCAGACTGCAATGCTCAGACAAATGACAAAAAACTCAAGCACCACATCTCAGACTCTACAGGCCTCAGTTAGCCAGTTAAAAGTTAAAGTTTATGACAGCACAATTAGAAAAAGGCTGAACATCTCACATTGTTTGGAAAGGGTTTCCAGGAGAAAGTGTCTTCTTTCTAAAAATGGCAGCATGCCTTAGGTTTCTAAAGTTGCATCTGAATGAACCACAGCACTTCTGGAACAATGTTTTTTTTGGGCAGATGAAACCAAAGTAGGGAAGTTTGGCCATAATCAAGTCTTATGAACTAAGCTCAAAATCTCATCTATCCGTGCTCTTTTGGTGATGCAAAGATCATATCAAAGGTTCAGAATCTGTTGCTCTTGCAGCATGTTCACACAAATCAATTTCATCAAGTACACTGTGAATAGTACATGTTACCTGTTGGTGTGGGTGCAAATCAGCACTTTGTTCTGAGGATTCTTACAAAGTTCTCTGGCTGCTGTAGCCAGGGTGAAGGTTTTTCCTGTTCCAAAAGGTCCATAAATGAGGAGCGGTGCCACAGACTTTTTCCCATCGCAGTCCCCCATAATAAAGCGAACCGCAGACTGCTGCTTCATGTTCAGGTTCTCAAAGGTGACAGCACTAACAGGAAGTCCACAGTTTCTGAAGTCTGGTAGAACTTTGGTTGTATCTTGAAGGAGGTCTACAGCTTTGTGCATGGTGCAGAAGCTGTAGCGGTCCAGCTGAAACTGCACCTCCATCTCATATGACTCATTGCTTTTGAGAGCCAGATCAGAACAGCATTGTTTCGACAGCTGTAAAATGATTTGGTTTTCACTTGTTCTGTGACGCAGAATGCTGGCTTCATAAACCTTGGAGTTTGGGTGAGTTGAGTTCAGTGGAGCTATCAGGCCCGACTGGATGCTTCGTTTCAGCACCAGCCCCTCAGGGCTGTCGATTGTGAGGTTATAAGGAATTGAGACTGTACAGAACAGTTCTCCCCAAGGAGCAAAGTTCATGCCAAACTGTGGGCTGTTCAACATATCCATTGTTGTAATTGTTCCACAAACATTTAGCCTAAAGTAAAAAAAAAAAAAAAAATAGAAAAACATTACAGCAAATAGAAGCAATTTTTAAACCTCTTGACAGAAACTAATAAGCACAAGCATTTTACCTGGAGATAATTTGGTCCTCAGCTAGCTCCTCATCATAGAGGAACTGGTGCATCCTTTCTTTGTAGTTGTTTGTAGTCAGTGGAGTCTGTTTGTTGTATGAAGATTTGTAAAGGAAGTTCATCTGTGGAGGCTTGTACTCCTTTAACAGCTCTTCCTGTTCCTCTGTCCTGGATGAACACGGGATTACAACCTTGTTCCCTCGATGCCAGCGCTCTGCACTTCCCAGTCTGGCTCCAGAATTTGAGATTGGCTGTTCACTGTCATTGTTTGACTGCTGGCCTACCCTTACTCTGAGTTTCTTCAAGAGCACTGGTCTCATATTAAAATCCAGCACTAACCACTGTTCGTACAAGCCTGGGTGTACAGACGTGAACGACACAGTGATAGCGTAGCTCATGTTGTCACTAACAAACAATTCACCTGATGAGTAGATACAGATCTCAGAATTGTCACCAAGGCTGAACGCTGCTCCTGGTTCTTGCTTCAGTAGTGCTACATGCACAAGCTGTCTCTGTGAAAACACAGGAGATTCAATTAGTGTTCTGAGAAGAAATTAATCTCTTTGGGGCAAGACAAATAAAACACAATTGGAAAATTTAGCTCTCTAAAAGACCATGTGCATTAGCAACTTCTTACATCAAATGTGCGTACATCAGAATATTGGACTCTTGAAACGTGCAAGACAGTTTCGAAGGAAACCTCCCAACAACAGGGCCGTGCAAGTCTTGGGTCACCCCATTTTCTTTACACTATTTGATCCCCTGCTGATTTTTTAGGTTCCCCCAATTACAAAGAAATTAACAAAGTACTTTGTTTTTGACAGTTTTATTTCAACAGGGAGAGAGAATATCAGCTAAAAACCCAGAAATATCACATTAAATAAAAGTTACAGATTGAATTGTTGAGTGAAATAAGTGTTTAATTTCCTGGCTCCCACAGATTAGCTGTGTCAATCAATCAATCAATCAATCATAAACACCTTTCCACAGTATCAGTTTTGTCAGTAATTTTTTAATGGGTTTTAACTTGTCAGATAACACTATTACTGGGAGTTTGGTGTGTGTTTGTGTGTGTGGAGATAACACAGGATAACAAAAAGTTTTATTTTCTCATGATTTGTTTCTGAGGCATAAGTGATAAATCTTACCTCTGTTTCAACTCTGAAGTTCCATGTGAGCGTTTCATTGATCTCTTCACACTCCACAGTTAGATCTTTGTCACAAGAGACGGTGACATCGTCAACTTGTTCAGATAACTGTTTGAAACGATGACATAAGTGATTTAGGATAAAAAAAATATTTTAGAAAAAAAATCACTTCTCAATAAGATACAGTATATGTTTAAATAAATGAAGAAACTTACAATGTAGACTTCATTACTGCTGTTCCTGTATTCCTCCAGAAGGCTTTGGTTATAGCACATGAGGCCCTGGTTTTCAATGTTGTGTCTGATCTCCTCCTCTTCTTTAGCTCGCATCATCCACTCCTGCAGCTCCTCCTCAGAATGAGCTTTTAGGCAGTTCGTACCATACTCACATGTATGTGGTCTAGGATGAAATAGTTATATAGACATTACAATCAAATGCTAACAGAATGGCCGTACTGCATAGTTTATTTTCTATCCATCTTTGAATATCTCTGTGAAAATATAAAAGATTTGCGGTTGCATGGTGGTGCAGTGGTTAGAGCTGCTGTCTCACAGCATGAGAACCCTAGGTTTGAAACTCAGCTGGGGCCTTTATGTGTCGACGTTCTCCGAGTGTATGTGTGGGTTTTCTCCAAGGACTTTGATTATGTGTTTATTTAATTTGATATTTTAAATTGACCTCAGGTATCAGTGTGTGTGTCTGAGTGTGGGTGTATGCATGTGTGCCTGGTTGTGTGTCTCTGTGTTGGCCCTGTGAAAGACTATTCTCTGCTGAAAAGCATTAAAATACAAAACCATTTTGTGTTCAGACAGGGTGTTGTAAGTGCAACTTATTTTCTGTACAAACCTAATTGGACATAAGATTGTTGTTGACCACTTGTTAATTTGTTGATCAGTAGAGACTGTTTATATACAACCTATCGCCATCTGTGTAATAAATAATAATATTAAGTTTAAACAACCCTCAAATGTCTTGTTTTTAACTTAGGACCATCAATATTTCAGAGTGAACTTTTAAGCCAAAAATGCCTCACAAAGCATTCACACCCCTTGAACTCTTCTACATTTTGTCATCATTTGTATTTAGCCACTTTACTCTGATCCCTCCAACTAAAATCCAGAGCAATTACCTTCAGAAGTCAGATAATTAGTAAAAAAAAAAATTAAAAAAAATAAAGAGTTCACTTGTATGTAATTTAATCTCAGTATAAATCCACCTGTTTATTAGTGAGCAAACGGCATGATGAAGACCAAAGAAGACACCAGGCAAGTCAGGGACAAAGCTGTTGAGAGGTTTAAAGCAGGGTTTGGTTATAAAACAATCAATCCATCATCTGAACATGGAGAGAGTACAGCACCACTGCAAATCTACCAAAACATGGCCATTCACCTAAACTGACAGGCCAGGCAAAGAGAGCATTAATCTGACAAGCAGCCAAGAAGACCATGGTGACTCTGGAGGGTCCACACCTCGGGTGGAAGAATCTGTCCAAAGGACAACTATTAGTCATGCTCTCCACAAATCTGATCTTTATGGAAGAGTGGCAAGAAGAAAGCCACTGTTGAAAGAAAACTTTAACAAGTCTAGTTTGCTACAAGCCATGTGGGGCCAACAGTAAACATGTGGATGGAGGACCTCTGGTCAGACAAGGCCAAAATTTAACCTTTTGACCTAAAAGCAAAACGCTATGTGTGGCAGAAAACTAACACTGCGTCTCATCCTGAACGCATCATCCCCACTGTGAAAGATGGTGGCGGCAGCATCATGTTGTGGGGATACTTTTCTTCAGCAAGGACAGAGAAGCTGGCCAAAGCTGACGGGAAGATAGGTGGAGCTGAATATAGGGCAATCCCGAGAGAAAAACCTCTAAGAGGCTGCAAAACTTTTGAGAGTGAATACTTGTGCATTCACGTGCCCAATCAAAGTCCAGACCTAAATCCAACTGAGAATCTGTGGCAGGACTTTCTGCACACGGATGCTCTCTATTCAATCTGATTGAGCTTGAGCTGTTTTGCGAAGAAGAATGGACAAACGTTTCAGTCTCTAGATGTGCAAAGCCAATAGAGACAGACCCCAAAAGACTTGCAGCTGGTATAGCAGTGAAAGGTGGTTCTATTGACTCAGGGGGGATGAAATACAAATCAATGCCACATTTTTCAGATTTTTATTTGTAAATAATTTGAAAAAAAAATATCATTTTCCTTTCACGTCACAATTCATGCGCTGCTTTGTGCTGGTCTGTCACATAACATAAGGTTCAAGGTGTATGAATACTTTTTCAGGGCACTGTACAAAGCAGTATTTAACATCCCATGCCCTAAACACCAGACACGAGAAGTCAAGTGTTTTCAGACTGTTTTATCAACACTTCTACTTAAACATGAAACTGGAATATCATCTCCCACCCATTTTAGATTTGTTGCTACGTTACAACATTAGACTTAGCTCCTCAGGATAACAGAAGTGTGTGTTCTCCAGTGGTGCTTGTGGTAACGTAAGGCATTAATGTTTAAAAACATGTCAAAGAACCTACATGGCTGAAGCTGTAAATAGGTAGGCGGAAGTGGAGCTGTTTACCTGTCACAGAGCCAGAGCTCTGCCCTGCGGTTGTGAGGAGGCTGCCGTAGTTTCCACCTGGTGGTGGTGTCCTGGGAGAGAAGCTGAGCATGTTCTAATGAGGAGCAGTGCGCGTAGAAACTCTCGGGGGAGGACAGCTCCAAGAGGCACACTTTGCAAAATACGGTGACCCGTTTGGGCTGCCTCTGCCTCTGCTGGCTCAGCTGAAGGAGATGAGGCCGAACGGGGAGCCCGCTGTGCTCGGCTTTCCACACGGCCATCTCCACCTCGCTCTGGGCGGACTTGCAGTGGCTGGCCTTGTGCCAGCAGGGCTTGCCTTGCCTGACGTGACTGCAGAACTTGAAGTGACAGTTTGAGGGGAGAGGGCGGACTTGGCTGTAGATTTGCTTTGTGCTGCTCTCTGACAAGTGATAAACTAAGACCGGGTCCCATTTGTGTGCTGCGTCCGCACAGCAGGTATCGTTCCACCTTTTGGATGTTAGCTTGACTGGGCTTTCATGAAAGCATTGCGTGCAGAACTCGATGAATTCACCTGAAAACTTCTGGAGTATGCGCTCAGCTGCGCATTCTGGTGTGATTGAACCAGACTCACTTATGAACCTGATTAACTCGGTTTTATCAAGTCTTTTCTCTCTAAGATAGTTCCACACACTGGCCTCTTCATTGCTTTTGGCATAAGTGCATCCCTGACCTTGTGTGTGTTGTGTACATGCAAAGCCCTCAACAACATAGTCGCAGACTTTATAAACAACATTTGGACCCATGTGTGTACCAGTGGGCCGCTCAGAAATGGGCCTCCATTCGTTAGAAGCCTTGCCTTTGGCTAAAAGCAGACTCCTGCCACATTTGTGTATAACCGACTCAACAGTGTATGTAAGTTCATTCACCTTGTCGGAGCACAAATCACAAACAGCCTTCAGATCTAGGACTGCAGAGAGCTCACCCAGAGGTCCTGCATTCTTGGGCGTCTCAGGTTTTGTCCCAGACTGAGCTATCAAATGACGCAGATGAAGATCGTCCAAGCCATGCTGCTTTTCAAAATTCCACACAGCAGCTTCCTCTTTGCTTCTTGCGAATGTGCAGCGATTCTTGTGCACTGTGCAGCCAAGGCCCTCCTTAAAGAACCAGCACGCCTCAAACTGACTTGGGTTCGGAAATCTGGGTCGTTTGGACACGGGCCTCCATCTGGGGTCGTTTTTAGCTCTGCAGAGCAGGACAGTGTGCTTGCACTGGTGGCAAACTGACTTGAGCGAATAAGTAATTTGCTTTTCCTGGACACAGCACTGATCACAGGCTAGTCTGAGGTCGTGTGTTAACAACAGAGACGACAGTTTTGAGCTGTTTGCTGACATCGTGGTACGTTCATAATTCGGAAATCACAAATTCAGACTGTTAGAATGTGTTGCCGACGTCTGGGGAGAGTGTCCTGGTTTGGTTGAGTGAGTCTGAAAAAAACACAAAAAAAAAAAACAGGAGAGGTCAGCATGGGGTCAGTAGTACCAAGAAGAATCTTAAGTTTCATAAAGATGAGCTCCCATCAGCAGTTAGACAGATGAACTTAAAACTTGTTCTGGAACCAGCCAACAGAGAAGCTGGTCCCGTTCCAGCGTCCAAAGTCTGCTAATTATTTAGTCTATGGTTCAGACCAAAGTGCTTTTAGTGACTTATTACTCCAATATAAACAATTGGTTGTTTTAAAGCAAGTTTCCCATTTCAGCAGATGAAAACAGAACAAATAAAATCTCTGATTGGACTGCAATTTCTTTTTCTGCTTTTGTTTACACTGGCCTTTTTCTCGGGAACTATTCCGAGTAAAATGGATTAATTATCACCCAACCCCAAAGCTTCAGGCAGAGTGATAATTTTTTTAACCCTTGTCTCTGTGCATGTGTACTCACTTATATGTATCTTTAGCAAAATATCCCATGAAGCACCCAACAGATTTCAATGAAACTTTCAGGAAAAAAATCACTGGATGTACATCTACAACTGATTAAAGTTTGGAGCCAATCTAATTTAGGATGGCCGCCACAGCTAGGCAATCTTACCAAACACAAAAATGGCTATAACTTAGTTAGTTTTACAGATATTATCCTAAAATTTGGTAAGGTAGTAGCTGAGCATTGCCCCAAACACAACATCTTTGATTTGAACTTTGGCATTAACTGTTAAGAGTGAACTCAGTTTGTCTGTTAGCAAAATCTATCATGATCCATTGGACAAATTTTAATCAACTTTTCAGAAAGTATTTACTGGCTGTATGTGTACAACTGATTGACCTTTGGCATCAACCCAATTCAAGATGACTGCAACAGTTAATCAACTTTAGCCAAAAAAAAAAAAAATGGTTACACCTCAGTGAATTTTACAGATAATGAGCTGAAATTTGGTGTGGTAGCAGCTGAGTACAAACAATAACTGGTCGTGCTAGATTACACAGTTTATCACAATATCGTATGGGAATGCACATAATGATATTTTCAAGTTTTAACCAAAATGGCCATAACTTTGTCATTTGTCATCATAAGATGATATTAGTCTAAAACTCTGCCATGAAAGGAGGAGGGTGATTGCATTCCTTTAAGGAATGCTAGGCCTTTAATTGTTTCATAGCTAATGTTTGTTGTGTCACTCTGTTAGAGCATCGCTACACCATTGCTTCATCTGTTTTTAGTAATCCCATTTTCACATTTTGTTGTTACGCTCTTACTCGTTTCAGCTACTTTATTATTAATCATAGCTTCGGGCTGTATGATCTGATGTTTGATTGTTTGTTGTGTTTATGTTGTCCTGCCGTCTTTCCCTTTTGTGTTTTTTTTTGCTGCCTCTTGGTCTGGTCATGGATGAAAAATGAGAATTTGTTCTCAACTGACTAACCTGGATAACTAAATGTCAGTCAGTCAATTTTAGTACCTGGTCATAACCTGATAGGTAAACCCTAGAACCATAGACTGTAGGTTTTTTTCCCCCATGACTGTGTGCTTGGGTGTTTTATCCTCAGGGAGAAACAGCTCCTGTCTGTCTGAGGGACCTTGTTTGGTTCGAAATGCACCAGGATGTGGTGTTTTGGTGAAAACCCTTCAGAGCTTCTCAAGCAACCTACGGGGTGACGGCACTTTTGCTCCTGCTCTTCTTTTCTTCTTTGCTTGGTTCTGTGGAGAGTTTCCCCACATCTCCAAATGCAGCTAGGTTAGGCTTTTTTTTAAGCCTTTGGATAAACTTGTCAAGCACCCCAGATGGGACAAAGGAAATGTCTTGACACCATCTGTGCCGGGACACACGCAGAGGAACTTCTCTGAAACATCAACACCTCCCCTCCTTTGTTAGAGATGATGAAACCAGCTGACTTAGACCAACACAACATGTTGCAACGTGAGATCAACTCCCGGAGCGTACCCAAACTCTGACTGTAGGTAGTTCGGTGGGTACGTTCAGCAGCACCAGTACCCAGACTAAACACACACAGGGCGACTTTGTGCTGATTGAAGAAATAACCACCAACATCAAGGACCCCCCTGCTGGATGTGCCTGCTGCTGCTCAGAGAGGGAACTCCTGCATGCCACAAGATGGCGCAGCTGCGCAGGTCAAAACGCAGAACCAACGTAAACATGGGCACACCCACGTCGAGAAATGATCGCCTAGTTGCCAAGGTGATTATGAAGTTTTATAGCAGGACAATAAACATGTTCGGGTGTGTCCGGCGTACGAGAGCGAGACCAACAACAACCCAAACACATCTGTCTGCAGCTGCTTTTGAAAGAAACAAATCACATCTGTCTCTGAGCTGCGAGGTAACTGAAGAATTTCCACAAACTACACTCCGAGTAATAATAATAATAATAATGATGATGATGATGATGAGAATAATACCAATAATAATAATAATAGTAACATTGGACTTACCGGACGGGAGGCAAACTCTGACACCTGCAGGCTTCGCTTCCAGCCGTATTTATGCAGCAGCTGTCAGTGACATCAGGGTGAGGCCGCTGTTACCGGGACGTCTGCACGATTAAGTTTCGTTTCTCCGGTTTTACGGAAGTACGCGCGTGCGCGCACGCGCACGCGCACACCGCCCCCCTCCTCCCCCCTCCTAATCACAGGGAGGAAATGAAAAAAATGTTCCGTCCGGATGTCAGACAACGAAAACACATGTGGGGGTTGTGGAACTGCAGGTTATTTATATATATATATATATATATATATATATATATATATATATATATAT
>NC_051451.1:10278692-10314391 GCF_001649575.2 Kryptolebias marmoratus
ACATCTCAGTCCAGAAATGTGCAGTTCTAGGCACAGCCAAGATACTGCGCAGAACCCTCAAGCTCCCAGGCCTCTGGTAGAGGACCCGAGCTCAGAGGATGAAACAAAGACCACCCGCGGAGGGTGAGAAGGGAATTTTTTTATATATATATATATAGTGGCACCAGCTGAATGTTCTTTTTGAAGCAGATCATCTGTCAGACTCTGCCTGGGTCTTTGAGGGTGAGGCCTGTCCGGCTGCAGATGTGTCAGGGATGATGGCGTGGAAAGACAGGGATGTCACGCTGCACAAGCGCTGATGGGCTCCGTTGAGCCAAACAGAGGCTGGCCAGAAGTTTGCGCTCATTGGGCACGAACACCCTCGATTTGGGGCTTTTACTGATTCATTTGAATCCTTTAGAGTTGATTGAGTGTGGCTTTTTCTTGAATCCATGCAGGGTCGAGCTTATTCTCACAGTTCAAATTACATACATAGATCCATGTTTTGATAAGTTGTGCTGAAGATTCAAGTGCTGCTTTTGACTTGACAAGACTGAGGTGTGGTAACTAATCTAATCATCAGTGATCGTGATCAACTGCAGCTGCTAGTTTCTCTTTGCCTGTAGAAAATGTTTTATTTGACAGCACTCATTGGTCTGACCTGTACTCAGAACAATGGGAAAGTCGAAGGAACTCGGTGAAGACTTAAGAGGGAGAACTGTAGATTTACACAAGCTGGAAAGTCCTTCAGGGCCGTTTGTAAACAACTTCAAATTCCGAGCGGTCACGTGTCGTGTGGTGGGGTTGTGTGTCGTCAGGCACGAGGCATTTTCACAAAAGCTGGGACCGGGACACCTTCTGGCTGTCTTGGTGTGATTCCTGAATGGACGGGAGGAAGCATGAGGGGTTGAAGTGAGCCCATGAGGTAGTAACGGAGCTCTAACAGTCGGCATGTAAAAAGGTAAATCAGCTTTGTGATGTAGTAATGACATACGGTCTTCTGTACGACAACCCGGCTACGGGATTTCAAAGCCTAAACAGCAACAGATTACAGAGGAGATCGATGATCGATGTACAGAAAAACTGTGATCAGTTAAAAAAATTTGGTTAACCACAAAGAGGATTGGTAAACCGAGTTCAATCATCATGTTTGAAAATGATATAAGGAAGATGTCCGTCACGTCACACATTTGATGTGTGGTGCTCCACGTCAACGCAGCTGAGCTCTGCTCCTCGTTTGTGAGCTCATGTCTATGCGGGACACAACTGTTAGTGATTTCTAAATGGTCTGAGGCAGCTTAGTTTTTCCTGGCTCTTGTGGCCATTTTGCAAAACTGACTCTGTCAGAGCCAGATTTACTAACAGGCCTGTGTTAAAGGAGTAGTCTGGTCATGTTTGAAGGGATGTTCTAATAGTTATCAGTAGTTAGTGCCCTATCAGCTGTGATATCAGTCATAAAGAACCAGGTATGTAGCAAAGGTCAAAAGGGCTGTGATTGTTTTTCAGGCTTACAACAGTTCTTTCTCAAAAACTAAGTACTGATGTGAAAGAACGCCACATTAGCTAGCATTGAACTTTGCACTTGCACTTTTGAATGACACCGTTTGTTTAGTTTGTTGCCGTTTTCTCAGCTGAACAGTGTTCATGTTCCGATTGTGATGGTGCGCAGATAGGATATATAACAAATATAGACTACATGATGCGGATGTGTCAGTCCGCCAGGAGCGGAGTAAACTCTGGACTGATCAGGTGGACTGACACATTCGCAGCCTCAGCACCATCGGCGTAAACATGCTCAAGCTCGGCACACATTTACGTAGTAACACAGTAAATGGCAAAAGGTTCAAATAATAATAATAATAAGTTGTTTCCTTTTACTAATATTGGTTTTCTTTATTTTATGTGATGAGAGGTGGGGCTCTGAGTCACGTGCCTCCCCTGATCACACACTCCTGACTCTTCAGTCAAAACGAGAACAAATCTGTGTGGAAAACTGTCAAAACTCCTGCTTTTACAGAGGATTTTGTGTGCGTCTGATCAGCAGCACCCAGCAGCTACTTTTCCTCTTAAAACCTGTGAAAGCAGCACGGCTTAATCAGTGTTGTGTTTCTGTACACTTGAGGTTAGACTTGAATCATTTTAGAACCTGGTGAAAACCAGATTGTTTTTATTTCGTTCAGATACTTAAACCTGTAACATTAAAAGAGGGTGGATGTTCTTTTTTCTTTTTTTTAACCATGACTCGGCGTGCCCAGCCCCAGCTGTATTCTTTCACAAAGAAACAAAGAGCTACTTGACTAATGCTCAGTTTTGTTAAATTCTATAGGCTATAATTACTACCGCTGAGGTCTGGAGCTATAAATAAGTCCCAGGTAAGACAAAGCCAAAGGCGAATGAAAGCATGCAGGAAATAGGAGAGCCGGTCCAACAGAGGCTGGCTCATATATGATGTAAGGAGTGGAGCTCTTTGTGAGACTTTCATGAGGTGTCATTTGCCTTGTTTTCTGCCTCCAAAAACCTTTTATAGTTCACTAATTTTACAGGTCTATGGATAAAATAAATCTGTAAATAGTCTCAGTTTTTGTCATCATGATATTTTCAATTGATAAAGACTTTTATTCTATATAAAAGAAATATCATTTTAGGTGAGAAGGTGAATCCACTGAAGACCTGCAGGAGAAATCCAACTCAGGCCCGGTTTACTGCAGGACTGGAGTTGTTTTTTTTTTTTAATTTCACAACTCTGCTTCAAGAATTTGTACCTGTGCTTCAAAAAACGTGTAGAGGTGTGCTGAAAACAAAACAGATGGGTTGTCAGAGTTGCTTAAAGAGTTAAACTGCCCGATGAAACCGGAACCAGCCCACCCACACAGATCTGCTGGCCAACTCCTGCTATGAACCGGAGAGATGTCAGAGAAACAACACAAAATGAAACTTAGTGTAACAAAAAGTCACGTTTCTGTGGAAACTGAAACTTATGGGCAAAAAAATCTTTTTTTTTTTGTTAGTTTTTTTAAAAAATCAACTACATTACTAGCGAGGCGGAACATTTCAAACCCGCTCACTGCAGAAAAGATAGCATGAACTCCAGGAAACGCGTGCTCTAGTCAACTTGTTCAACCTGTCGTTTCAATCAGATCATGTTTGTATTCAGACATGTTTCTGCTGTTATCAGTGTTTCTTACTCAGCATGTTTCACTTCTGCTATTACGCAACAGTCCATCTGTTACACAAACAGGAGATTTTATTATTAGTCTTAAACCTAACGTCGAAAATAGACTTCTCCCTCAACTTTTTGTTTAAAATACAAAGAAATGGAAGGACGAACACTTGACTAAGTACAAACAGGAAAGCAGACAGTTGGTGAACTCATGAAGATGTGCCCGGCACCACGCCACAAACATTGTTCAGATTTTTTTTCCTCTCTGACACGATAACATCTAGTCAAAACATAAGATGATCTGCAGTTCATGAGCAATCAAACCTGTTTCTGGTTTGTATGCACAGAAACCAGCCGGACCAGTGATAAAGCAGCCTCTCTGGTAAATGATGCAAATCTAATAGGGGCTTTTTTGTTTAGGTTTCACAGTGTCGTTCCTCTTCTCTGCATCACACACACACACACACACACACACACACACACACACACACCTACACACACACGTAGCACTTCCTTTGTTTTGCACAGATTGATGAGCATGTCAGGAACAGAAGGACTCTGTTTTGAAATAAACGTTAAATAAGGAGATCTACAGTGTGCTCTGAAGTTTACATACACTCATCATGAGCATGAAGGACGTATCAATTTGGGGCTTTTCATCATTTCTTTTGAACTGTTTTTTTTTCAGGGTGGTATAATAACATAACATACAACTTCAGTGACTTTTAAAAACAAGTACTGGGTGCACAATTCTGAATTTATTGTGGATTTTCTCTAATTAACACAGGATTTAAATTATATATATACCGGCTCAATTATATACTTCCAATCACCTAAATCTTTAAATAAGTGCGACTGGAGTTAAATGTATTTTAACTTGTCAAGACCAAGGTCTATTATCTCCTCATTACTGATCATTATTGACTGCAGCTGGTAGATTTTCTTCACTAGCATTTGACAGCACTTAATAAATTGACCACTACTCAGAACAATGGGAAAGTCCAGGGAACTCAGTTAAGATTTAAGAAGCAAAGTAGTAGATTAACAGTAAATGGTGTGGTGGCAAGGTTTTTTAATAAGATAACACCTGACTGTGTAATGTCTGAATTCCAAGTCTTGACTATGCTATGCATGGATTTCAAAACATGACTATGTTTTGTCTGAATTCCACAGGCTATTAGGTTTTCACCAAATGACTCTGTTACTCCTCACTGAAACCAGACTGACCTTGATTCCTGTCTCCTCCTCGCCTTCCAACATTCTAATATCTTAGATATCAGCTCCTGCGTCGACTCTGGAGGTAGAGCTTCGGTTCGGAGCTTCCCGTGCGGGCTGGGACTCTGATGTTAATTCTTAATTGTCTTTAAGGTTCTCTGTATGTCAGGCACACATACATAAATAAACCTGTTTGAGTGTTTTCATCTAACAGTGCCTGGAAATTGATTTCTTCCACAACAATGGGAATGTCTTTTGGAACCACTTATAAAAAAACTTCAGATTTTAGGTTAATCAGGTCAAACAAATATATCTAAGTACAAGTTTGTTTGCTTTGTTTATGGCTGTCATCACTTTGCCAAGGACTAGAAGAAGATCCAAACCTTCAGTGTCTAATAAAAGAAAATTAATTTGGATGATCAGGAACAATCCAGGAACCACTTAAGCTCAAGCCTGCCATGAACTGAAAACTGCTGGAACACCATTGTCACTGTTTACAGTAAAGGGAGTTTTACATCATCAAGTGAGAGGGTGTTGACCAAGGGTGAAGCCCCGGCTCCAAAAGTGACACCTTTACAGCTGCTCACATGGCTAAGCCTTCTGAAGAAAAGTTTTATGGTCTGTGCTTGGAAGAATCAAGGTGAGACTTTCAAACCCAACAACACTGTACCAACTGTTAAGCACGGTGATGGTAGCATCATGCAGTGGGACTGGTGGATTGTACAAAGTGGATGGAATAATAAAGAAGGAGGACTACCTACAAATTATTCAACTTCTCATCAAATCAGCAGCTGGATTGTTTAAATTTGGACACAACGGGGTGTTCCAACAGGACAATGATCACACATCAGAACTGGTTTCTGAATGGATAAAGCTTCTGGACTGGCCTTCTCAAAGCCTCGGCCTGGATTATATTAAAAGCTAGTTCTATGTCAGGAACCTAACTAATTTAAATAAACTAAGAACTCTGTCAAGGTTGAATACCAGCCAGAAGTCTGCCTCATAGATGGCTACAAAATGTGCCGTCATGGTGCAACTTGCTGAGGGAGATTTCACCAAATATGAGTCTATGTATGTATTTGAGCTTGTATATACAATTTTGACCATGTGTGGATTAGAGAAAATCCACAATAAGATCAAGCTTGTGCCCCCATTCTTATTTTTAAGAAATCCTAGAAGTTGTATGTTGTATAATCATTTCACCCTGAAAAAAAAGGAACCATTTAAACCAGACATTAGAAGCCCCAAATTAACATGACATTCATGCAAATGTTAAGTGAAAGTAAACTTTTGACCTCAAGTGCTCAGTGTGACTGTTTATCACGAGCTTCTGTTCCACCATTTAGACAAACTCAAGGAAACAAGTTCCCGCCGCGAGTGCTTTGTGTGTCTTTGTGGACTTAAATAAAGGTCGACTGCAGTTCCCTCTAAGCCTCAGGACCAGATCTTTTGGCCTGACAAATCCACTGAAGTAGACAAGAAAAGCTGCAGTTTGATGCTATATCAGGGTGAAAGGCAATGTTTGGTAGTGAACTGAGAAAATCAAAAGCTGTTTGACTTATGTCCTTTTGCTACAAATCACTTAAAAACACTACAGAAAAAGATAGGATGTAATGTCCAAAAAAGGTTAAAAACAAAAACAACTGGACTATTTTGTAGCTGAAGACGTTCCACTTCTCATCCAAGGAGCCTTCCCAATTGAAAAAGCTCCTTGAATGAGAAGCGGAACGTATTCAGCTACAGAATAGAAGTTCAGTTGTTTTTGTTTTTAACCTTTTTTTTGGATTTATTATGTCCTGAATGACAAAAAATGTTATGTAAACTCGATGCTCTACTCCCATCAGTTCCGATCTCCCAGGACACTTGTGGATCTGTGTCAGCTCCCCTTCCAAGGCTGGCTGATAAAACCTTCCATCACTATCAGGACTATGGCAGGGAGGTCTATATGGGACAGTGTTCATGGGCATACCTCCCCCTTAATGTCTTCACTGGCACTCTTCCCATTCCTCTCTCACTTACTCCCTCTTACTTTAGGGTTTTATTTTATTTATTTATTTATTTTTAAGCCTTTTGGCACCTTTAGTTGGTCTTTCATTGAAATGTTGTAACTCTTAGTTGGCCTTCTGGTACCATTAGTTTACTTCAGTCTTTTTAAATCCTAGTTTAATTTATGTTAGCTTATTATCAGTTTATTATGTCTTAGTTTGGTGTTCCTCAGTTTATCCTTAGTATGACTTAGTTTAGATAACTTCAGTTTAGCTTTTTATATCCTAGTATCCTAGCTTGATTTTTCATCTGTTTGTTTTACTTTTTCTATTAATGTGTGTGTTTTCATGATGTAAAGTACATTGAACCATTTTGTTATTGAAAGTGCTATATAAATAAATTTTACTTGACTTGAGAATCTACACCAGAATATAGGATGTATTAGGTTGACGAGGGGGGTGACAAAATGTTGCTCATTTTGATGCGACACAGCAACTGATGTGCTGGTGGCAAATGTAATAGTAATTAAACAATTTTATTCCATAATTGTTTCAGTTCATGGAGGTTTGCAGACATTTGTTTCTGCACGGCTCTCTTATGGTTCCACCACAGCATTTCACTCAGGCTGAGGTCTGAACTTTGGTCTGTTTTAGCTTTTTCTGCCATTCTGTTGTAGATTTGCTGCTGTGTTTAGGATCATTGTTCTGTTGCATCATGACCCATTTTCATCCAAGCTTTAGGTGTCGGGCAGATGGCCTCACATTTCATTGTAGAATAGAAGAAATAGTTCATGGTTCACGGGGGGGCTGGTGCCTATCTCCAACGGTCATTCTGTGAGAGGCGGGGGACACCCTGGACAGGTAGAAAGTCCATCACACAACCACGTAGAGACAAATGAGACAAACAACCATTCACACTCTCACTCACATGCTAGAGACGAGTTAGAGTTACCAATTAACCAAACAGATCAGATCAAATCAACTTAAAGCACATGATGGGCCCTAAAGCACGTTCAAAACAACCACACTTGACCAAAGTGCTGCACAATAAAACCCAAACCAACAGCTAAGAAATGAAAACAATAAAATCAATTCAAAGGAAAAAGACATGCAACACAATAGATATAAAAAATAAAACATTAACACACGTTATTAAGACTTGAAGGCTGTTTTACAGCTTTGGGGCAGCTACAGTAAAGGTACAATCACTCTTAATGACCAATCTAGGACATTTGGATGACCTAAGAGGTCTGGAGTTTAAACAGGGGCACAGAAATATTCAGATGCTAGACCATGCAAAGCTTGAAAAACAAACAAAACTGTTTTAAAACCAACTCTGTATTCAACAGGAAGCCAGAGGAGAGATGTTAATGTAGGAGAGAGTCTCTTTTCCTGGCACTTCTTAGGAGGCTGGCAGCAGAATTCTGAATCAGCTGCAGTCGGACAAAAGAGACTGGCCGATGCCAAAATACAGAGAGTTACAATATTCCAATCTGGAGGTGATTAAAACTGAAATCACTCTTTTAATGGTGATGTCACAGAGATAGGGTTTGAGCAGTTGTAGGAAATAACTCTCTAACAAAAAGTCAATCTGTTTATCAAATTTTAAGTGGCAATAAAAATGATATACAGATTTGTGGCATAGGCCTGAAGATCAAATGATACCTATTCTAAATGGGATACTATGTTTATGGAAGTGTTGGGAAGACAAAAAAAAAGAAAAAAAAATCACCATTCTCACTTATTTTTATTCAAATGAAGACACCTACTAGCCATTCAACAATTCACATCTTTAATACAGTTTCAAATAAACATCACAGATGAGTTATCGGGACTAAATGGCACATAGGTTTCTTTCTTATGTATCTGGATCCTCGTCAGTTCAAATGGGGATTTTTAACTTCCTCTGGTAACTGTAGAGTTCCTCAAGGATCCAGTTTGGAGCCAATTCTTTACTTTGCACATGCTTCCCTTTGATCATATATTCCACAGCTAAAATATTTCATTTCATTGGTAGGCAGATGATACACACATCTAACTGAGGGACAGTGCACTGAATCCCGACTTGATCCCTAAGGCGGTTTGGAAAGAAAGACTGATGAACTGTGTCAAAAGCTGGACAGTTTTCAGGAGGCATGATCTCGACTCGCAGGATGGAGAAAAAGGGTGACAACAAAACAGCAACAGCATTCATATTAAGCAACATGTATCCTTTTTTTTTCACAGAAAATGTTACGCAAATGGTAAAAACAAATGTCTGCCCCACTGATATATATGTTCAGGAGCCACTACTGGCATATCCACAAGCTGATGGCCTCATCGATACAGTAATTCATGCAAAAGGAGCCCCAACCAAATATGGAGTACATATACTGCACAGCACATGGCCATAGACCACCATTTCTGTATAAAAAAATCCTTTTTATTGATCTTATGTAATGTTAACATTTTTTCATTTGCTATAAGCCACAAATATCAAAGTGGACAGAAATACATCACCTGTACTTTCCTTTTTATATCCTATGAAAGCAACAGGGGTGGACTTAGATTTCCACACAACTTTTCCATTTTGGCCTCAGTTTTGTTTAATAAATAAAAACGTTTAAAGTAAAAATAAGAGGAGGTAGTGATGATCAATGAAGGCCAAAATAGTCACTTATTGATTAAAAAATACCCTGCTGAGTGTGATTTCTCTCTGATACAGTCAGCCGTCGTTGACACAGATTTAAGGGGGGGAGGGCCAACAGATTGCATGGGAGGTTTCCTTTCTCTGGCGACATGCATTCCTTCAATGCATCCACCCTTCATTAATCATAGTTATAATGATACAAACATTGTTATGAATAATTACAGCTACAAAACACTTTGTGTTGTGGCTGAAATCTCCATGTCAGAGTTGCTGGCAGCTTCCTCTGCATAAACTCTGTCTGAGTTGATCACATGTAAAAAACTGCAAACTCTTTTTAATATAAGAAACGCCTAAAACTAAAAATGAAAGTTCACCCTTGTTTTTTTTAGGCCAAACTATTGCTTTGTATTTATTTTTGGCTTGTGCAGAGTGCAAACAGTTTTTACCTGACTTTGTTAGACTAACCACTTTTTGAAAGGCACAAAAATGTAAAAGTCACAATTATTCAGCTTGCTGCTGGTTTAGTTTTAGTGACGGATATTAATTTTGACAGCAAAGTGATAGTATTTTGACTAAAATATGGTTTTTTTTTAGTCCAAATATATTTTATTTTACTTATCAGTAGTCATTTTAGTTATAGTCGACTCAATGTCACCATATTTCCTGTAGTTCCCAACCAAGCTAACAAAAAACCAGCGTCCCTCCTACACCCACACCCATGTACCCACATGTGTGCACGCTCTAATCTATCATTTATTTGTCGGTAACACATTAGGGTAATTTTTCTTTCCTTAAAAATGAACAGCGAGTGCCTTGATCTTTCATTCCTCTGTACATGGGATGTCAGGATGGTTGTAGCAGCAGCTTGTATGGGAGATCCTGCCTACAAGCTGCTAAAAGGAACTCAGCTTTAGAAACAGGGTGAGGAGGTCCGTCACCTTAGTGGAGCTCAGAGCAGAGCTGCTGCTTCTTCTTGTTGAAAGGATTTAGATGAAGTGGTTTGGACATCTGATTAGGATGTCCACTGGTCAGCCCGCTCTCAAAGTTTCCCAGGCACGTCTCGCTGGGAGGAAACCCTTGGTCAGACCCAGAACTTGCTGCAGGTATTGTGTATCCTCTTTGGCCTGAGAACAACCTGGGTTGTCTCAGGAGGAGCTGGAGAACATCCCTGGGCAGAGGGATGTGAGGGTTCTCCTTCATGTCAATCTGTTCGCACTCCAGGTATGTGTTGTTGATGATTCCCAGCTACTACCACTCCAAATTCTAGCTTAATATCTGTCAGATTACCTCAGTTATTGTAATGTTCTCTACTAGTGCCTGTTTGGTCCTTCTCCTCATGCCTTGCTCCTCGTTACCCTCACCACTTGCACCTGCCCTCTCTCCCTGATTACCTCCACAGCACCTGCTTCCCTCCCTTTTCATACTCCACATCTCCTCACTTCCTGTGCCAGATCATCGAACGCTTTTCACTAGTAGTTTTACAGCATTTTCTGTTTCTGTCTCCTCGTCTTGACTTCGCTTTCGTTTTTGGATCTTTGCCCTATGCCTCTTGTGCATGACCCTTGCCTGTTTGACCCAGTTTTAGGACTTTCGCCAGAGACTTACCTGTGTCTTGGCTGCCTCAGCCCTTCTGCCTGACCTCCCCACTCTCCGATCACCGTTATCCCAGGTCTGTGTCACCACCTCCATCAAGTTTACTTTCCTGACGTGGTCTCGGTTCACAGACTTCTACTCTTCTCCCCCAGAGCGGCTGCAGACGTTCCTGTTTCAGTGTTTTGAAGTTCTGCTGTTCCTGAATAAAGATCCTTTTCTCCCTCCCTCCTGTGTCGTGGCTGAACTACCTGGTCCCGCTGGTGATTTATGTCAGTCATTGCTATTTTTGTGTTTTGCTACAGTTGTTTAGCTTCCAATGATTACTTTCTGAGAGTTTTATTAATTTACATCTGATGGCTCATGTTAGTTTGCTATCTCATAAAGACACACACACATCATTCAACAATGGCACTGCTTGAGGAAGCGTCACAAATGAACAGGGCTGGTGATTTAAGCTCCAACGCCCTCCTGACCTTATGGTGAAATGTTGTTTGAACCACTGAGCCTGACACTTTACACGGCAGCCAGCTGACATTGCTAACATTTTACATACAGCGTAGACACAGAAAATTCCATCTACAGTATGCCACAACATGGCTTTTGTTCTGTAAAGACATTTTTTGTTTTGTTTTTTTCTAGCCAAGCAGCTGACTGATATATGACCAAACAAGAAATTCAGCAACACAAAGCAGGAATCTGCTCAAACCACTTTCAGTCCTATTAAATCTCTGCTACCTGGGATGGAGGAGGAACTAACCTTTACACAAATTATGGGCAGAGCAGTCAGTCACATGTGTAATTCATGTTTTGTTGCACATTGATGACAGGCAGGCTTGGCTACACCTCTGCTCAAACACTCCTGATGCTGGCCTGGTTGAGACTTTTCTCTAAATCAAACCCCTGCAGGATTATGAATTAGGCGCTGATGTTTTATTTACTTTTCAAAGAGTTAATGTTGTTGTCCTCAACACCCCAGCTAGACCTCGCACAGAACCCTGAAAACCCAGCTGTGTTTCCTGTCTGAGCTAAATATAAAAACCTGGGTGGCTGGATTCCTGCATGTTACTCATCAGGAAATTATATTCATAAAAAAAGAATGGAAACATTCTTTTATTTTCTTTAACTACTGGACAAACTCGTAGCAGTATGTAGTCTTGTTCAATCATTTCTCTAATGCTTTTTTTGTTTGTTTGTGTGGGATTGCATTTGAAAGTATTTTGCAAATCTGAATTGAACAAAGAAAATCTTCAAGTTTGACAGCTCAACAGAAATGTGGCAAACAAATCAACTCCAGCGTATTAAATGACAACGGCGTAATAAAAATATCTATGGCCAGCGGCTGAAAAGCAAAGGCCGATGATAATGTTTTTGCTCGTGTTTCGGTGTCTGTTTCCAATCATATCTCATGAACCACTGGATGAAATTTAATAAAACTTGCAGAAAGTAATCTTTGGATGTACATCTAGAGCTGATTAACTTTTTGAGTCAACACGGTTCAAGATGGCAGTTGCAGCCAATCGACTCTGAAAAACACAAAAAATGACTTTAACTCAGTCAATCTTACAGATATTGACCTAAAATCTAATGTGATAGAAGCTGAAGCTGAGCTAAGTCTGGGAATCTGATCCTGGTATAATATTACACTCACCATTTGTTAGCGAGTGACATCAGTTGGCAGGGATAAGTAGTTGTGACTAAGCTCTGACAATTAGTGTTTTAACTACACACAGATAACTAGTCTGGGCGCATGTTATGACGTGCTTTTTTTATCAACATGCAGAGCAGCATTCTGCATTCAGTTCTTGCTGAATAAAACAGCATCCGAGTGAATGGAAGACGAGTAAAACACGGCCTGCAGCTTTGAAGCTCCACTATGCATATTTTTGTGTTGGTCCATTACTTTTACGTGTGTGTTTGTTTGCCTTTCCTGTTAGCTAAATATCTCATGAACCACTCACGACACAGATTGTAATAAATCTATCATTTTCCCATGTAATGTTGTTCTAGGTAGCTGTAGCAGTAAATAAGTGTTGTCAGGGTTTTCTGCACAATGAATTGGCTCTTTGTTTTCACAATTTGCATTTGTGCAAATTATCTACAGCAGGACTGGGAAGAGATTTGTGCCGCTCAGGTCTCCTTCTGTTTCATCTGAATTGCCTTTTGTTGTCAGTACTGTCTTGCAATACCTTCACATGTCTGTATTAAGACACAAGTATTATATTAGTGTTGTCTTATGTAGTATATGTATGTGTCTCCCTTTGGAATTCAGTATTGTCTTATATGTAGCAACATCCTCCTGAAGGAATGTTTTCTGGTTTTACTGTATCACCTGTTTAGGGGTAAAATGTCAAAACAAGGCTTTTTGACTTGACTTGTTATTATTTTACTTTATGTACTATTACTATATTTACACATATACTTATTATACTTTACCTGTTTCTCTCTGTGTTCACACTTGCATTCATTTGTCTATCATGTTGGCAGAACATGTCATGAACCAGAGGAAAAATGTTAATGGAACGCTCAGAAAGCAATGATTGGATGTAAACCTACAACTTAAGAGTCAACCCCATTCAAAATGGCTGCCACATCAGAAAACTCAAAAATGTCTCTAACTCTGTCATTTTTTTTACAGATATTGAGCTTAATTTGGTGTGAAAGTAGCCGAGAGTCATCCCCAACTTATACTTCAAGATCAAACTGATTGTTCAAAAATTGTTTCTGAAACTTTGCCATTAACCACTGGAGTCAACTCTGTCTGTCTGTTAGCAAAATATCTCATGAATCATTGAATGAATTTTATTGAAATTCTCAGAAAGGAATCAATGGATGTACATCTAAAAATGATTAACTTTTGGAGTCAACTCATTTTAAGATGGCCGTCACAGGCAACTGATATTGGGAAACACTAAAATGGCTAAAATTCAGCCAGTTTAACAAATATTAAGCAAAAATTTGGCGTAGTAGTAGCTAACTCTCATACTCAGTGCTACACATTGCGCAACATTTTGTTTAAAACTTTAGATGATCTTAGTTTAAAACTATGGCATGGAAAGCAGCGGGCGATATGCATTTGTTCAAGGAAAACTGAGCCTTTTCTTTTTAAATCATTTGTTGAAGAAAGTTTTGAACTGTGGTAATTAAAATGCAGCATCATGGCAAAAATGATTGGTTATAATGGTCATAATGTCAGCATTTAACACTAGTTTTTAACAAAAACATTTTTTATTTGCTAATTCTGTTTTTGTGAGGTTTTAATAAAATGACCTGTAGGATTTATTCTGGCTCTCCTTCCAGTCATCAGTGCTGGACGTCTACACTGGTCAATAGGGGACAGGCTGGGTGTCTCGGAGCATGCTGGGACAGATTTAATCTCCAGCTCCACCTTAAAGAATCAAAGGATCTGCTTCCTATAAAGCCTAATAAGCTTATTTAAGCACTTCTGATTTTCTTTGTTTTTCAGGAACAGTTGTTACTTTCTGCATTATGACGGCAAAAATAAAACTAAGAATGCCCACATAAAGGCCTGCAGACTCTTTGTAGCTGTGTGTAGGATACATTTTGTACATTTAGTGTAAGTGTAGCTGAAATAAAAATGTACTATAACTTTTGCCCTGTGGGTGTTGTCTGGATTACACAATGGAAACTGCAGACATAAATCCTTCAGAAACAACACACCTACAGATGACACAATGACAGGTCAGGGTTCCTTGTGTGAGTGGGTCTCACCCTGCGTGCCACCATATAATATGCAGTTCACTCTGTTAACACAGAAATGAGCTCTATGACAACAAAATAAAACAAAAAAAAGAAAGAAAAAACAACGTACACTTTTATAGGGAGGCTTCATTACATAATTTTTCAGTCACACTTTTACACAGTTACTGAGCAGCTTCGTTTCTCACGAAGAAGATCTGATAATACAGAATTTCAGAAGGGAGGAGGATGGGAGGACCAGAGTTTTTTTCAGTTCCCCCAAAGAACAAAGAACAAAAGCATTTCAAACCTTGATACAAAACATAAAAGTTAGAAGAAGAATAACTTCATTAAGTCTTCACTTGTGCAGGCAAGAATCATAATTATTGTTATACATTTTACTATTAAAATGAACAACATTAAAATTTTCATTTACAATTTAAAGAAATTACAAATAAATAAGTAGCTCCATCTCAGATTCTACAGGCCTTATCTCACCGAGCTGCGACTGTTTGGAGAGGAGTTGTTGAACAAAATCTCTCAAAATTAAGAGAAAATATGTAAATTTTCAGCTGCAGTCTCACTGATCTTTGAGTGTTTGTGACCAAATGACCAACACGCTGTGGGCTGGCATGTTGAGTGGCTTAGAAGCAGCTTGTTTTTGTGTGTACGGCTGGCAAAAACTTTATTCTTGGCTGTGAAGATACTGTATTTTGTTGATGGTAAATAGTAAATAGCCTGCACTTGTATTTGTGCTTTATCTAGTCCAAGGACGACAAAGCGCTTCTCACTACATTCAGTTATTCACCCATTCATCCACACACTGATGGTGGTGAGCTACATTGTAGCCACAGCTGCCCTGGGGCAGACTGACAGAAGTGAAGCTGCCATCACACTTCCATCCACCTCAGCAGCAGCTCATTTTGTTCCCACCTTGGTTGCTGCCCCACGTTGATAATTTAATCTACTGGAGTCAGTTTTGAAATGAACACAAGCAGATTTGACAAAGTTTTTCAATAATTATGATTTGTCATCAGTGTAGCTGTCATACCTGGACATTTAATAGAAAGTAAGTACCAAGTATAGAATAAAATAATGGAATAAAAAAACAGTGTTTGAAAAAGTATTGAACTTATCCACATATTGTGAAGTTACAACTACAAACATTGAAGTACTTTACTTAGATTTTATGTGATAGAGTAGCACAAAGTAGAGCATGATTTTGTAGTGGAAGGAAAATACTTCAAGGTTTTTTAAATATTTTATGAATAAAAATCTAAAAAGTGGCATGTGTTTGTATTCAGTCCACCTTTCAAATTATTACAGATACAAATCTTTTGCAGAGCTGTCTTGTCTATCAGTTTCTCTTGTGGCCTTGTCTCCCCAAGCCCCATCGGTTTCTCCTTTCGTCTCCTCTCTTTTCTCCTCGAGTCCTCCTGCCTCATCTTGGCAAATCAAATATTGTATGTGGAACCGCAAATTCCTGCTAGATTTCTCGTAGCAGGAACACTGAAGTTGTTTATATATCTTGCCACAAAGGATTAAATAGCTTCTGTCCTCAGCCTACTTGAATTGAGCAGTATGTGAGCATTTTAAACTGTTTTTGCAGAGCTCAGCATCCAAAAAGTATTTCAAAACTTCCACTTTTCAAGGTGAAATTATGATTTCAGGGTATGTTAAACAATATGTTTCTGCAGATTAAATTCACCCAACAGGTTTATTTTTCTCCAGCCTATTGTTTGCAACAGTTTGACTGTTTGCTGCAGGGTGGTAGTGTACAGTAACCAGTTAGACTGGGTTATCACTAAACAGATAAGGGTAAAACTACCCATTGTTATGTTATTCAGATTCAAATGATAAGCCATCCATCCATTTATTTTCTTCCACTTATCTGTGGTCAGGTGACAGGAGCAGCAGGTTAAAATGGGAAACCCAGACGTCACCCTCCACAGCAACACTTCAGCTCCCTTTGAGGCTCCCAAGGTGCTGCCAGGCCAAAGAGGTAAAAAAGCCTTCCTCCGAGTTCTGGATCCTCCGTCAGGTCTTCTCCCAGTGGGTCGTGCTTGGAAAACCTCCATTAGAAGGTGCCCAGGAAGCATCTTAATCAGATGCTTGAACCACCTCAGCTGACTCCTCCTTATGTGGAGGATTAAGGTTTTCAAACTGTGTTTTACACATACAATACTAAACTGCTACAGTTGGGGGTTTTTGCTTGCTGGTATAATTTGTTTCCGTTTTTTTTGACTCCTCGTTTCTTTGCTTTCAGTTTTTATCAGAATGTCTCTGTGTTCATTTCTGCCAGTGTTTCTTAGCATCAGTGTTTAGTACCTGTTAATCCTGGCATTTCTAGTTATTTATTTATTTTTTTCGCGGCCATGGTTTTCTCCTCAGTTCCTGTATTTGTTGTCAGCAATCTGTGGTCAAGACATCTGTTCTCTCTCACTAATCACCCCTTCTAACAGAAATAAACTACTTGTTTTTACTCGCTGTTAAATCCTCATATTCAAGTTTTGTTCACAGCTTGTGTTACGATTTGTTTCATCAAATTAAATAATTTTAGGGCATTTTACCTGCCTGTACCTGATTATAAATCCATCCTAATACAAATATCATCACTTTAGGTTATGATGCTGTAGATTTTTTATCAATTCATTTTATTATGAACAGTACAAGTTTATATCTTCTGTTTGTTTTTTAATGCCTGTAGGCCTCACAGGTCTGAGCTCATATAATCTTTGAGTACAAGAAATAATTTATATGTATGTTTTTTAACAACAATAAAATTACAGATGAAACATGCTGTGTACTTTATCACTAATTACCATGGGTCAAAGTTTATGAAGTACACTTGTTTTTAAATTATTTCAAAATTTTAAATAGTGGGATGAAAAGCATATTTTTCTGTTCTTGCTCAAATTGACAAGTATGATTTTTGTTATTAAAAAAGAGGACATAGACCCAAAGTTCCAGCTGAAAATTTAACCATATGGTAAAATTTGTGTCTAAATACTGTTATAAAATAATAAAAACAAAGATATATCCCCATTCTTTGAGCTGAATGTCACAGAAACCTCAGCAGGACCCTCTTCCTCATCACTGGATTGTTCCACATTGGTTCTCTCCTCGTCTGGATCATAATCTGTGTTGTTTTCAGCTTCTGACTTTGTCTCCTCTTCAGCACCTTTCATGTCAGGTTCCTGGCCTCGCTCCTCGTCACCAGTTTCATGATCCAAGAAATGATTGACGGCTTTAATACCAATTTATTGTTTAGTCATTGTGCTGCTGCAGAATGAATCGTAAGCAAGGCCTCAAAACACCTTTAATATACCAGAGCTGTGAGAAAAGTTTTATATATGTTTGAATCAATGTTGAGATTGTTTGTTAAAATATCAACAGGAGAAGTTCCTGTGGTGGTGGGAAAGGACTTAAATCCATCTGTTGAAGTCAGTTTTATACACATGTCACCTTTAATGATCTGTTATTTTTGACCAAGAACACCAAGTGTGTAAGAAAGTTAAATAAAACACCCAAAGTTGAAGGAAAATGATCAAAAAGTCTCATTTAAATCAGATTAAAGGAAATAACTACCCATTGTCCTGTTGGTGACACAAAACCATCAGAGAGATAATTAACAAAGCCTAACATCAATAATATTTTGAATGACAATTCTTTATTTAATTTGAAGGAACAGCAAAGAGCTGTTCTAGACACGTCAGGCATGTCGAGCTGACGGCCCCCAGAGCTGTTTGTCTTTTAGTGCTAAAAAGGAAACACAAAAACGACCATGAGGGGAGGGACATGAAACACATTATTTAGGACTTGTACAAAACTATTATCTCACCTGTTTTTCATAGAAAAGAAGGAACGCTGTTGTTGCGCGCTTCTGACAGACAGACGCTCCGGTTGTCGGACTGACGTCCTCATCGTCATATGTGAGCCAGCAGTCCGTCACATCCCCCATGTCTTTGTTCCGGTAAACACCGTCGGAGATGTAATGGCCTGAAGAAGAAGAAGACAAACTTGTAATTCTTTAAGCGTGGTGAGATATTGCAGATTAAAAGCTGAGCTCAGCACATGCGGATGCAAAACCTGAGCCAACACGTACCGCTGTCAGCTGTGGAGCCCACATGGCTGATGATGCTCACTAGGGAATAGCGGGCCGTTGTCTGAAATAAAGGAGCAAGTCACCAGAAATTAGGTTCATAATAAACAGGTAAATATTCAAAGTAACCATCATGGGTTGTGTGTATTTAAAGTGAACTTAAGAGCGTCTTCCTTACATCTTCAGTGGTCATGAACTCCTCGTTGAGCACCAGCTCCTCTGTCAGTTTGATGGGACTCTCCACCTTCTTCACCCTGAGGGTTTTAGTGAGTCTGAACCGCTTCAGGTGAAGGATCAGAACACTGGAGACATTGAAGAGACGGAGAGAGGGATCAGATATCAGAACTATTCAGAAAGGAAGAGCAGAAATATTCCTTGAAGGAATGCATATCATCCACCACCTTTCATGTCAAAGTTTTTAAATACATGATGTGAAAGACTCTCAGCTTCTACCACATCAAATCTTAGCACAATATCTGTAAATTTATACCATTTTTGTTTTGGCTCTTACTAATTAACTGTAGAGGCCATCTAGAGTGAGGTTGATTTCAAAAGTTAGATATTATGCTAACAGACTAACAAACACACACATTACTCCTTCCCTTTCAGCAGCAGGCAGGTAATAAACAACTTAGCTGATTGTTCAGATAAATTACACCTGACTGTTTTACTCACTTTGGTAGAGTGAAGAAGGATCTCTTCAGGAAAGACTTCTTCGCTCCGCACTCACACATGTATTCTAACTTGCTCTCCTACAGCAGGATACAAGAAGAAGAAGAAGCAGTAAGACCAATAATTTCACTTTAGGACAATCCATGTTTAAATTGAGACATTTAGTGAGCAGCTCGTACTTTCAGGTACTCCTGCAGGCACCGGCTCACTGAGCCCTCAGGCACCAGGTCCAGGGAGAGGCTAAGAAACTCCTCCAGCATCAACGACTGTTCACCACATCTGAAAGGGACAGTTCAAGAAGAAGATGAGGCAGTTTGTTGTGGAGTATCATCAAAAGTTGTGCGAGGTCAGCAGTGGCAGCGGAGTCCTACCCCCTGCAGGTCCTGGTGCTCAGCAGCTC
Organism: Kryptolebias marmoratus; assembly: GCF_001649575.2. Lineage (NCBI taxonomy): Eukaryota > Metazoa > Chordata > Actinopteri > Cyprinodontiformes > Rivulidae > Kryptolebias > Kryptolebias marmoratus. The sequence goes on from NC_051451.1 coordinate 10,298,124, forward strand.
CAGGGCGATGTGATCTCTAACGGGGCAGGTGTAATTCCAGCCCGACTCTGGAGTCTTCAACATATCCAGCACACAGAGGAGGAACTCATGGGCATCCTGCTCAGAAACAAAACACACAAAGCTGTTGATCTATTTCACTAAACGTACGTAAGGTTCTGTGGTGTCTGCTGCAAGTGAAAAGTCTTCTCACGTTCTGCTTGTCGCCTTGAAAATTTGAGTTAACCATGGCCACGGCCCTTTTAAAAGAGGACAGAGACATTTTCTTCCTTGTCTTCATGTTGGAGGAGCGGCAGACTCCAACCTCCACAAACTCTCTGAAGAAAGAAAAGAAGAATAAGAGGAGAGTTTAGGTTCGTTTTTACACAATAAACAGCAAAGCAGTGAAGAGTCCAAAGAGTGATGGTGTTATAGAGTCCGTACCTGTATATCTGTAATTTTGGGTTAGAACTCCACAGCAGCAGCTGGTTGTGGACCTCCTGAACAAAGCAGCTCAGGGTGAGGAGGCTCTGCAGGGTGGAGCTGATGTAGCAAGTCATCCCCAGGTTTGGTAACCTTAAACACAGAACCCCACAGAGAACCAGTGTCAGAAAACTGGGCTCATCTTCATCACCAGGAAGTGCGTCGAGTCAGTTTCACAACAAGAGATTTATAACCCTAAACTTGGTAAATGTATATAATTTTAAATCCTTGTGCTGGTGCCTACCCAAGACAGTTTAGCTCCTTTGTTGAGACGCTTTCTGTCTTCCAGGTAAAAAGCTTTGCATATTGATCGTAGATTCTTGCTGTGAGGCTAGTCTGGCTAAACGTGGCCTGTGGACTCTCACTGTGACCTACAGGATCAGGCTGCCTAGAAATCAGTAAGTCGGTCTCAGGGGCGACCTCAGCTTGTTCATCTTTGACACTGCTGCTAGTTAAACAGCTTCCGATAACGTCTGAAGGAATCAGCTGCATCTCATCTGTCCTGTCAGCTGCGGCTGCTGCAGATGAAAGCCTTTTACAGGCTGTTTTATCTCCCTCGTCTGGAGATCCCTCCTCACTCTTTCAGGAATAAATACAACAATAGACTTCAGTAGAGCGAACCTTAACTACACGTTTGTTTCCATTCAGCTCTGTTAAATATATCTTGTGGTTAAAAAGCAGTGAATAATGCCATCTCTGTACCTTTTTCTTATTTATCTCAGTCTCAGTCTCTGATGAAGCAGGAGTTTGACGTTTGGGAGAAGCTTCCTGCTCTCCAGCTTCAGCATCAGCCCATTCCTTTAAGTCGTTTGGACTGGAGATATGAAAGGACAGAGAATATTGCAAGAATTCACAAATACAGACAGATTTTATTGCATTTTAATTTAACATTAACAATAAAATAAACTAACACTGACTGAAGAGGTGAGATGTGACAATGAGAAAAGTGCATACCTTTGTTCGGTGACAGAAGATGGCAGGGCAGCCTCTTCTGTTCTGTCTTTGGTGTCAGTTTGCAGGTTTTCTTCAACTGCAACTGATGTTGGAGCGTCAACATCACAAGATGTTTCCACCTGGACTCCAGGTGTTTCTACATCTGTGTCCCTGAATGTGTCGACACTGATAACAAAGAAAAACACAGCTGATATTAAAATGTCCAGTCCAGCCTCTGTGTGCGGAGATATACAGTATCATGTTTATTAAATCAATCTAAAACAAAATGGATGGACTCAGAAGTGTATGTCATACCTTTCTTCCTCAGCCGAGGAAGGCAGGATTGTGTTTTCTGCTGCAGATAAATCAGCAGTGACCTCTTCCTGGATGGCAGCATTTCCATCCTCTGTCTCCTCCACGACACTGACACTGTTGGTTAAACAAAATCATCACTTTATTCACACTTACAAACCTAAAAAAACCTCAAGAATGCAAATAATAAGTCCTAAAAGTCTTTAAAACAACAATATGAAGAGAGTCAAACCTTGATTCAGTGTCGGAGACCACATGGTCTGTTTCTTCAGCCACATCTTCGATCTCAGTTGGAGCTGATACTGGAGGGTCACAAGCCTGTGCCCAGGTCAGTTTCCTGACAGACACAAAATAACACAATTATAATCTGACACAAAATATATTGATGTTCATGAAATTGCTCAGTATCTGAGAACATAAATTATGTCCAACAGTTACAGTCATCATCTTACCTTTCTTGTGTGGCTGAAGATGACAGGAGTGTGGCTCCTACCGCATCTTCTTGAACAGGACTGACGACTCGCTAATTGGGATGATATGTATTATACACGAGTTAAACCCAGCTAAGATGAATAAATTTCAACACAGTTTGTTTGCTGGTTATTGTTTGATTATTCAGGTCTTAAATTTACCCTTTTGCGGCAGAGCCGAGTACACCATCTGAAGATTTTCCCAACTTTTTTCTTGGGAGCTTTTCTTGTGGCTGAGGTTGTGGTGGGAGAGGCAGATGGTGGGATTTTCTGACCCCTGACACATTTAGGAAACAAAACATGACAATGATTGTTTTGTTTTACACTGCTGTGAAAATGTTCTGAAGGCTTTTGATCAATAGATCTGAACCATAAAGATCGTTTCAACAATAACAGGTCATAAAAGTCAAGTGATGTGAAATTTAACTTGAGCTGTATTTTCACTCACACACAAATATTACAAAATAAATAATAAGAATTAAAGTAAAACAACATTAAATTGATATTATTACATAACTACCATTAATCCAACACTTATCTGGTAAGTACCAGGTAAGTACCAGGTAAGTACCAGGTACGTAGTACAGGTAGGTACACCGTACTCATCTGTTGCAAAAATCTAGAAACTAACAGGTGTGTACTTACTGGGTAAGCTTCAGGTTTGTACACAATAACTATCTGCTACATACCCCAAAAGTACCTGTTAAGTACCAGGTACATACCTGGAAAGTACCAGGTAGATACCCTGTAGGAACTGGGCTTTATTAAGTTTTGTCTTCAGTAAAAGTTGTTTTACCTCTCCTGTAGTGTAGAGCTCTTCTCTTGTTTCACTACCACTTCCTCTTGATGTTTTATCTGTATAAAATATGTAAAACCATATGTTTTATTAACACAACAAGCATATTTAACTGCTCAGCAGAAAAATATCAACAAAAAACACAAAGAATGTAAAAATCTAAAAACAATCCTCTGAAGAAATAAAGTGAAATTAGCAGCTTGAACAATAGAAACTCAGATTGTTACCTTATGTCGTCTACAAGGTAGGCAAAACATCGTCATGGGTATCGAAATTGAACAAAATATCTTGTATGTCGCTTTCCTTTTCTCAATTGTGCTCACAGACTGAAAATCAGTTTGCAAATGCTAAGTTTTGCTGAAGTAAATCAGCAGGTCTGTGAGTAGAATGTTCAACTCTGTGACCTCATCATTTAGAATATTAGTAACCTAGTAACGTTACCACGTAACATAGTAAAGAATACTTTAAAAGGAAGCTTTACCATATAAGGAAAAACCCCACACAATCCATAAACACAGATTCTATAGTAAATGTATTGTTTTGACATGTGGCCATACATATGATATGACCTGTTTCTCTGTGAGACCGGGCTGTTAAACTGTTCAAATATGCAGCCATTTACAGCCTTCAAGAGCTTTACACCAGAGTATGTGTTGTGAATCACTCTCAACTAACAGCACACCAAATCCTAGCTCAACATCTGTTAAACTGACTGAGTTAAAGTCATTTTGAGTTGGCTCATGTGGATTAGTTGTGTCAGACATCTTGAATTAGGGTGAATTGAAAAGTTAATCAGTTGTAGATGCACATCCAGTGATTTCATTCTGAAAGTTTTATTAAAATCTGTCCAGTGATTATTGAGATGGTTTGCGAAAAGACAGACCAAAGAACAAACACACACACACACATTTCTATATCTGTCATTATTAGGACAATAATAACATTTTCATTTCTCCTTTCATTAACCTCCTTGGTGAGGTAACAAGACGTTTAAACTGAGCTGCTTGTTATGGCTGCCATTTCACCACTGCCATAGCACTCCTGAGAGTGGCCTTCCAGGACTAGGATTAGACACCACTGATCAATATGAATGATCAATATGAATCTAAAACATACAAAGCTGTGTCCCCAAAGAACAGGGCAGGAAAATATTGTTCTAACTAATGACACTCTTGTCATATGGTTCATTCCATGACACCAGCTTGATGCCATTTGCTTACAGTGACACAAGAACTGTTTGTAAATGACAAACTGCATGCTGAACAATTAACCAATGAAAAGCTTTCTTTTTTCTGTATGAGTGTCATAAAATCCCACCAAATGAAGGTTTTTACAGCTGTTTCAAAAGTCTTGTGTTGGAATCCCGCACTCTGTCTTTATGGTGCTCCTCCATTTGTGGCAAATATAACTGTTTAAATATACCTGGCCATAATGTGAGCAATTAACACTATTTTTGAACAAAAACAATTTTTATTTGCTAATTCCATTTTTGTGAGGTTTTATTATAATGACCTGTAGGATTTATTCTGGCTCTTCTTCCAGTCATCAGTGCTGGGCGTCTACACTGGTCAATAGGGGACAGGCTGGGTGTTTCGGAGCATGCTGGGACACAGCTAATCTACATCTAAAGCTGATTTAACTTTTTTAGTCACCTTTGAAAAGTTGTTTCTTTTTGCACCATGACTGTGAAATAAAACTATGAATGCTCATATAAAGGCCTGCTGACTCTTTGTATCTGTTTGTAGGATACATTATGGGCATCAAAAGCATTACAGGAAAACCTCCATTTAAAATGCAGCGCACACTGTCAAAGTAATCTCTGTGGCAAAGAAATATATCTACCAATAAAATACAGACTGAGTACCAAGAATCTTATCTTTAGTTTAATGTAAATACATCCAAATTTAACATGAAGTTTGGAGAGCATTATACATTAAACATAGTCTTTAATCTGAGCTCAAAGTTGTTTGTAATTCATTTGGTGTTAATGTCGCCATCTGCTGGTCAGACTGGTAAATGACAAGTGGTTGGAGCACCTCAAAGACCAGGGCTGTTTGCAACATGCATTTAGTATTAAATATTTAGAGTGGAGAAAAAAAAACTGATTGTTTTTTCGTGGATGCAACAAAAAGCCATGTTAGTAGATGTTATTATTCATCACATAATAAATGAGCCATCTCCTTCGTTTCTGCCACGTTGGAGTGTTTTTATTGGAAAATTTTGTTAGGACACTGTTTGTTTTCTGCCACTAAACATCTTTCTGTCCAATAAACTCAGATATTTAAGTGAAAAAGCTTTACAGGTTTATCCAACTAGTCCTCAGCTGCAGAATCTTCAGAATGACTCAGATGGAAACTGGACATTTTGTTAGAACAGAGAAATGCTACTTCATTTGTCTGTCCTTTCAAACTGTCCTGTTGATCAGATCTACTGGACATTAACTTGAAAAAGTTGTTTGACTAAATAAAAAAGAGAAAAAATAATAATAATCTTTAAACTCTGCGTGACTAATAATCATGGCAAAATTTGATGTTCAAAAATCCAAATGTCTCAATAATAAATGGGATTTCATTGAGCTGACTTTAAACCTAAAAATGCCCTTTTCACTTTATAATTAAACAAAGGAGTCAGAGCTTAATGAGATTTATTGTACATCTTAAATGATTTACATGGTTGGACAGTCTCATAATATGGATCTCTTCCTTTCAGAGAACCAGCACCAGAACTTCTTCAGAAGTCTTCTTGATGTCAATCTGATAACACAACATTGTTGATAACACAAAAATGAACTGACATCTCCTTCACAGATAAACATGTTTTCATGTTGCTGGCACACATTCTAGCTCTGAACAATATATATCTGTGACATTATGTACAACCACTCTTTCTCCAGGGAAACTGACAATAATTTATTCATAATTCAAACCATCGATCATTAATTAAATCTAAACATGCGACAGGAACCCAGAAGTTGAAGTGGGAACGTGACCAGGTTCCCTGTTGGCTGGTTCCAGTACATAACCAAGTATGACTTGAGTGAGTGGTGGAGGCGTTTATACTTGATGTTTACGTTTGTGCAGTAGCCTTCCATGAGTTTTGAACCATTTGATTATCTTTATGATCTCTCAGACGGATCATATAAATGCTGATACAGGTGAACCAGCTCCGCTAGAGCACCAAAATCGTCCATTTTGAATGGAGCGCGGTCCACGCGAAGTTACAAAAATTGGGAGGTGCACGACTGTGGGCCTTATTGTTTGGTGTGCTTTATATATGACAAAAGTTCAAAAATGGACCATTCATTGACAGTGCACCCTACAGTGCCGAAGATACGGTAATGGCATTTCAGTTTTGTTCTCAATTTAGGTCTCTACAAAAAGACCCGTTCTCTAGATGTAAACTACTAATATAAATCTTTTTAACCTATATTTATATTTTTATCTGTAAACTCATGACAAAATGTAAACATGTTCGTGCTTGTTGTGTTTTAATGATTGCTAAAGTGAAGTATTTCATCATGTGCATGAAGATCATCAGATCAGCACTGGCTGTTTTTATTTCAGCATTAAACATGTCATTGAACTGATATGGTTCTGCGTCGTTGATAAACAGTAAACTTAATCACCAACAGCTGATAAACCATATAAAACTAATGAAAAAAGCTGATAAAAGCAGTTTTTAAGCTAAGTTTTTACAGCAAATTCACCTGAAAATTGATGGAAATGGCAGATAAGAGGTTTTACCTTGTGGTAAAATAAGGTACTACATCTGCAACACATTTTTCTGACAGTAACACAGGAGATTATCTGCAATACTGGTGAACATATTTCACATATACATGTCAGAACTACTAAAAGCATCTAAATGTTAATAAGACGGGTGGATTACAATGGTTACACAAAGTGTTCACACTAAAAGAAGCTGTACAGAAATAAATAAGAGCTCATAAAGCTCAACAGAACATAACCAGTCAATTAAAAGCATATAAAAGCTAAAACCTTCTTAACATGAACATTGTACTTCTACTGCTTCTCTGAAAATCCTCAGTGTGAAATAATAAGCAGTCGAATTTTACAAAGCAGCAGATTTATCTGTGCCAAAGATGGATGAGAAGAGTTCTGGCATCTGATTGGCCTTCAAACTGATCTGAACTTCCTGGATGAAAAACTGAGATGCAGGCATTTTCACGTCTGAATTCTAACTGTTGCAGAGCTTCTCCATTTCTCTTGTGAGCAGGTGTTTGACAAACAAAATAAACACAAATCTTTAAATGAAACTCAACACAGAAACAGAGAGGAACCAGAAGATCCATACTTAAAACCAAACCCAGGATAAAGGGTTTCGGTGAATTTGGTGTTGAAGGTGTGGAGGTGGATCAGAGTGTCGGAGGAGACTCTGTAGAAGGACAGAATGCCAGCAGGACAGTCCACATACACTGCTACTCTGTTTGAGACAAAAAAGGATGCTGCTGTGGAGGAGGAGGAGGAGGAAGAGGAGATGGGTGTTTCTCTGTAATCGTGCCAAACAGAGTATCCATTACGATCTGAGCAGCTCAGGCTCCAGGACTTATTATTCCACCCAAACATGCAGTTTTTACTTCCTCCTCTCCTGCTGATTCCTCTGTAACTCACTGATATGTTAACGTCTCCACTCCACTCCACCTCCCAGTAACAGCGACCGCTCAGACCAGTTCTACACAGCAGCTGACACCAGTCATCAAATCTGTCAAGATGATCAGGATATGACTGATCCTCCATCACAAACGTCACCTTCTTGTTGTTATTAGACAGTTTGAGGTATAGGTTTATGGTGTTTGTGTCGACTGTGAGCTGACAGGAATCTGGTGAAGAGAGCAGTTATTGATCAGTCATCTGGTCATTTATTGGCGCTTTGATGATGACTCATGAATGACTGTTGTCATGAATCTGATAAAAAAAAAACTTACACTTCTTCAAACCTGGTGTCAACCACTGAACTCCAGCAGGCTCCACCCTGAAAGAAGGAGGAGAGTCAGACCATCAGTCTGTCAGCAATCATGGACATTACATGGTTCTCATATACAGATTCTACACTGAGAAGGGAACAGTCCAAAATTTGGACACGTTTACTTGAAAGTACCGCCCATCTCAACTAAGAATAAAGTCAGGCAGTGGTAAGAATACTTTGAGGTTCCCTTCAATTTGTCTGATATGCCTTCTTCTGTGGAAACAGAGGACAGGGACACTGAGGGGGACTTGTCTGTCACTGAAGCTGAGGTTTCAGCAGTAGATGAACAACTCCTTAGCAGCATGTCTCCAGGGATGGATAAGAGTCCTCTTGAGCTTCTTAAGGCCCTGGATGATGTCAGACTGTCTTGGTTGATACACCTGTGGAACACTGTGTAGAGGTCAGGAACAGTACTTTGGACTGGCTCCAGCTACAGAGGGTTTTCAGCTGTCCTGGGAGGATCTAGACCAAGGTGCTGGACAGGAAAGTGACTCAGTCAAACCTCAAACTCAGAAGAAGAAATGTGTTTTGTCTTTTTCCTCATCGTGAAACATTGGACCATCTCTTTACTCTTGCAAGAATATTTGAGGGAGCATGGAAGTTTGGGCTTTTTTGACTTGAAGAATGGTTATGACTGTGTCCCTTTTGGTGTCTTATGGAGGGTGTACTTTGAGAGCATGGGATTTTGGGCCCCTTACCGAAGTCTATTTGGTCCCTTTACAACAGGAGGGAGAGTTTAGTTTGAGTTGCTGGTAATAAGTCAGACTTGTTTTCAGTTGGATTATACCAGGGTTGCCCTTGGTTGCTTTGAAGTTTTGTTCATAACTTTTATGAACACAACTTCAAGGCTCAGCCAAAAGGAGGAGAGTCTCCAGTTTGGCTGGTTTTAAATTGTAGTCCTGGGTACTGTGGATGATGGGCTATTCCTGAAAGGGAAACTGTTCCTGTAATATGCAGAGGTTGGTCTAAACTGAATATTTTCTGACCAGTGGGTAGGTATCATTCTTAAAATTGTTCTCATTGAAGACCACCTATGTAAAAAAAAATCTGCTGTTTATGTTCAGTCATTGTTTCTGTTGTGCAAAAAGAAAAGGATGCATACATGTCATGGATTTAAGTGTTTTTGAGTTTATTTTTGGCTTTGTTTCTTGGTGCTTTGTTTTTCTGTTTACAGGGTTTATGATTTCATATTTCTGATTCATGTTTCAGTTTGGGTTTATTGTTTCTTTTATTTAATTTAATCGTCTTTATGTTTAGTTTGGTCTTAGTTCTGTTTTTGCTCCTTGTGTTTTTGTTCTCCTGTCATCATTTGCTTCTCCTCAGTTTATCACTTGTTTGCCTGCCACGCCCATCTACACCTGTCCTAAGTTCTGTAATCAATCACCTGTGCTCACTTTCCCTGATTACCCTCTGTCTTTAAAACCTGGTCATCTTCTCCATTTCCTCCCTGGTTCATTCATTCTGGTATGCAGTTCTTGGCCTTGTGTTCTCTTTCCTTGCCGCGGTCTTGCTTCAAGTTTTTGTTAGTTTTTGCTGCCACGTCAGCCTTTTGTTTTCTTGCTTTTGTTTGTTAATAAATCAGTTTTTTTATTTAGGATGAGTCTGTGCAGTGGGTTTGCCACGCTCAAACCTGACATTACATGCTTGATTGTTCTTATAATAACTTGTATCTAGCATGAAGAGAAAAAAATGGGCTGAGTGAAGAACACAGAACGTGTTTCCAGTTCTTCCTCCTCCATCAGACATTGTGTGTGTCTGCAGCAGGTCTGTCCATACCTGAGAGTTTCAAGTCTCCACTGTGGATCCTTCCGTCCAGCTGACAGCAGCTTCACTCCTGAGTCTCCTGGATGATTGTAGCTCAGGTCCAGCTTCTTCAGATGGGAGGGGTTGGAGCTCAGAGCTGAGGCCAGAGAAGCACAGCCTTCCTCTGTGATCAGACAGCCTGACAAGCTGCAAAAACACAAATATAGACACAAAGTGTATACTGGGTGAGGTTTTTAGTGCACTCCAAATTCCAGTTTTGTTGACTTCCAAAAATAAAGGAAACCTAAACAAAAGAAACTAGAGCCAGATGTGAAGAAAGCAGCTGCTGATGCTGACAGAAAAACAGAAAATCTGCACATACAATGTTTACTGTAAATGTCTTATTTCATAACTTAGGCTTTTGCTACATTGAAAAGAAACAGTCTGTGAATGAACACAAAAACCTTATATACGTCTTTGGAGGATGTACTATGGATTTGTGGATATGAAGGAAGAAAGTAAAAGATGATTTTGGCAAATGAGAATATTTCAATATTTCAGTCTAAGTTATAAGGCTTTAATGAATCTCAAAGCTCCATGGTATCAAGGGCATGGAAGCCATATAAAGTATGCATTAAATGAACATTCCCATAACCCAGCATAAAAATACAAGTTTCATTAATTAAAATTTCTTTGTATGACTGTTTAGTGTAATTTCAACTGTTTTGAATGAGTTTGACAACAACTTCCCAACACTGTAAAGCCCTACTTAGTCTAAATATCAGGCCTATTATTAATAAGGATTTTGAATGTATCTAGCTTATGAAATTATATCAAATATGGATGAGTTATTGATCCACAGACTGAAGCCAACGTCTGTCCTTACAAATATTTATGCTTAGGAGCTACTATTGATCAGACAAAGTACAATATGTAGCAACAAAGAATAATACTCAGTTTGCGGTCATTAAAAGTGGCACCACTTTCTTAACAAAGGATTTTTTTTTTTTTATTTATCAGTCTTAAACTTATGACCTGTTTCTCTAAGGAACTGTTATGTCAAACATGATAAAAACTCAGAAACAGTGAAAACGAGTAAATATGAAACCAAACAGTTTGAAATTACCGGAAATGATTGGTGAATAAATCTGGTAAAATGGTCTGCTTTGATGGGTGAACACAAATGGTCCTGGTAGTGTGACATTTCTTTGGGAGGAGCTGGGATGTACACTCAGAGAAGATTGAGGAGACCAAACTCTATGCTCTTAATGGGATTTGCTTGTTAAATAAAAGTTAATTAAATAAATTATGACAAATATTGAGATAATCTTGTAAAGAATCCAAAGCCATCAAGTGTTTGTGCATCTTAGCCTTTAACAATTCACTGCAAACCTCAGTACCATTAATATTTACATCAAAAAACTTAACAGTCCTTAAGAATTTAAAGGGATTAGATAATCTTGAGGTTTTAGTCTTAGCTTTTGTAATTTCAACAGTGCATTTATTACATTTTTGCCTAAATTGTTTTAATTATTCACTTATATGATTTATTTTTCTAGTTTTGGTTGACACCACTTTACACTGTGAAGTAAAATGAAAACATCAGAGGTAGAAGAAGAGTCTTTGACTCTCTATTTCTAAAGTGGGGCATGCTTATAAACAAATTTAGGAGAACCTTTAGTAAATAATTGCCGTAAATTGTGACATGGGCAAAAGATGAAATTTGTCCAGTCAGTGTGATACAGATTATAAACCCCTGTTTTAAAACGTGTTTCATTTCTCCTTTTATGAACACACAAATAAAAGCAATAAAACAAAACAAAACAAAAAAGTGTGGCCGTATGTTTTCTGCAGGCAGGAGCAAAATGGCAAAATAAAAAATTGTGTCCCAGTGTAACCATGGCTCTTGTGTTTAGCTAGCTTTAATCAGACTGATAGTATCAAAATGAGAAAAAGATTTAAAAAGGTGATTTATAATCACAAAAAAAGTTGTAAAACAAATGTATGGTTTCAATTAAATGCAACAGCAGGTTGTGAAATACAGAGATCCAGCAGACCCAGGATTGAAAGAAGATTGTACCCAGATCTCTGAGCCTCACCTGAGAGTTTCCAGTTTGCAGTTTGGACTCTTCAGCCCATCAGACAGAAGCTTCACTCCTGAATCCTGCAGGTTGTTGTTACTCAGGTCCAGTTTTCTGAGACTGGAGGACGAGGAGCTGAGAACTGAGGACAGAGCTTTACAGCTTCTCCCTGAGAGGTGACAATAACTCAGTCTGAAGAGACAATGATGAGAAAAAATAGTTATCAAACAATAAATTAATGAATTAAATTCAATGATGGATTGAGCACTAAATTCTTGGTTAGACTCGTTCTCCTATCTTATAGTCACAGAGAGGAGAGTCCACCTTCTTTCAGTTCTAGGGTTTTTGTATAGGACATAATAAAAGTGATCAGGTCTTTACTGGATTTTAAAACATCAAATCCCATCATGTCATTATTAAACACAAAGCCAAAATGGAAAAGCTGTGGTTGAAAAATTAAGTATGACTCATGATCTAATAGCTTGTAAAATCTCCTTTAGCAGTAATAAATTAAATAGTTTTCGGCATGAGTATCAGTTTCTCACATGTCTGTGGAGGAAGTTTGACCCACTCTTCTTTACAACATTGCTTCATTTCATTGAGGTTTGCAAACGCTGGTTTTGGCACATCTCTCTTAAAGTCACACTTCAACAATTCAACCCAAATGAGGTTTAGTTTGACTTTTTTTCTCTTTTGTAGATTTGCTGCCGTGTTTGGGGTCCTGTTACATCTCGACCCAATTTGGTCCAAGCTTCAGCTCTTTTACAGATGACCTTACATTTGACTAGAATACTTTAGTAAACAAATGAGTTTGTGTTCGACTTAATGACTGCAAGGTGCCCAGGTTGCGTGGCTGCGAAACTAGATCAAATCATCAGCCCTCCACCTCTATGTTTTACAGTTGATATGAGGTGTTTGTGTTTATATACTGTGTTTGGTTTTTTATCAAACATAGTGCTGTGGACTATGAATAAACATCTCTACTTTGGTCTCATCTGTCCAAAGGACATTGTTCCATGAGTCTTGTGGTTCATTCAGATGAAACTTTGCAAATGGAAGTTGTGTTGCCATGTTCTTTTTAGAGACAACAGGGGTTCTCCTTCCAAACAAGTATATTTGCTCAGTATTTTTTTTAATTGTCCTGTCATGAACTTTAACCTTAACCTGCTAACTGAGGCCTGTAGAGTTTGAGGTGGAGTTCTTAGGTTGTCAATTGTTTTAAATGTTTTGCATTTGTATAATCGTTCATTGTGTACAAATAGTTTGGAAATGACCTTTAACCCTTCCCAGATGCATCTCTGAGGTCAAGGCTGATGTCCTTCCTGCTTGGCATTGTGTTAACACACACCTGTACACTCCAGACTACCAAAACACCTGCTTTATAGAGGTAGTCACACTCATAATGATCAGTTAATCAATACATTTGATCAGCAGCACCTGACTGCTACTTACTCTTATAAATCCCATGGAAGCAGCAAGGATGGACTTAGCTTTCCACACACAGCTTTTCCATTTTGGCTTCATTTTATACTGTCTTGTAAAACAACAGAATTAAAAGTAGGTGGACTTTATTCCTTATGACTGAATGTGCTCTGATGCTGTTTTTTGTAGTAAACTGGTTCTTTTTAGTTGGCATTAATGTGAAACAAATCTAAAGTTAACCCAACATAACCAAATTTCTCATTATCAAAAGTTAAGGAGCATAGAAATAAATTTCTTTAAATCCGGGCATACTGACAGAGCTTTGTTGGATGTTTTAACCACTGGTAGCAGCCTTAAAAAGTTCTCTTCTGATGCAGAATATTTTTTCAGGTCAAACACCTCCAGATCTTTTCCTGATGACAGTAAGATGAAGACCAGAGCTGCCCACTGAGCAGGAGACAGGTTCTCTGTGGAGAGACTTCCTGAACTCAGAGACTGTTGGATCTCCTCCACTAGAGAATGATCACTGAGTTCATTCAGACAGTGGAACAGGTTGATGCTTTTCTCTGCAGACAAATTCTCACTGGTCTTCTTCTTGATGTACTGGACTGTTTTCTGTTTTGTCTGTGAGCTGCCTGCTGTTTGTGTCAGCAGGCCTCGAAGGAGAGTCTGATTGGTCTGCAGTGAAAGACCCAGGAGGAAGCGGAGGAACAAGTCCAGGTGTCCATTTGGATTCTGTAAGGCCTTGTCAACAGCACTGTAATGGAGCTCATTTAGTTTTGGCTTGTTAAAAAATGTAGGACCCTTGCTGGTTTTTTGTGCTTCCATGAAATTGACACCAGAGCTTATGAAGGTCAGATGGACATGAAGAGCAGCCAGAAACTCCTGAACACTCAGATGGACGAAGCAGAACACCTTGTCCTGGTACAGCCCTCTCTCCTCTTTAAAGATCTGTGTGAACACACCTGAATACATTGAGGCTGCTTTGATATCGATGCCACACTCTCTCAGCTCTGATTCATAGAACAGGTTTCCTTTCTGCAGCTGCTCAAAAGCCAGTTTTCCCAGAGACTCAATCATCTTCTTGCTCTCTGGACTCCAGTGTGGGTCTGTCTCAGCTCCGCCATCAAACTTTACTTTCTTGACTTTGGTCTGAACCACCAGGAAGTAGATGTACATCTCAGTCAGGGTGTTGGGGAGTCCTCCACTCTTTCTGGTTTTCAACACGTCCTCCAGAACTGTAGCAGTGATCCAGCAGAAGACTGGGATGTGGCACATGATGTGGAGGCTTCGTGATGTCTTGATGTGGGAGATGATCCTGCTGGCCTGCTCCTCATCTCTGAATCTCTTCCTGAAGTACTCCTCCTTCTGTGGGTCAGTGAACCCTCTGACTTCTGTAGCCCTGCCAACACACTCGGCAGGGATCTGATTGGCTGCTGCAGGTCGTGTGGTTATCCAGAGGCGAGCAGAGGGAACCAGTTTCCCCCTGATGAGGTTTGTCAGCAGCACATCCACTGAGGTGGACTCTGTAACATCAGTCAGGATCTGATTGTTGTGGAAGTCCAGAGGAAGTCGACACTCATCCAGACCATCAAAGATGAACACAACCTGGAACTCTTCAAAGCTGCAAATTTCTTTGGTTTCAGTAAAGAAGTGATGAACAAGTTCCACCAAGCTGAACTTTGTCTCTTTCAGCACATTCAGCTCTCTGAAAGTGAATGGAAATGTGAAGTGGATGTCCTGGTTGGTTTTATCTTCAGCCCAGTCCAGAGTGAACTTCTGTGTTAGGACTGTTTTCCCAATGCCAGCCACTCCCTTTGTCATCACTGTTCTGATTGGTTCATGTCTTCCAGGTGGGACTTTAAAGAGGTCTTCTTTTTTGACTGTTGTTTCCAGTCTGTGTGGTTTCCTGGATGCCGTTTCAATCTGCATGACCTCATGTTCATTATTGACCTCTCCAGTCCCTCCCTCTGTGATGTAGAGCTCTGTGTAGATCTGATTCAGAAGAGTTGGGTTTCCTGCTTCAGCGATCCCCTCAAACACACACTGGAACTTCTTCTTCAGAGAATATTTTAGTTCTCGCTGACAAACTCCAGCTAAAAGTTCTAAAGAAAGACACAAAAATAAATGTTAGAAAGTGTTTTGAGTAGCCACACATGACACCCTCATTCACCTAAAGAATGAGTATTTGATCATCTGTTGCTTCGTCTCTTGAGACATAAGTAAATGTTAAATTTATCCAGCAGGTTAAACCTTCAGTGAAATCCTCTTACTGCTCTGCAGATGGTCAGCCAGCTCCACCTGCTTCATCCTCCTCAAGAAGTTTAGTGTGATCTTCACAAATGCCTCTCTGTTGTTTCTCCTCTGCTCCACCTCCTCACCTTCCAACACATCTCTACCCATCCTCTGACTCTCTGGACATTCTGGGTAACCTTGACTCAGAAGCTTCTGGATATGTTTCAGCTCATTCTTCACAAAAGTGACCATGTTGTCCTCCAGCAGCTGGAACAGAATAATATCTGAATGACACATCAGATTTACCTCATGGAGCCAAACATTAGATCCCTGTTGCACAGACTGATAATGACATGGTTTTGGGGGGGGGGGTTTGATTTTGGTTTTAAGTTGTTTGTATATTCCTGTTTTTTAGTTTTTGTATCAGTTTTTCTCGTGATCCTAACTTTCTGCCAATGTTTCTTAGTTATTCTGTACCTGATAACTGTTCTGCTTGGCAGTTTTGTGTCTGTTTTCCTGCTTATAATTTTCTTCAGTCTCTCTGTCCTGTCTGTCACTCAGCTCCCAGTAGATATAGGTTCCCTGTCTTTACACACTCAGTCTGTCAGATCCTCACATGTGTAACATTCCTGTTCAGCCTTGTTTTATTTATTAGGGTTCCAAGCCCGCGGAAGCAAGCGGGCGGCCAATGCAAGGCATGGCCGTTCGCCTGCTCCCAGCGGAGCAGGGAACCCTATTGTTTTTGTACTGATTTTTCAGAATTGTGTATTATTATTATTCTTCTCCGGTAAAACGCGTTGGCCAGAAAAACGAGAAACTCATGGAGAAAAG
>NC_051451.1:10316812-10319380 GCF_001649575.2 Kryptolebias marmoratus
CATTGAACAATTTTCTATTGGAAATGCATTTTGTTTAGAGACATGGAGATAAATGCATATTATTACAGATGTAGACTTGATCATCTCAGAATATTTTTGTATTTTTCAAATAAATATTGAATTTTTTATGAATTTATTTCTTTGCCTCTGTGTGGTATCAAATGACAGTTAGCTTTTCCTTCCCGACCTTTCTTCACAAATTATACCGTTGCGTCTTACGAAGCGCCTTTGAGTACGCACCGTCCTGGCGAGCTTCGACTCGGCCCGTTCGCCGAGAGAGGCGGCGAAGCCACGCCGGCGAGACGCCGGGGTCGGAGTGCGCGAACAGGGGCGGAGCGTGGGGGGCTTGGAACCCGTTGATAACTGCTTGCAGTTCTAGTTTTTGTTGTTGTTGTTGTTGTTGTTGTTGTTCTGTCCTGTGACTGCTGGTCTGCTCTTGTTTAACCTCTTAGTCCCTAAGCCAAATGGGTTGATCTTGTCGGCAGAAGTGCTGCTGCCCGCTAGTGATGTAGGGGTTAATAAATTGCCTTTTTTACGATTCTGCCTTCCTGCTCGTCCCCTGCTCCCTGTACTCTTGAGTCTTTCAAAACCACAATCTTTACATATATTCCACCGCTCTACAAAGTGCAGCATGTAAACAACTTTCTATTTTATATTTTAGTTTAGTTTATCTTAGCCTGTGTTTTCGATAAGTTTAGTTTAGCTTTTTTGTATCTTAGTTTATCTTAAGTTGATTTTCCTTAGCTTACTTTAGTATGACTTAGTTTATTTTATCCTGCTTTATGACTTTAGTTTAATTAGCTGAATTAGTGATCTCTAGCCTGTGTGTTTTTCATGTTAATTTGTGTGTTTTCATGATAACTTTGTATTTTTGTGTTTTTATGATGTAAAGCACTTCGATCCGCCTTGTTGCTGAAAAGTGCTATATAAATAAATTTGACTTGACGAACTGAACACAACAGATGGAAAAGTTGGACCACATGTACAGACCATAAATACGGAGTCCAGCTTTTGGTGGAGCTGGGGAGTCTGACCACTGAAAACATCTGAGCTCCACTGGTCGACGCTGTGGAAAAATCATAAAGAATTAGTTCACGTTGTGTCTGTCCACACAGACAAATATACAGTGAAGCACCAATAAGTGATATCTGCATGTGAACAGTAAATCAGATGAATTCTTGTAATGGTGAAGGTTTGCCGGTCCTGCTGATCCCACTAAGAGTGAACAGATCATTTTGCAGCTGATGGACCTTTCATCTCAGTTTGGCTGAGTTCCAGCAACTCTTACCAATCCCTTCAAGAAGCTTTCTGCATGCTGCCTGCACTCTTAGGTGCTTCTTAGGTTCAGAAAGCTTTCTGAAGTGGTTGGTAGCATCTGTACAGATAAGGAGTGTCAGTAGCCCTTTTGCCAAAATAATAATATTAATAATTTGTGCCTGCTGCAGCAATGCATAAAGAGAAATGCATTGCATTTAGGGGTATATTATCCTCAAAAAAGGTTTATTTATATATGTCAATTTTTACTGCAGCCCAAATGAAAGAATGTGCCCACAGAAAATATACTGTACTGTATATGAAAATGTGTGCTATGATGCTATGAGTTACCAAAGTTTTAAGTAACTTTCCAAAAACTAAACAACAAAAATCCAGACAGGGAAGAATAAAAGATCCTTCATATTCTTTAAAAACACTGTGCTCTTTCTTTGGATGCTTAAATCCATACACAGTAATCCCAGCGAGGTTGGGAGCCTCCTGATTTTGGGAAAATTAAGATTGTGCCCCCCTCCAATAAAGGCAAAAGATTGAGCTTCTCAAAAATAATAACCCCCCCCCCACACACACACACACACACACACACACAAAACAACAAAAAACAAACAACAACAACAACAAAAACTAAACTATAACTGCACGTGTGACCACCAAAAAACCTTGTGTCACGCAGGGTCCAAGAATTTCTTCAGAAAACCTTATCGTTTTCACTGTGACCAGCTGTGTTCTGCCCTCGTTCTAAAAACTCTCTATCCACCCTCTGCCGCCAAAAAAAAGCTGGAATCACCATGGCAACCTAGTCATTCTTGGTCACACATGTCCATTGACTGAGCTACCTGTCTCTGAAGGCAACATTGTTATTCTCACTATTGTAAGATCTTCTAAAGCGATACATTACATACCATTACCCAAACATCTTTGTGACCCCAGCTGGCAAAATGAGCCAGAATAAGCACAGGCGACAATGCAAAAAAAAGTAAAAGTATTGATTTTTGTTGTAATTGTGATTTGAGTAAAAATGATTCCATCTAGTGATCCCAGTAGACAAAAACAATCTGCTGACAAAACCCTCCTTTCAAATCTACCTTTTAAATCAAAGGTTTTTAACACATATGCCTTAAGAAATAACCTTTTGTCTTATAATCATTATTCTGGTGTAGATTCTCAGTCATCCAGGCCATGGTAAATTCAAAAAAAGTTAAAAAACAAAAACAACTGGACTTCTATTCTGTAGCTGAAGACGTTTCGCTTCTCATCCGAGGAGCTTTCTCAATTCAGAAATAGAGAGTGTGGAGT
>NC_051451.1:10320256-10451232 GCF_001649575.2 Kryptolebias marmoratus
AACAAGGACCCTAATGAGCCTCTATTGTTAGGAGAGTGAGAACAATTTGCAAGCAATCCAGCTTACATCACATCTCAGCTTTAAAAGCTCAACTCCACACTCTCTATTTCTGAATTGAGAAAGCTCCTCGGATGAGAAGCGAAACGTCTTCAGCTATAGAATAGAAGTCCAGTTGTTTTTGTTTTTTAACTTTTTTTGAATTTATAATCATTATTATTTCTTTTGAAATTGAATATTTTTCTCTGCTGCCTGTTGTGGCGCTGGGACCAATGGTTGGCGTCATTGTGAAGCTTGGGGATTCCCCTTTTTATAGGGCTGGAAGTCCTGATGACATCATTCTAGACCAATAAAAATCTAGTTTTCAATCCAGCACTCTCATAAACAAAACTAGCATGTTGCCAGGCCAGTTGATAAATTGCCAAATTTCAACAAACTTTATATCTTTTTAAAGCTTTTTGGGATGAAGAATTTGAAATTAATAATAACTCAGTATTGAAAAATTCTGTAGCTGAAGACGTTTTGCTTCTCATCCGAGGAGCTTTCTCAATTCAAAAAGGAACTGTAACATGTATAGCTTGAAAAAACGTAGACAATGCAGTCAAATCTTCTGCCACTGGATTATTCTCTTTCAAAGCTTTTATCAGGTTAACCAACCTCTGTGCTTCCCCATACAAGAAGAACAGACCAAAGCTCATCTCCTCCACACAGACAAACAGAACAGACAGAGCCGTATACTTAAACTTGGTCAAAGAGTTTTAAAGATTGGGTTGGTTTTCTGTTTATAGGTGATAAATTTCACCACTGAGGACAAAACTAACTGGGTGAAAAAAATCTGAACATAAAAATGTGTGAATAAAAGCCGAGCTCATGCTAAACACGTGTTAGGATAGAAACAGTTCAGACTGACTCACTTCTCACTGTG
Source organism: Kryptolebias marmoratus (assembly GCF_001649575.2). Taxonomy (NCBI): domain Eukaryota; kingdom Metazoa; phylum Chordata; class Actinopteri; order Cyprinodontiformes; family Rivulidae; genus Kryptolebias; species Kryptolebias marmoratus. The sequence goes on from NC_051451.1 coordinate 10,321,179, forward strand.
ACAACAATTAGGTACAGCTCACCTGTTTGCAGCAGAAAGTTGTTCTGATTTAAAGTAAGGACCTTCTTCCATCGAGAACTTGCTCTCCACCTCAAAGCTTAGTGCTGATCCAGTTTGGGCTTCATGACTGTGAATAAAGATGCTTGTTGTTCATGGAGAATCATGAAAAGAATCATGAGTCCTTTTTTCACTCTAACCATTCAAGGTGGAACTGTCAGGGCTTTATTAAGCGTTGGTGTTTTGTTTATAACGTCCTGAGGTGGAATCACAGCTGATGCCACACAGAGTTGTCATACAGTCAGTGCCGGATTAATAATGGAAGTGAAACAGCTGTTTAATAAGTGAAACTTATTAAACAGGATCAGTTATTAAAATCAGATTGTAATGTGTTGTCGGGTTTATTTACAACATAAATATTTAAAAGAACGGTTTTAGGCTATTCATACTCTTTAATATATGGCCTAAATTGTTATTTATGTTTTATTTTTAAACTTATATTTTTCTATTTCTAAGGTTTGGCCACTCTTCCTTGCCAAAGTGCTCAAACCCTCTTGTGCACAGCTGGCTAGGCCTTTCCGAATTTTCTTCTGGTGAAGCCATTCTTTTGTTGATTCGGATGAATGTTCAGGGTCGTTGTAATTCTGTAAAATTAATCCCTCGGATTTTGCGTGCAACTAAATAAATGTGAGAAAAAGCTGCAAGAACAGCTGAACTTTCCTTTGGGTTATTTAGAGTCACTTTAATTAAATGCAGGTGTGTTCACAAAAAGAATGAAGGCTGTAATTTAGTCCAATTTTGCTCCAACAAATTATTAGTTTGAGGGTGTGCACACTTACGCAACTAGCTTTTTGCATTTTTTAATTTTATTTTACATTTTTTTTCTCCACAACTGATTTATTTTTAGCTGAGTTGTACAAGATGTATGTCACAGTAATGGTGGGAAACGTTTCGAAATGACTGATCATGGTTTCAGTTTTTTATATATATATCACAAAAATGTGGCATTTTACAAGGGTGTGAAGACTTTTTAGATCCACCGTAAATGAGGAAACCATTGAGGGAAACAATGTAAAAATAAATACATTTCCAAAAATTAAATGAAGAAATAATATAAATGATTGCAGAGAATAGCACAAATCATTATGGGTAAAATCAATGTATGCCGCATTTCAAAGAGTAATAAATGCTGAAAACTCTTTTTTTGTTGTTGTTCTTATTTTTGTTGGATTTGTTTGCACATCATTTAATTTATTGAGCAACTTCTTTGTGTTAATTTTAGTTGTGGCAGGTTCAGTTCTTCATATACCCACAGGCTGGAGTCACTCAGCTGATTCTGTAATGCTGATTTGATGTTTGTAAGAACACACTGATACGTATGTACACTGATACTGTATGAACCAAGGAGGAACAGCAGCGGCTTCATGAGGACATCTGTGTTTTGGAGTTGACAGGATGATTTTCAGACGGTCTTCTCACCTCTGATTTTTGCTCTGGCTGTTACGCTTCCTACGCAGAGTGGTTTTAGCAGGCAGGACTTCCACATCTCTGTCCTCACACTGATCCATGCTGCTCAATTCACCTCCACATCAGCTCACACACGCTTTCTACTTCCACCTGCAGACAAAACACAAATAATTCCTCTGCACATCAGCTCTAATAGTCCTTTTCAATCATTTGTAAAAAAAAAGATCAGCTGATTAGATCTGTCTTTTGTTGTTATCTCAGATTTGAATGAAAGCAGTCAGACAGCAGAGTGAGGCAGAGGAAGCTGCTGTACTTCTGTCAGTCCACTAGATGGAGTCATGGAGCTGCAGCCCATTCACTGACACTGATTCACTTCCACTGGAAGCTTAAGTTCATTCACAGTAACCTAATTAAACATTTAAAATTATTATCAGCTGATCGATGATGCAACATAAGATCATCAGTATTCAAGGCATCAGACTTCTTATTGTTTAGTTTTCAGGGGATTTTTGAACAAACTATAAACAGAGACACGTGATCTCAGCTGTTTTGAGGCTTTTAATAAAGCTAATAAAGCCAACTTGTTGAATTATTGGGAAGAATTTTCAAGAAAGGTCTGCTTATGAAAAACCTGCTTACAGGTTAAAATCCCAGCACGTCTGTTGAACATTTAAAAGGTGGGTGCAATGCTCACGTGACGGTGTGAGTAGACAAAACGCTCTCAAGAAAAAAGGAATAAATTTGATATGAAGTGTCTTGAAGAATTTCTGGACAAAGCTGCTGCAGATTGCCTCACACGTTTGCAGCTCGGCACATGAAGACCTTGGGACAGTCAGCACGGATCCATTGCCCAGATGAAGGGTTTTCCAAGCCAGAGAGAGGAAGACGAGGGAGAGGCACAGCTCTGTCCTGCAAAGAACAAGGCAATGATGACTCAGGATCGAAATAGGAAGATGCCTGGGAGTGTGTGAAGGAAGAAGAAAGAATTCACAACAGTGACTATCTATTGTGTCGTTTTACTCACTTTCTCTGATAACTGCTGTATGAGCTCGCTGATAGTGATCACATTAGTCCATCTGGGCTCACTGAGCCGACCTGAGCAGAGACACAGAGACAGAGATGAGAAACAATATTTATCCAGACAAGCACGTTTGCTCAGATAGAAAAGAAAAGCTGAGAGGGAAGTTTAGGATTTGATCGGTGGATTTCTTTAAAGGTCATTGCAAAGTAATATGGGTGGTGATGTTTACAGCTGCAGTGTTTTTGGTCAAAATGGGGACCTCCATTCATGTTAGAACCGCCTCTGTGGCGGATTTTCTCACTCAAACATCTTTCCAACTCAGCCATAAATATTACATCCTCTACATAAACCACATACAGTAGCTCTGACGACAGCATATTTGATTTTGTTGAATGAGTGACGTGGACCATCAGCTGGTCTAAAAATCATAATGTTTCTATGAAAAAGTGAATTCAAACAAAAACAGACACAAGTTTCTTATAGCTGCTCCTTAGGGAAGCTCAGTTCTTCTGCTGTAACCATCATACTTGGGATGTAATAAAACTAGGTCTGACCACGTTAATCCCAAAGTCCAACGAAGATAAGCTGTAATTAAGTAACTGAAGGCCAATTACTCTTGTCTGTGAAAACTATAAAATACATGTTAGATAAAGGAGTAAATAAGGATTTATCAGAGATGGATTTCATTTAGCTTTTGCTAACTGCAGAAATATCCACGGCCACACCAAACTTTTATCTGCTGTGCTCAGTTACGCTGAACTAATTGCTACAGACAGTCTGCTGTTATTCACTGATTTTCACAAAGAATTTGTCACTGTTGAACGTTCCTTTTTATTTCTTTGGTTTTAGCCAAAACTTTGGGATATAATTCAGATGATTTACACAGATATCAGGGTGCAGAATCTTTCCTAAAATTACTTCAGGATTCAAAGTCATGCCTGCTGGTTGACAAGGACCCCCAATTTCCCTCCAGTTAATTATCTTACCTATCCAGTAAATCACTCTGCTGATTAGTGCAATTACAACTTTAAACAATAAGGTCGTTTGCAAGTGATGTTTCTATTGTTTTAAAGGATGAATCCTGGTATACATAGCTCCTGGTGAATAATAATTTCAGTATTATCATAATTAAATTTAGGTTTATTTAAATTAAAAAAATGATCACTTATCAAAAAACATCAATAACTTCCCACTCACACATGGACAGCCTGCTGAACTGCTTCAGGTAAAGTTGAACCTGAAGTTAAAATGAACAGTGTCTCAGATTTACATCAGAAGAAAAGATATAAACATTTTTAACTGTATAACAGAAATGAGATAAAGTCTCACCCAGTGGTTTATTGTAGATGGTACTATATTTGGTAGGGCAGTTATCTATTTTCCTTTTAAAAAATTGTTTTTTTCAAAGGATTTCTCCATCGTGGTTCAACTCTTTAGAACAACGTGATTCAACCAGTTTTAGGAGAACATCAATATTTCAGTGTGACTGGGATGAAAATGGTGACTACAGTGCTAACTTTTTGGATTATCTGTCCGCTTTAGTTGATTACAATCTTACCTGTCTGAGAATAATAAGCGTAAAGTCATTCTGTTTCAAAAGGTTCAGTTAATCTAAATCAACTTAAAAGTCTTATTTTAAATCACACCAAATCTCACAGTTAATGGCTGTAGTAAACTTGAATCAGTGAAATGTTTGAATCACAGCTGTTTTTTGACTGAATTTATCAAAAGGCCTACTTGATTTAACGTAAAACAAACACATTAAACATAATTTACTAGGTTTATCCAGTGAAAGAATGTCTTCAGAGGCAGTTCAGGCTTCAAGTTGAACTTTGCAACTTTTGCAATAAAACAGTAGAACCTCTGGAACATGTTTTTTCTCATGTCCGGGTTCTAAGAGTTTCTGGCTGGAGGTTAAAATTTGAGTTTAACTCAAGATGATCACATTTCTGTTTTTTTTTTTATAACAATCATTTGAACCCTGATGACTGTAATTTGGCAATTAAATCAGTACTCACAGGTAAATATTATATTTTTAGATCTAAAAGCAGAAATAACAAGTTCTTCTTTGCCAACCTCTTCGCTCAATTCAAACGTTTTTTCATGGAGAGAGACCACAGTCTGATTCAGGAAAATAAAACATGATGCAGTCTGTTTAGTCCAGTTAATCAATCGTATAATAACCCTGTAGATTTGTCTTCAGACTCTTTGTGCTGAAATAAGAAGCGAACATGTTCTCCAAACATCAGAATCGAACAGGAGCGTTCTTAAAGACAAAGTTCAAGTGTGAGACGAGGCAAACTTACAGTTCAGTCAGAACGCTCTCCACTCGCCGTGTGAGCAGACTGAGACGCAGGTGAGCCGCCTGGAGTGAGTCAGAGCTTCACCTGGGAGGGAGGGAGGAGGGACCGGAAGGAGGAGCAGCAGCAGGAGGTCATGGTTCAAGGTTTCCTTCTTAGCCCCAAACTGGATTTAAGTTCACAGCTGAGACTAACAGAGAAACATGCAGTCTAAACACGTATATGTCACTGAAGAAGATGATGAAATTAAAGGCTTCTTGAAGTGGTTTGCTTCACTGTACATCATGGCATGGTGTATCTGTGCACTGAATGAAACAACGAAACTCATTGCCCCATAAATGACTTGAGTCGACCAAAATGGATCTACTTTGTTTCTAATATCCGACCCTTTTGAGGCCTCTGAGGTTCTAAAATGAAGATCCAGCAACATCTTCATCCTAAAGGGGATTTTTGTGTTGAAGAAAAAAAAATAACTCCTATCAGCAGAATAAAAACAACAAGAGAAAACAGTTTTATAAAAGCTGCATTGACATAAAAAATGAAGAGCTGATTGATAAAAGTGTATATTCTGATGTGCCTTTTTATAGTAGATATTTATACTGCTGCACGTGTTCAACAGCCTGGCTATTTAGAGAGCAGGATTTCTCCTGAAATCAGGGCAGCACTCTTTATTTTTTGCCACACTGATGTTTAAAAACGATGAATCACGCCAGTCGACAAACTGACTCACTACAGACCCATGCTCTGAGGTGTCAGAGTTGAGGAGAGACACAAAAACATAATCATCTGCAAATTTAATAATGTGGACCCAAGTGTGATGGCTTTTACAACCATCCGTGTATGAAGCAAATAAAAAAAAGAGAGAAAAAGGACTCAATCATGAGGTGAATGAGTAAAGGGCTTCTGATAAAAACAAACAAACAAATGAACCATTCACCTTCAATCGTTCTGATTTCATAAATAAAAGGTCCATCAACGAACAAACTGCATCAAACCAAAGCTAGGTTCCTTGAATGAGGACAACAGGTCAAACAGAAGAAATTATTTTGATGCAAAAAATCATTGTCCTCATACCAGCCTGTGGGGTCTCAGAAAGTTATTTGCACATTTTTATGTAAATGTGGATGTGAAAGCCAGGAGAACAAACTTCAGCGAGTCGAGTACTGACTGTGTTGTACTCAATTAGGAAGTTTGCTTGTAACACTAAAAAAACAACAACAATGAAAGTAGACCTTTGTATCAAAAGCTGATTCCTTCACTCTCATTTTACAGCATTTTTCAAATAGCCTATATATGACAACAGCATGAAAAAAAGAAATCTGTCATGTTTTTTGGTTTTGATGTGCCACCCCAGATTTGTCAGTGGCCCTCATCTGATAACTCTCTGGAGACGCCCCTGCCTGTAAAACGGGATATTTTAATTTCAACTTTTAAACAACAGAAGGAGGCGGTGATGCTTTGTTTATCTTTTTTTATGCCAATATGAGTATAAACTATGGGTCTGTAATCTGTGGCTCTGGGGACACATATGGCTCTTTGGTTCCTCTGCAACAGATCTTTGAAGCTTTGACCAAAAATAACAGAAATGATTATGTATAGTCACACTAGGAAAAGCTTGTTTCAGCAGTTCTGTAGTTTTCTCCTATGTTTATGTAACAGGATTATACTAATGTTGCAAAGACAAAAAAACAGACTGATCAGTTTGTGCTAATAGTTTGTTAGCCTGTTAGCAGCTTTGTTAATCCAACATCCAGACGTAATCTTTCTCTGAAATCCACCAGAATATTAAACATTTCAACACATTTAAGGTTCATTACAGAGGAGTAAAAGATAAAGTGTTATTTTAAACACAAAATGTAATCAAAAACAAATTCTGCAAAAACGTGGTAAGTTTTTCTGATGACTTTGAGCAATAAAAAAAATTTGGCTTTGATATAAACTTAATAAAAGTTATTTTTATTACAGGATAATCAGTAAATAAACATCCAACAAACTGGACTAATTTTAATGTTCAACAAATTAGCTTGTTGGGGTGCAGATATAGGCTTTATTAGCTTAAAGTGGGATACTTATTTATTTTTTACAATATATAGAAAAAGAATCCTAAATGTTTCAATCATTCAGTGTTTAAATTTTATCAGTGGGGATATAAACACAATGCTTTTTATCACCCCTTTCTTTATAAAAGTTTGTCTTATTTATGTAAAAATGACACATAAAAGTGCCAATAAATGTCAACAGTCTATTATAGATTTTTAATTTAATGATGTGATAAATATAATAAATGTAATGTCATAAATATGCATCTATAGAAAACTTTATACATTAATCTTTATTTTAATCTTCAAGCACGTTTTGGGGCCATTAACAAATTTAATTTATTAAGTAAACGAACAAAAACGACTCTTTAGTTTGTAAAGGTTACAGACTCCTGCTATAAACCATGAAAAGTGTTTATTTACGTCGATATCTGAGCAGATGAGCAGATGAACAGATAGACTCCATCTCCCAGAAAGCCAAGCGCGCAGAGGGCCTCTTTCCCCACAAGCGCTGATCTCACAGCTACATGGATGGGTCGCGTGCTGCCATCCGCGCGTTTATAGATCAGCTGTTTAAATTGAGGTCAAGCTCGAAGCATCGTGCTTCCAGTGTTTACTTCTCCCGCATGTCTTCTGCGCACTGAGCTCCGTGGCGCTCAAGCTTTGATGGAGACAGCCTCCGAAAGGGTTTTTTTTTCTTTTGTTTTGGTTTTTTTTCCCGAAGCCATGTTTACGCCGTCCATCTTCGCACCGCCGCACGGACAGAGCAATGACTGAGTGAGCCGCAGTTTTGAACAGCTCCTCTCTCGGGCAACACAGGCTGTCGTCTCGTCTCGTTCGACGGGGCTCCATGATGGCGATGTTTCGGAGCTTTGTCTCCGGGAGCACGCAGCTCCGTCAGCAGCCGTCCAACAGCGGCTCGGGCCCGCTGGCAGCCCCGGTTGAGGGCGTCGAGAGCCAGTTCTCCTGCCCCATCTGCCTGGAGGTTTACTACAAACCCGTCAGCATCGCCAGCTGCGGCCACACGTACAGTAGATGTTTCTTACATGATGTGTGTGTGTGTGTGTGTGTGTGTGTGTGCAGGGAGGGGGAGACATGACGCTTCTCCTGGTCGTTTCGGAGCAGTTTCTGCTGGTTTTCTTGTTCAACAAGTCCCGGTTCTGACACAGCAGGTCCAAAACCTGCAACTTCACCTGCCCTGGAATCAGAAACCTTGTTGTTCGGAGCAGACAAGTCCTGCGTCATTTCTGAGCACATTATCTCCACTTTCTTTCACATTGCAAGGAATAACGCAGTTATTGTCATACAATATTGAAACTCTTTTATCCAGCGCAACATCCTTTTTCATTAGACTTGTATTGTTTTTATTTATTTTATGTTAATCACAAAAATACTGCTCTACAGTTAAGAAAAAGAAAATTCACCCTGTTTCACTTTGAGGAGGGGTTTATGAATCTGGACATAATTTGAAGGATCTGATCTTCACCAGGTTCCAAAATTACACTAATCTAACTTCAAGTATAATAAAAAAAAAACACACAACAGAGTCCACTGAGTCATTATTTATTAAACACATAGGAAGTCCAAATGGAAAAGCAGTGTGACTAGAGCTTCCTTTAGCAGCAATAACTCTCAGTAGTTGTTTCCTGTTTGACTTTATCAGCCTCTCACGTGGTTGTGGAGGAATCTCGGCCCACTCTGCTTTCCAGCGTTGCTTCAGCTCATAGAGGTTTGCAGACCGTTGTCAGCGTTTCAGTCGGGTCGAGGTCTGGACCTCGATTCTAGGATTTGCTGCTGAGGAAAATGTGGGTTTGTGACATCGTCGTTGCAATGTCAAACAATAACATCGTGCAAGTTTCTCTAACCGCGTGCAGCCCTGCCAGGAATGATGGGCAGCAGCAGGTCATTGCTGATGCCTTTCCTCCTTGACGTTGTGTTAACACACACCTGTACGCTCCGGACGGAGCAGCAAACTGACAAAACTCCTGCTTCCACAGAGGTGCTCACACTGATGATGATCAGTTAATCAATACATCCGATCAGCAGCACCTGATTGTCACCTTCCCTCTTAAATCCTACGGAAGCAGCGAGGGTGGACTCAGTTTTTCACACACAGCTTTGCCATTTTGGCTTCATTTCTGTGAAATCAACGATGACACGGTGGCACCTATTGTTGTTTTGTACACTCTAGGTTAAACTGGAATAACTTTAGAACCTGGTGTTTGTGACTCAAATACTAAAACACTCATTCCAACGACAATTTGAAAAGAAAATGCTGATGCTTTAAAAAAAGAATCTTTTAAAGACCTTCAGGAAGCCTAAAGCTGCTTCTGTTTTCTGGAACATCTGACCCCCTTTGAAAGCAAAATGCTGCACAGGAATGAGAGAAGGCGTTTAAGACTTCTGCACAGCACTGTACGCCTGCTGCACGTGGAAGTAAACAAAAACAATGTTTTTAGCCTCGTTGAAATGCCCATAAAAGGCGCTCGGATTCCCGCTGAAGTTTAAATTCCACGTTTATCAGCTAAAGGGATATCCAGATCTTTTTAAAGGGCGTTCATGGAGACGATACAAAGCCAGTTATTTTATTTTACATAAGCTACCTACAGTAATCTGCTGCTGGTTTGGGGAGTTTTATGAGAAGGGATGTGTCCTAAACAGTGCTTTAAGATGGAGATTTGTTTTATTGGACTCAGAGAAGCTGAATGCACCCTTGCTGGTCAGGTATATCCCGAATAAAAAGTAGGAAACAGAACAGCCCGCTTTCCTGAAGCAGAGCTCCTTTAAGCTGTTTTATCATAAGGCTGCATTAGCGTTTCATATTTTACTCAATTTGTATTGTTTTATGTAAATATTAGAGAGGGTATTTAATGTAAACATTAATGAAAAGCAAACCATCTTCATATAAACGGGTAATGTAATAAGTCTGCACTTTAACTAAAGAAGTTTGCTTCAAAAAAAGGACGGTTATTTGCCTTTTGAAGCCTGGGGGGCTGTTTTAACCCATAATGGTGCAAAGTTCTTGTTGCTTCTGTTTCTAAGTGTTTAACGATGCAGGAACAGGTAGATCATTTGTGGCGTCCACTATGGGGATTTTTTTTTTAAAAGTGGCCTCAAATAAGATAAAAGCACAGAAATACGATGGTGGGGGAAGATTGTTCCCAACGTGCCGAGTTAATGTCTTAAATAAGCGTTTTGTTGACTTTCTTTGAGCTAATAATAGTTTCTAATTAGGATCACACCTATGAGATTTTCAGCAACAACTCCAGTAACCCATTCTGTCAAATGATTAATGCAACACTTGTTTTATAAATAATGATTTCTCATGAATAGTGTTTTTTTTTTTTAAACATTATTATTATTAGGCTTCCTCTAATCACGGCACGAGGCTGTTTTTGTGATTAGCCTCTTCACAAGAAGAATCAGCAGGAGCTTCTTCATAATGAGTTCACCTTTTTGAATGAGAGATGAAAATAAGAGTCTATTAGGACTTTAGCGCCATTCTTTGTTATTTAAATGAAAACCTGATTTCGCCAAATTATAGCTTAACGGTTTCAAATTTTGTGCCAGTATTTCAAGGCTGCCCGTGCTTGGACCTTTTTATTTCTAACAATTCTGTCAGTTTAATCTTCTTATTCCTTCATTTTTTTCATGAGTTTTTGTCTGGCATCTCCTCTCGAAGCTTTGCAAACACCAGCGTTAGGAAGGCAAAATTCCAGTTATTAAGGTTGGTCCTTAACAGGGATTGTAGCGTAATCCTGACTAAAACAACCAGACTGCATTGCTGAGCCATCCAATGAGACGCACCACACCCTAAAAAATGATCAAATATGTCACCTGGACATGTCGGGACAGATGGAAAGAATAACATTTGAAAACTTTTGGATCAGAGTTGACAATAGTTTGGTTGCGAAATGCATTTTACTGAAGTTTGTTTGGGTTTTGTGTAGATAAAATGACCAGAAAAGCCAATATAACAATCAAGTAGTTTTGTTCATAAATTTGTCATTTTCTGTTCATAAATTTACACCATTCAGTGTTTTATGTGACATGTAATTTACTCTTTTTATGTGAATACAATGACAGACTTTATTTAAAAAAAAACATTGTGTGATTGTTTTTGTTCAGCGTGGCGTACCTGAATTTGGAAATGGATTCCAACTACAACAACAAAAAAACGAAAACTAAAAATGTTCACAATCCGTGGTTCTAAAAGTGTGTTTGGCTGTGATCAGTCACGTCATAGTGTGCAGATTAGCTCATTACGTTTGCTGCTGTCGTGTGCCGTTCCAGGTTCTGTGGGGAGTGTCTGCAGCCATGTCTCCAGGTGACCTCCCCGCTGTGCCCTCTGTGTCGCGTGCCCTTTGACCCCAAAAAGGTGGAGCGCTCCTCCAATGTGGAGAAACAGCTGGCCTCCTTCAAGGCCCCCTGCAGGGGCTGTAGCAAAAAGGTGCATCCAGGAAACCCACTGATTCATGATTCATCACTCAGTGCAGTTGTTGTTTTTTTATGGATTACGTTGTTGTGACTTTATTTTCTCGGCTGTGGTCATTAAGCTGCATTTTGAGCTGCGACGGTCGTTATAATGCTGCGTGTGTGTGTCTGTCTGTCCTCAGGTGTCTCTGGTGAAGATGAGGTCCCACATCTCCTCCTGTTCTAAAGTACATGAGCAGATAGCCAACTGTCCCAAGTTTGTCCCAGTCGTACCCACCTCCCAACCTATACCAAGGTACCCACACCGTGCCCACCTCCGGCTAACTAAATCTGAGCTTAAAAAAGCACAAAAATGGCTCCAACGCAGTCAGTTCAACAGATATTGACCTAAGATTTGGTGTGGTTATAGTTAAGAGTCATTCACAACACATACTCCAAGTGCTGCTCATTGTGGTAGATCTTTGCTTTAAACTCTTGCATTAATAGCTGGAGTCAGCCTGGTTTGTCTGTTAGCAAAATATCTTGTGAACACTGTGGCAGATTTTGAAGAAACTTTCAGATAGTAATCACTGGACGCACATTTACAACTGATTACCTTTTGGAAAAAATCTAATTCAAGATGGCCGCCACAGCAAATAAACATTAGCCAACACCAAAATGGGAATAGATCATTCAGTTATACAGATATTCAGCTAAAATCCGATGTGGTAGTAGCTGAGAGTCATTCACAACACACACTCGGAGCTCATGAGCTTGAGTGTAAAGTTATTTTTAAAATTTGACTAAAAGGCCTACAACTTTGTCATTTCTCAACTCAAGGCGAAAGGCAATGTGCATTCCTTTCAAAGAATGCTCAGCCTTTAATTTATTTAGCTGTTTGAAATATGATTAAGTCAGTCAAACAGTTAAGAAGAGCCAACATTAGTTGTTTTTAATGTTTATGAATGTGTCCTCCCACTTGCAGCAATATTCCAAACCGGTCAACATTTGTGTGTCCCTTCTGTGGGGCCAGAAACCTGGACCAGCAGGAACTGGTGAAGCACTGTATGGAGAACCACCGGAACGACCCCAATAAAGTGGTGAGACAACCCTCTGCAGCTCAATAGATCACCGCGACTTCGTGTAAACAGAATCGCCAAACAGGGCAACCTTGAATTGAACCGCAGAAACCGTACAGGTCCGTAGAACCTTGTTCCTAACAAACGCTGCGACTTCAGAGATCATACTGATAAAAAAGGAGAGAGGTTATATCGATAAATTAGGAGTTTAGAGGGTGATCACTACAGCTACTGCTCGGTTTGTCGAATATCGTTTGTATCTTGAACAGAGGATTAATTTTGCATAAAGTAAAACACTTAGTTTTTTATTCTTAAAATGTTTCTCTTGGTTTCTCTCTTGGTTATGCTCTTAAGTAATGGACTCATTCCTACTGACTGATCTTATTTTATCAGTTATTACAGAAAGTGTGCATAAAAAGAGGAAAGAGCTGATCAATATGCAGATTACACAATAGACTGAGGACTTGTAACTGTGGTGTAGGAAGCACCAGAACTACATTCTTCCTCTTTATTGCATAAGTTTGACAGAAAGTCCGATGAGGTTTGCTGCTACTTCATAAGTTGACTTACCGTATTTTCTGCACTATAGAGTGCACTGGATTATAAGACACACTGCCAATGAATGGTCCATTTTCGAATTTTTGTCATGCATAAAGCACACCGAACTATAAGGCGTTCCATTCAAAATGGACGATTTCGGTGCTCTAGCGGAGCTTGTTCGCTTGTATCAGCATTTATATGATCCCTTTATGACAGAGGTGTCAAACTTCGGGCCTCAAGGCTCCACTGCCCTGGAGGTTTTAGGTTTTCCTGCTCCAACACACCTGATTCAAATGGTTTGATTAGCTCCTCGCCAAATCATCAAGTTCTCCAGGAGCACGGCAACAAGTCATCCATTTAAAGCAGGTGTTTTAAAGCAAGAACACATCTAAAACATGCAGGAGAGTGGCCCCCGAGGACTGGAGTTTGACACCTGTGCGCTATGAGAGATCACAAAGATACTCAAACGGTTCAAAAGTCAGAAGATTACTGCAACGAAGTAAGTGTCAGGTATAAACTCTTCCACCGGTCGCTCAGGTCCGCGCACCGCTCGCTCAGGAGCCCTGCGCGACTATAACTGAGCCTTAATGCTACAAACGGTGCGGCTTTGTAGTTTACCAAAGTCGTACTAAAACATTATGACTTCTTACATATATAAGGAGCTCCGGATTATAAGGCGCACTGTCGTTTTCTGAGAAAATTGAAGGCTTTTAAGTGCGCCTTATAGTCTGGAAAATACGGTATTTGCCCAGCAAGCTGGGTTTTTTTTTTGCAGTTGTTCATCATAAATTTCATATTAATTTTGTGTTTTTTATTGATTTATTTGACTCTTTTGTTTCCAGGGTGAAATGATTCTACAACGTACAACTTCAATGATTTTTAATTACAAGAACTGCGGGCACAAATCTGAATTTATTGTAGGTTTCAGAGTCTGCACTTCTTTTTAGTGATCATGATTGATCGCAGCTGGTAGTTTCTCTTTACGTTTAATGGCTTGGAAAAGTTTGACAGCACTCACTGGATTGATCAATAGAGGAGGATAATAACTCAGTTCGGATGTTCAGGTTTCTGAATGAATAAAGCAGTGTTTGGAATCACCATTCCCAAAGCCTCGACCTCAGCCCTGTTGAAAATTTGTGGACGGTGTTTGAAAGCCAGGTTTCTGCCAGGAAACCAACCAGTTTATGTGAACTCTACCAATTCTGCCAAGAAGAGTGGTCAAATATCCACCCAGAGTTATACCAGAAGCTTTTCGATCAATATGAAGAGCTCGTGGTTGAGGTTCAACTTGCCAAGAGATGTTTAGCAAATATTAGGTAGTATGTATATATTTGAGCCTATGTTTATCATTTTGACCCTGAGTGGATTAGAGAAAAACCTCAATAAATGCAAACTTGTGCCCCTAATTCTTGTTTTTGAAGATCATTGAAGTTGTATGTTGTATAATTGTTCCATCCTGGAAAAAGGAACAGTTCAAACAAATGATTAAAAACATCAAATTACGGGATGAGTGGATGTAAGCTTTTGACTCCAACTACATCCTGTATATCTAAATATTAAATTCTTGCTGCTGTGACTTGGCCTGAATGAAGCGGTCTGTTTATTCTTCCAGGTCTGCCCTGTGTGCTCAGCGATGCCGTGGGGAGACCCCACCTACAAGAGCTCCAACTTTCTTCAGCATCTTCTTCACAGACACAAGTTCTCATACGATACCTTTGTTGTAAGTCTGACCTTGTCATTTGACGTGTAAAAACTGGAGCTCAGATCTGTTTATTTGCTTCAGTCTCCTTATTTAAGAACTGAAGCAGAGGTCCTAAACGCCCACAGTCCTGAAGCACCCTCCTACCTGACAGCACAAGGCTGTCTCCAAAAGACTGGTTGGATGTTCTCTCCTACACACCCCTTATAGCGTCCTTGCAATATTCAAGTTTTGTCATGTACAGGTAACAATAAAGTATCATTACTGCAGTGGAAATCTTGGACTCAGAGCCCATAAATGTTGCACAGGAAGTGGATGAAGTGCACGAGGGTATAACAATGTATGAATTTGCAAGAACTTAGTGGATGTAGTTGTGTTTAGTGAACTCACAGCAGTTAAATATCCTGATATCTTGTCAATAGAAACTTCTCGAATCTGCTTCTACAGATCTGGATGCTGCTGTACCGTCTGTCTGACAACAGAAACATGAACAGTTTCACTCTACAGAGCTGTATGTAGAGGTCCTGAATAGCTGGCAGTTCAGTGTTCTGTGCTGATCTGACCTCGCCTTTGTAGAGCTTTGAGGTCCAAACCATTACAGCTGCTGGATCAGGTTGTGATGAGGCCTTCCAGAATCCTCTCAGTGGTGCGAGAGTCCATGGCAAACCTTCCCTGCCGCCCCAGAAACAAGAGCATCAATTGCTGCTGTTGTGACCACACTGGTGTTACGTGACCACCTCTGATCCTCACCGTAGACTAGAGGGCTGTCTGTGGATGTGTTTGGTCCATAAGCAAACTGCGGAGGGTCAAAGGGCAGAGAGCTGCTCCAGACCACAGTGCCCTTTCTGAACGGGCACCCAACACACAGACACTACAAGTCCTCAAAAGGTTTTGAGGTTTAGTTTGCTTTTAACTGATTTTGCAAGTTTTGTTTGGTCTTACAAGTCACACAAAATAAGTTCATTTTGTAAATAAAAATAGTTTTCCAATGAATAGGTGGAGTATTTCTTCAAATTTAGTATCGGATTGTGTTATTTTCCAGTGACCAAAACCAGTTTTCTATTCGTCTTTCTTGTCAGGACTACAGCATTGATGAAGAAGCAGCACTTCAGGCAGCTCTGGCACTGTCACTGGCTGAAAACTGACATCAGTCACCACACCTGTCACCTTTACTCTTCTGCTGTTCTTCCACGGGTGAGAAGGTATCATCCACCGTACTGACGAACCTGATCCGCCAAACTCAAGACACTACTCCAGCCAAGTTTTGGATGATAGCCTCACTTGTTTCTCCTGGTGTAGCAGTTCACACACTTCAATGTATCACAAAAACAAAAGCAGGTTTGTGTGCGTCTTCATGGCTTCACGTGGATTTGATAACCTGAGAACAAGAGGATGTTTGGGTCAAGAACGGGTCCGGGACGAGCCCCAAAGACTCCGATCGCACATTGACTTTGCAGCTTGTGCCTCCAGTTTGGAAACAGGTCATCACAGCACAGCTTCTGTTCACCTGACAGCTCCCATTCAGACCACCACAGCATGAAGGGCTACCTCCCTGGAAAACGTCTTGTCTGATAGTTCGATGAAACATGCTGCTGATTTCTAAAACCTCACCAGTAGCGCAGGCCTCAGTTCACCAATAACCTCCCATGAAGTCCTGCCTGCTGGTACTCACTGTGAGTAACTTGACTGATACTTACAATCACAGACTTCAGTTTTTCTCCTGCCGCAGTCAAGATGGAACATCCACTAAGGTAGCCGGCAAGCCCTAAATAGTATCTGCACAAACAAGTATTTTCTACATACTATGGGTGTGACAGTACACGTACAGTTGAAACCAGATGGTTACACATACTGTATAAAAATACACAGAACCATTTTTATTTCCCTGTCTGGCATTAAATCAGACTAAACCTTTTTCTGTTTTAGGTCAGTTAGGAGAGAAATTTTTCATTGCTTTCTTTAAAGTCACAGGTTTACATACACTATGTCTCTAAACAGTTTGGGAAAGCCCAGATAATGGTGCCAGGGCTTTGGAAGGTTTTGATTGGTTAGTTGACAACATTTGCGCTAATTGGAGGCACAACTGTGGATGCTCTTTAAGGCACACCTCCGAAACACTTCTTTTTTGTGTGACATCATGAGGAAAATCCAAAGAAATCAGCCAAGCTATCAAAAAAAGAATTCTTGACATCCACTACCCTGATTCATCCTTTAGGTACAATTTCCAGTTGGCTCAAGGTTCATCTGTTCATCACCACAGGAATGTCCTGCCATTGTACCACTCAGGAAGGTGACAAATGTAAAACATGTTCACGTTCAAAATGTGCGAATCAACTCCAAAACAAAAGCAAAAGACCTTGTGAAGATGCTGCTGAAGCTGGTCAGAGAGTGTCATTATCCACAGAGAAACCACCAACATGAAGTAAAGGGCCACTCAGCAAAGGAAGTAGGCATTACTACCAAAGCAACATAAAGTCCAATTTCAGTTTGTAAATGCTCACAGGGACAAAGACTTTTGGAGACATGTCCTGTGTTCTGATTAAACTAAAATGGAACTGTTTGGCCATAATGACCATCGTTACATTTGGAGGAAAAAGTGGTTGTACAGGAGTGGCAACATCCTGTTGTAGGGATGTTTTGCTGCAGGAGGGGCTGGTGCACTTCACAAAATAAATGGCAACATGAGGAAAGAACATTGTATACAAACATTGAAGCAACATCTCAAAACATCAGCCATGAAGTTAAAGCTTGGACACAAATGGGTCTTCGAATGGACAATGATCCGAAGCATTCTGCTGAATTAGTTACAGAGTGGCTTAGGGACAACAAAATCAATGTTTGGAGTGGCCATCACAAAGCCCTGATGTCAATCTCAGAAAACATTTGTGAGCAGAACTAAAACTAGTAAGAAAATGTATGTAAACCTGTAACTTTGAAGAAAGTCATAAAAAGTTTTCTCAAAAATCAGTATTTGGGTCTTTAGCAAATAGAAATAATTTTGAGAAAACTAACTGACCGAAAACAAGAAAGGTTTAGTGTCATTTAATGTCAGACTGAAAAAAAAAAGGATTGTGTATTTTTATACAGTGAATGTAAATGTTTAATTTAAACTGTACATCATGGTTCAGTAGGTACACTATATTGCCAAACGTGTTCCTTCACCCATCCAGATCATTGAATTCAGGTGTTCCAATCTCCGCCCCGAAACTGGGAGGTCGTGGGTTCAATCCCTGGCCGGGTCATACCAAAGACTGAAAAAATGGGACCCATTGCCACCCTGCTTGACACTCAGCATTAAGGGTTGGAATTCGGGGGTTAGATCACCAAATGATTCCCGAGCGCGGCACCGCTGCTGCTCACCGCTCCCTCAGGGGATGGGCCAGATGCGGAGAACAAATTTCGCACACTCAGGTGTGTGACAATCAGTGGGTCTATCTATCTATCTATCTGATAGAACACCTTTGGGATGAGTTAGAGCAGAGACTGAGAGCCAGGCCTTCTGTCCAACATTAGTGTCTGACCTCACAAATGCGAATGGTGAAATATTCCTATAAACACTCCTAAACCTTGTGGAAAGCCTTCCCAGAAGAGTTGAAGCTGTTGTAGTTGCAAAGGGTGGGCCAACATCAAATTAAACCCTATGGATTAGGAATGAACTGTCACTCAAGTGTGAAGGGGGACGGGCGAATACTTTTGGCAATATAGTGTACTTCAGAGTCACGGTTTGGTACAACAGGAGAAAGAAACAAATACTTTTGTCTTATTTTATAAAGACAATAACCTTCCCCAAGTGTACAGAAAGTTAGGATTTATCAGCTGGTAATTAAAAAAAAGTCCTGCTGTACTGTCTTTTTTGTCCAATTTAAACTGTAAATGGTGTCTTACAGTCTATGTTGTTTAAAAAGTTGGATAAACTTCCAAACTGAAAGGCGTCTTTCTGTTAAGGAAATACTACGA
The DNA here is from genome assembly GCF_001649575.2 of Kryptolebias marmoratus. NCBI lineage: Eukaryota > Metazoa > Chordata > Actinopteri > Cyprinodontiformes > Rivulidae > Kryptolebias > Kryptolebias marmoratus. The sequence goes on from NC_051451.1 coordinate 10,339,691, forward strand.
AAAAGGGAGTACTTGTTTCAGTTCGTTTGCCCTGAACTTGATACACAATAAAAGGCAATACATAGCATTTATTTCCAAAACAAGTAACATTTTTAACAGGTGAGAAACTTAATGGGTTATTCAGACACAGGTGGTGATAAATACAAGCTTGGTGGCGTATTTTAATGCTTTATTAGATTCTAGAAAACATTTCAAAGCACATGAATTATGACCCTTTTGGCTTGCCATACTTGAAATATGACTTCTTTAGCTTACCATACATCCTGTTTCGTCAGAATGAGCCATTTTTATTTTGTTTCAGCCTATGGTGTTTTAAATAGTCTCTTATGTTACTCATATTCTTTTGTGGCAGTTAGCAAACAGCAAATTAAAAAAAAAATATATATATGTGTTCCTCATCTAGATAGGTCGCCTTCATATGATTGGGTGCACCGGACTCTGACGTCTGTACCGTGACGGTCAGTACAAATACATGTACAGTTGCACTCCTACTGCACACCTGCAATTACCAGATAAAAACCAATAACACCTGTGGTAAAAATATAAACACTGTAAAAATGTGTATGTTCAGAAATGAAAGCCTTTCGAATTACCCCATGGATAGACTGGCTGGTAGTAACTTTACTTTGTTTGACTTGTTTTTTTTATTATATGATACTGTCACTGTTATTTTCTTTAATGATTTTGGTTCTGCTTCTTGCACTTCAACCACCACCCAGATGCCAGCAATAGTACACCTCACTGAGAGGATAAAATACCCCAAATTCCATTTTTTTTAGGTTACAAAATGAGGCTTAATTATGCTCCATTCTCAAAGATTCACCTCACTTATCAGCAGCTTCTTCTTTGGGCTTTTCTGAAAAAAAACAAAACAATTGGGATGAGTGTAAATGTGATTTGACTGACACTTTTCCTCTTTAATACTCTGAAATAGATTAATATATTGCTAAGTTAGAGCAAAAGCCCATAAAGAACTTTACTTATGGTCCACGTCATGATGCGATACAGACAGATGGCTTGTACGAGCGTTTTTAAAGTCCCTGTCCGAACGTTTTTAATCTTATGAAATTTATTCTGTTTTCCTCAAAAAAAAAAAAGTAAGTTTTGATGTTTTTGTCATGAATAAACTTCTCATGGCCTATGACTTTATCTTTTTCTCTTGTTCTTTGAATGGTGAATGGCGAGCTTTCTCAGCCTCGCCAAACAGCTGTGAACCCATCCCATAGCTTGTGCTGCTTCCTCATTTTTCTGTCTATATTGCAACAGAGACCGATGAGCTGTTCAGCCTCAAATAATTACGACTAGGCTCCTCCATCCGTCTACACGGAACACCACCTGCATCTGAACAGTGCTGATTCACGTCAGCTTTATGCTGAGTTGCAATCAGACGTTTACGTACACATGTTAAGGAGGTTGGATGTCGTATTATTTTGTGGTATTTATTGATTTTTTTATTTACAAATGCTAAATACATATGCATGTTAGAAAGTGGAACAAACACAGCAAGCGGAGAATAAGAAAATAATTAAAACATAAATTAAAACAACAATAACCCAAACAAAATTTTGCCTATGTATGCATAATGTGAAACAGCATGGCTGAAAAATAAACAAACAGGTGAATAAATGTGTTGGAAACATTTGCTACATAGAACCTCTCTTTCCCACTTACGTCTAATTATAACTAAATAACAAACAAACAAAAAACTAGCTTGACATTAAAAAAAGAAAATGTGCACAACAGCAAAACTAAATGCTGACAATCTGCAAGCATCACATATTTGTACACCTTGTCCACCTTGGCTTATGCCAGGTATTTTTGCTTCACACACTGTCAGATAAGCTCACTTGTGGAAACATTGTTATATATCTCATTTTACATGTTTTTAATACAGATTTTAAAAGACAGAGTTCAAAACATTCAATAATAAATGCAAAAGTAAGAACTAAAAACATGAATGTACTAAAACAAGATTATTCAAATCCAAACATGATACAAATGCTTCTATTAAAACTATTTTACAATAAATCTTGTAATAACATTGCTTCTTTTTTTAAAATTAGGTAAATCTGCCTTTCTTTCTGTTGTCACACCTTTAACCTCAGTTTGTTCACTCAAATATTGTACGGTCATAGGGGAAAAAAGTTCATCCTCTTTCATTTTCATGCTGCTAATCAAATGCATTTCAATAACTGATCATCAGCAAATGTGACCACAGCTCTAAAAGTCTGCTGGTCTGGAGCAAACAGCCGTGTGTTATCACAATGCCAAGGAGGAAGGACACCAGCAATGGCCTCAGAGAAGCAACTGTTTCTGCCTGTCAATCTAGGAAGGATTAAAGATCTTTTCCATCATTTTATAGTGACAAAGATTATTTGAAAACATTTGTGACAACTGCCTTCTCTTCCTTGAGATGGATGTCCCAGCTAGTTCACCCCAAGGTAAGACCATGCAATGCTCAGAGAAATGACAAAAATCCCAAAAGCTCCATCTCAGACTCTACAGACCCTAGTCTACAAACTGGGTCATGATGCAACAGAACAATGATGCCAAAACACGGCAGCTGATCTACAGCAGAACGGCTCAAAAAGAAAAGAAACAAGGTGTTGCAACGGTCCAGACCTCAACCTGATTGAAATGCTATGGTGGGACTTGAAGAGAGCTGTGCAGACAGTAATGTCAGTAAACCTCAATGAACTGAAGCAATGTTGAAAAAAAAAATGGGCCAATATTTTTCCACAATGACATCAGAGACTGAGAAAATCATGCAGAAAACAAATACTCAGATTCTACAAGCTATTATCATGGGGTGGACACACACAACCTTTCCCTTTTGACTTAGTTTTTGTTCAATAAATAATGACACGGTGGAATCGGTTGTGTGTTTTTGTTCACTTGAAGTAAAATATGAGTAACTTTAGAACTTGGTAAAGACCAGATCATTATTTTTATCATGTCCTGATACAGAGAACACTAGAATTGAAAGACTTTATTTTTCCCATGACTGTATAGCAGTTGGAATTACTTGTTCAATTATTGCACATCAGACAGGTTGGCTTTTTTTTTGCAAAGGAAAAATAAATATGGTAAAACAAACATTCTATGTCCAATGTGCTTTTTACTGTTTTTTCTTTTTTTTTTTATTTTTATTATTGCTTGGTAGTGACGATGCCCGCTCACTCTGTGCTCACAGCAGAGAGCCATAGAGAACACTGGACCCCTCCCTCTCAGCACGCCTTGTCCTTGGGTTGTTCCCAGCCCGGTCTGGGTGTAGCTGTCACCTTGTACTTGACTGGCTGGAGGACCACACCAAACTTGCCCTCCAGACTGGGAAGAGAGTGGTTTGGTGGGACAGAGAGAGTAAAGCGCTGCAGGATCCAGGACAAAAAGAGGAACAGCTCCATTTTGGCCAAAGCCTCACCCAAACACACCCGGATCCCTGCGCCGAATGGCAGGTAGCTGGACGACGGGACGGTCAGGCCTGTGCCTTCGCTGTTCAAAAACCGACCTGAAGAGTAAAAACAGAAGGATTCATCAGTGCTGTGATATAACTTTCATAGAGGTTGGATAGTTTTATGATATTTGTACAGATTTACTAATAAATGGTTCATTACTGCAGCTGTGTAGCTATCCCTACTTTGAAAGGCAGAAAATCATTCAATTTCCTGTCTGTGTGTGTTAGTTTGTCTGTTTGTTAGTAAAATATCTTCTGAAACACTGACTAGATTTCAATAAAACTCTCAGAAAGCAGTTATTGAATACACATCTATAACTGATAACTTGTGAGGGTCAAACTGATTCAAATATTGAGCTAAAATTTTGTGTGGTGGTGGCTGACAGTCATCCCCAACACATACTCTGAGTGCTAACAGATCAGCTAAAATGTTTGTTTAAGACTTAAACATGCCTTCTTTCAAGAAATACTAGTTCTTAGATTTTGTTGCTTTTTTTGTGGGCAGCTGTATTGGATTGTGGTGGAGATAAGAATGGTGAGGTTGAGGTAGTCAGACTTATCTGGATGCTCCTGCTGCCTTTTTTTTTGCCATAAAAAAGAAATTTTGACTTTAAACGTCATTGGGCACACATCATACACTTTAGTTCATGAGTTTACATCCAATCCTCATGGGAAATAATGTCACATTATTTGGGGCTTTTAATGATTTTTCTGAATTGTTCTTTTTCCAGGGTGGAATGACTATGGAAAACAAAACTTAAATGACATTTGCAAACAAGAATTGGGTGCACAAGTTTGAATTTATTGTAGATTTTCTCAAATGCACACAGGATCAAAATTATTCGTACAGCCTCAGATACGGACAGACGTATGTGTAAATGTTTTAATGAATGGTGGTGGTTCAAAAATGTCTTTTAACTCGGTTAATGCCTGTTAATTGATTGACTGCAGCTTATATATTCTCAAGATAAAAAGAATTTGTTTGACAGAGCTCACTGAATTGGCAAATACTCATCGGTCACTCTCACATGAAAGAAAACTGCATGTTCAGGATTAACCCAAGGCTACAGCCTGCCATGAACTGGAAACAGCTGAAACACTAGTGTCCCTGTTCCAGTCAAGCCAGTTTTTACATCATGGACTGAGAGGGTGCTGACCAAGAAAGAAGCCCCTGCCCCAAAAGTGACACCTTCAAGCTTGACTAAAATTTCAGCTCTCCACATGAACAAGGTCAATGCCATCTGAAGAAAAGTCTTATGGTCAGTTGAAACAATGATTGAGTTTGACAAGAAGTACATTCGAAGGAGTCATGGGAAACTTTCAAACCTAAGAACACTGTATTAACTGTCAAGCATGAGGGAGGTAGCATCATGCTGTAGGGCCGCTGTGCTGCCAGTGGTACTGGTTCGTTACACAAGAAAGACTGAACGATAAGATGAACTACCTCCAAATTCTTCATGTACATGTCAAATCAACAGCTAGATGGTTGAAACTTGGACACACTAGGGTGTTCCAATAGGCCAATGATCCTAAATATAAATTTAAACTGCTTTCTGATTGGATAAAGCAGGCTAGCATTAAACTTCTTTAATGGCCTTCCCAAAGCCCCGACCTCAACCACATAGAAGGTTTGTGGATTATGATTAAAAGCCAAGTCCGTGACAAAAAAACCAACAATTTAAATGAACTCTACCAATTCTGCCTTGAAAAGTGGTCAAATATTGAGGCAGAATTATGCCAGAAGCTTGTTGATGAAAACAAAAACCAACTTACTAAGGGACATTTAACCAAATATTAGGGGTGTATGCTTGCGTATTTGAGCCTGCATGTATAGGTTTGACCCTGTGTAGATTAGAGAAAACCCATCATAAATATCAAACCTATGCACCTAATTCTTGTTTTTAAAAATCATTGAAGTTGTAAGATGTATCATCATTCCACCTTGGAAAAAAAATGGTTAAAATAAATCTTTCCAAAATCTCTCCAAAATCAATATGACATTAAAACCCATAATGAGTGGATGCAAACCTTTCACTACAACTGTAAATATCACCTTTAGGTAAGATCTGTATAATCCTAAGGAAAGTTGTTTTTTTTCCCACATCTGAAAAGATAAATTGATTCTAAAACAGCTACTTCTTAGGCTGTGAAAGTCAAAAATATTAGCTATCTAAAAGTCATGTTTTCATTTTCCCACCTGGGTCAAAAAGCTCAGGCTTGTCCCACTCCTCTTCGTCATGATGCAGTGACCACAAGTTGATGATGACCCGAGTTCCCTTTCTCACTTTGAAATCTCCAATGCTACAGAGAGAACAGAAATATTATCTCTCACAGAAACAATGCTCTATCTGATATCATGTGTGCTGGGTTAAAATCCTTGCTTTGGTTTAGGCCCCTACCTGGTGTCACTGAGGGCCACATGGGGGAAAAACAAAGGAGCTACAGGACGGATCCGTAACACCTCCCTGATAGTTGCCTCCAGGTAGGGAAGACTTCCTCTGTCACTGAGCTGGGGGTACCGGTCCACCCCAATCTTAGTGTCCAGCTCCTCCTGGATACGCCTCTGCACCTTAAAGCACAAAACAAAAACACTTCAGTCTGAAATATTATGGTAATGCATTAAAAGCTGATTAATTTTCAAATGTCTAATAAATCAAAATTCTGAATTTTTTTTATAAACATGTAGACTTTCTCTGCTCTTGGATGTTAACGCAGAAAAATATGAATTTATTTGGCTACAATCATACAGCACCATGCAAGTTCTATTTAACACTGCATATTTATTACTGCGACACAAATACAATGGGGTGAACTTTAAGAATTTAAGACTTTAAGACTACAAAAGTTAAGTAGTTTCTACTTTAAGGATGCAAAGCTCCGCATGGGACCACTTCACAGTCCTTTAAGCAATTTGAGGTAGTTTGTCTAATTTATGTTTTGGCACTGACGTTAATGTGGCCGTTCATAGTCTCTGTAACCACATTAGTCAGGTCTTCTGCTTGAGAGTAAGCACTTTCTTGGCTCAAAAGAGAATGGACTCCTGGTCACGTAGATTAATTGCAGACAGCATTGACGACAAGGACCTTGGTACACAGAGGAGTTGTTGGTAGCTACAGTACGGTAAGTAGAATATTCTGATTCTAGACCATGTCAGTGGCCAAGAAAAAGAACATAATGGATCATACATATATTTGTTAACAGTTTATCATTGTCATTCCTTAGATGAGCGAGGAACCCTTGCTCAGTTCTTTAGGGCAGCGGTATCCAATCCTGGTCCTCGAGGGCCACTGTTCTGCAGGTTTTCCTTGTTTCTCTGCTCCAACAAACCTGATGTGAATCAATGGGTGATTAACAGGCTTCTGCAGAACATGAAGAGGTGATTTAACCACTGAATCAGGTGTGCTGGAGCAGGAAAACAAGGAAAACATGCAGGATAGTGGCCCTCGAGGACCAGGATTGGACAACCCTGCTTTAGGGGTTGGACCTAAAATGCAACCTGTGTTGAGGTTGTAGTTGGTTGGGCTGCAAACAACTTCTGGTGTGTGTGTGTGTGTCATAGTCTGGTGTGAATCGTCTCACAACTGATGTTTCAAAATAAAAACTTCTTTTGTAATCATAGCTCAAATGGTTGGGGAGGAAGGGACAAAAGCATGGTGGCTTCACCTTTAGGGGGACTCCTTTTTAAACCATTTCAGGTTGGGAAATTATGCCCCAGTCCAGTTGTGGTGTCTGTAGTTTGAAGTCAGACTTGACAGTATGGTTGGTTCACTTTAAGGGGTACCTTTTGTTACCTCAGCAGTTTTCAGATATCTTTTTTTTCAGTCACATCCCTGCAACATCCTTGTTGTTGATAGTGAATATCATGTGCACGAGTAGCAATATTGCTGAATGTTGTGCAGTCACAGAGTTCCCCTGGTGGTGCGAAAGCAAACGCAGGTCCTTATAATAGCTCCATAGTGGGACTAAGAGTCCATATAACCCTCAGAAATTTCAGTGTAGCCACAAGCTGACATCTACAGGACAAACAGAAGAGCTGCAGCTTAAAACACATGGGTCTGAAATGGTAACCACGCAAACTGAACAGCAAGCAAGCGTAGCACAATAGTGGCTTGTGGCTGTGATTAAAGCAGAAAAAGGATTTGAAAGAGAAAATAATCATGTCTTCTACACACTGCTGTAGCTTCGGCATTACCTCTGGGTAATGGATGAGGTAGGTAACCGCCCATTTGAGTACAGTCGTGGTGGTTTCAACACCGGCCCCAAAGATGTCTCCCACCGTCATGAGGAGGTGGTCATCACTGAGGCCCACGGACTCTGCACTAATTTCTGCCGTGTTGTTGTTTTCAGCACTGCGTTTGGCTCTCAGCAGGGCATCCAACAGGTCTCTCTGCATATGGTCACTGTAGTCTGCCTGGGAGGAGGAACAATGTCAGTATACAGGATCATCATAATCAGAATAAACAAAAGGATTTCATGGGGTTTGCTTTAGGAAAATGTAGCCTATTAATAGAAAAGAGAACCTAATGGTGCAGTTTAGCTGAGTCTTCGTACCATGTTTATAATCAACTCAGGCAACCACAGCAGCCATTTTTAGAAGTAGTTTGAAAAACAAATTTCAGTATTGGACCTGATCATGAACTTCATTATTAGAGTTTATGTTTTTAAATCATGTACTTCTAGTTCACTTTTACACTCTTAAAAGACAAAATAAAGACATTTGGTAGCATTGTTTTCTTGAAGAGAACAGAGCTTAAAACCTGTAGCTGCTTTGGATTTTTTACTGCCTTCCTATAAATAAAAGTGTTAGGACTGAAAAGAGAACTTCATCAGTCCAAACATCTTTACAATAACATCCACCCATCCATTTTTTTTTTACCCGCTTTCCATTCAGGGTCCATTCAGTGCTTATCTCCAGTCACTGTGCGAGAGGCGGGGGACACCCTGAACAGGTTGCAAGTCCATCAAATGTGGACACATAGAGACAAACGAGACAGACAACCATTCATGTTCTCAGTCACACCTCAGGACAATTTAGAGTTATCAGCTAAACTAACATGCTTGTTTTTAGTATGTTGGGGGAAACCAGGAGAAAACCCACACATACACAGGGAGAAAATGCAAACTCCACACAGAAAGATCCCCACAGGAGGTGATTCTGCAAACTTCTATCTGTGAGGTGACAGCTCTAACCACCGCACAGCTGTGCTGCCCATGGTACAAAAGTTATAGATAACTTATGTTATCTATAATAAAATAAGTAAACTTATTTATAGGGATGGCTATTTCACCCCTGGCTCTCATTTTGTGGCAGCACTGCATAGTTTTTCATATAAATCCTGTCAACCAATTAATTTGAATCGAATGATCTGGTCAGTTCTTTTCCTTCATGTACTGACCAGTGTACCACCTTTAAATGTATTTTTCTGTAATTAGCAGCAGCACAGCTTTAGTGTTAGTATCGTAGACTGTACCTTGTGCTCTTCGTACTTCTTCTGTAGAAGTTTGTCTCTGATTGCAACACACTGTTTTAGAAGTCGCAGGTCTGCATTGGGAAATATCTGTGGCAAAAGGAGAAATGTCACACATTTATTATCACAATACAATATACAAACACACAACTATCTACAATACACATTGACATCCTTAAATATTACTAGGGTAATATTTCTCCATCTAAAACTGAGCTGGACTTGTTTTATAAATATCTTCTTCTGCTTCAGCTTAAAAATTTGTGAAGTAAATTTTAAACATAAAAAATGCATTACATTTATTAAAATTCATCATCTTTCATGAAAGAATGTGTAGATTCCAACCGGTCAAAACTCTTACTGTTAGGAATTGCCCTTTAAACTTCTTCTCAGATTTGACTAAAGAAATTAAAAATGGACACTGATATATATATATATATATATATATATATATATATAGAGAGAGAGAGAGAGAGAGATATTTTTTTTTCTGTAATTGACTTCCTTTCTTGTTATTACTTTGTTCTAACCACAAGCTACAGAGTCATGGGAAAAACAGTCCATCCTCTTTCACGTCTGTATGTTTACATATTAGGACATAATAAAATGATCTGCTTTTTACCAGGTTCTAAAATTATTAAAATCTAACCTCAAACAAAAACTATATCAAAACAGAAAAGCTGGCTGTGAAAAACTAAGTCCACCCTTGCTGCTTCCATAACATTTAGGAGGAGAAGTAGCAGACAGGTATATTGATTAATCGATTATCATCAGTGTGATCACCTCTAGGAGCAAACAGGTGTGTGTTAACACAATGCCACAATTTAAATGTAAAGTTTCAGCTGAACGAATCATAAAATATCTGGAAAAATGTCCTTTGAACAGCTGAGACCAGAATAAAGATTTTACCCATAATGCACAGCCCCATGTTTGGAGAAAACCAAACACAGCAGATCAGCTCAAACACATCATACCAGCTGTCAAGCACAGAGGTGGAGCGGTGATGATGAACTCCTCTGTAAACCAAAGGATTCTGGAGTCAAATATGAGACCATCTGTCTGACAGCTGAAACTCGGACCAAACTGGATCAGGATGAAACAGAACAATGATCCCAAACACAGCAGCTGATCTACAACAGAACGGCTCAAAAAGAAAAGTGCTGCAAAGGTCCAGTCAAAGTTTAGACCTCAACCTGAGTGAAATGCTGTAATAGGACCTTAAAAGAGGTGTGCAGAAATAAATGTCTGCAAACCTAAATACACTGAAGCAATGTTTTAAATAAGAGTGGGCCGGAATTCCTCCACAACCATTTGAGAGACGGATACAATCTTACAGAAAACCATTGCTGGGAGTTATTGCAGCTAAAGGTAGTTCTACAAGTTATTGAATTAACGGGTGTACTTCACACACAGTGCTTCCATTTTGTTTTTGTTTAATAAATAATGAGATGATGGAATCTGTTGTGTGTTTTTGTACACTTGAGATTAGATTTAAATAACTTAATTTAAAAATCAGATCATTTTTATTATGTCTTGCAAAACCTTAGAATTAAAAGACCGTAGACTTTCTTTGCCCTGTGATTATTTTTTGGTCCTATTGTAGGAAGCCTTTTGGCATAGAATCAATGACATTTATTTATTTATTTATTGGCTATAAAGAGCTGTTAAAAATCATTTATGTTCCATTGTCTTTCTGTTTATGGCTCCATTTGTCACATTAAAAGTGTGCCTTAAGTGTTTCTTTCCGTAGTGGTCCCGTAGACCAACCTGTAACCAGGGGAAGATGTCCACAAGGCTGTCTTTAGCCACCGTGTCCACGATGCCCTGGCTGTAGCGCAGCATAGCTTCGAACTCTGGGTCTCCGCGGCAGTAAGACGAGTTGAAGCAGAGGGAGCAGACGACATTGGTGACAGCCCGGGTCAACTCCGGAGACAGATCCAGTGGCAGTCCAACAGCTGCTGCCTCTGACATGGTCTGACATAGAGACTGAGCCTCTGCAGAGACTGTGAACACAACACAGAGGGTGTCGCACCTTCAGTTACTTCAGTTGTTCCATAGATGCATTAGAAAAAACTTGAATATCTTAATATCTTTGTTGTTTCTGCTTGAACTGAATTGAATTTGAAGTGGTTCTAAACCAATTATTTACTAATACTTTAACCTTGGTTGCAGTTATTCAGATGAGACAGTATCATTTGGGTGGGATGATTGCTGCAAAGTAACTAATGCATGTAAGTTTTGTTAAAATCATTTGTGAATTTAGTCTTTTTTTGAGGCTCCATGCAAAGCACAGGCATGGAACCCTCCAATTCCATTTTTGTCATTATTTTTAACCCTCTATCATCCAAGACCTACTTGAACCTTGTTGTTGCCTATTGTTACAAGTAAGTTTTATCTGTCAGGTGAATCACAAATGGTAATCTTAAAATCTCTTTCTATATATTTGTCACAAGAGCAGCAAGATCTTGCTTCATTTGATCTACTCATGTAGATTTTTTTGTCATACCATTCTTGCAGTTTAAATACCTTTTAATGACCTAACAGAGACAGTGTGAGTGCTCCCCCCTCCTCTACTTGTTGCAAGGTGTAACTCACCAGTGTGCAGTGGAAGAGAGGAAAATTCCCCTAAACTTTTCTGCTTTTTAAAAGAAGATGATGTCAACTATTTGTACAGCCTTTCAAAAAGCAAACAACCCAGCCAGCCATGGCTTGTCAACCAATGGAATGACACCCATCTCTTTTTTGGAGGCAACATTAATTTCAAGCCAACATTTGCAACAAGCTACAAAAATTAGCATTAGCAGTGACCATAAAACAAAATAAAAGAAAAAACAAACAAACACCCTGTTTCAGGATAGCTACAGAAGCTTAACTAGCGAGCAATAACCTGTGAGGCTTCTAATGTTCCTTTACAAAAAGCAGATAGCAATATTCTCATCCACAGACTTATGCTGGGACACTCAAATACTTCATTGTAAACAAAATTACCTCATATTTAGAGGTGCAAGCCAGTGAGGGCACATAATAATAATAAAAGTGACCCTATTTTCTTTGAATATTCAAGCCTAACAGAAGGAATTGATCACAGCAATGTCAACAGATTACATTTCAGCCTTCCAGATAATACATTTGAGGTTTTTTATAACTACTTCCTAGAACTTATTTAGACAAATGCTAAGTTATCTTTATGGTTCTATTGCACATAGCGGGTCATGGCGGTTGATCACGTAGTTGCCGCTGTTGTGTTTGTTTGTCTGTTGGTTAGCAGAATAACTAATTTTAACAAAACTTTTAGAAAGTAACCAACTTTTGGAGTCAACCCAATTCAAGATGGCTGCCACAACTTTTACTAATAAAAAAAAGGCTGTAACTCAGTTAAGTTTTTGTTCCTAATTTAACCTTAATGATTGTAATTAGCATAAATTTTAACCTTTTTCTAAATAATAATAAAAACAAAATGGCTAACAGCTGATGACAAAAACGATTTCAAGTCAGTGTTGTATATCCATAAAAAAGCTGATTTTAAACAGAGTGACTACCAGCATATTTCCACACCCTCTATGTACTGTTGTATGTATTTGAAATATTTTATGCCTATAGTATTATTGTCATTATGGCAGTACCTGCTATTATTTAAGCAACAGTCATAAATGTGTTTGCATTTCTGCTTTTAAATAAAAGCAAATAAAGAATGCAGTACATTTTAAAATGTGTTTTAATTCTGCGAAACTGTAATGTTTTTGCTGTATCATACAGTTTGAATTTCACCAAATAGTCACCAGACCTGTTCTTTTTATGTTGTCTGTTTTTCACATTGAAACATTTGTTGAGAAACTCTGCAGCTCTGTCGTGGTCGTGGCGGTGGGGTTAGTTCCTTCGGTACTTTATAAAAACTTTCCCACGTTTGACTTTTGCACAAATGACGCAGCTGCTTTGAAATGTACTTCCCTTTTGGTGGACTGTTGTAACATATGATCTAACCACACTTATCAACGAAAGCATTACTTCTACTCAAAATGACATTCTTACTTTTGTCCACCACACAAACGGAAGTAATAAAGTCCATGTGGTGAGTTTATCAGGTATTTAATGAGACTCCTGGTATCTTTTAGGCATTTCCCTCATAGTTTGTGACAGTAACATATTAGCAGTGCTGTGGGGTGAATCGTACTCACTGATCCTCTCCAGGGAGGCAGAACCCTCTCCAAACATGCAAAGCGCCCCATGCACTATTTTCCTGTGGAACCTCCAGGCAGCACTGTAGTCTCCAAAGGCAATGTCTTTCCCATCTCTGGTCAGAATATCTGTGGTCACCTTTTCCACGCACACAAGATAGATGGAAAACAAAAGCAAACAAAGGGCAAAGATTACCACTGACGAAGCAGCGAAGAAGCTGAAGGCATTTCAGTAGAACTATACCTACAGTTCTGGGTCTCCCTGCAAACACTTTGCCCCTCTTCAGCAGGACTTCTTTGGCGTGAACGCGCTGGTTGACGATGACGACCCTGTGGGAGCCCATCATCAGAGAGTACGTCTGTCCGTACTTTTTCTGCAGTTCCTTGAAGAGCACATGGGGAGCATGTGGGCTTCGCAGACTCAGCAGGCTGCCAATCAAGGGCAGCGCTGGGAGGTGGGGAGGCTCCTGGGGGCCACGCGAGGACTTGACTTTCAGGTGCCAGGCGAGCACAGCCAGGCCCACGGCCACAAAAACGAGCAGGCACAAATACCAAGCCATAGCTGCGTTGGGAGGGTCTCGGCGGAGGGGTCTGGTTCAGCTCTGGCCGTGCATCGCAGCAAAGAGACGGTGCGGAGCTGAAACAGGGCTGCACTTTATATGCATCTACGTCAATGCCAGAGCCTTGACTCTGACTACTGAAGACAGCTCCAAATTAAACAAGATAAGAGAGGTTCGTCTCACTGAGGCCTTGAAGGAACCTAAAGAGGCATTATTGGGCTCTTTAAACACTGCGAGATAAGCCAGAACAAGAAATGACTGTATTTTCTACACTGCAGTTGTCTCATTTTATGTTATCTAGGAATAAAATGTCTTTTGCAAAATTATTAGCAAAATTTAACCATAATGAAAATTTACTTTGCTTACACTGAATACGTTAAGTTCTTAAAACTGACCACCTCTTGGTGCTCCCATGTTGGAGTTTTTACACTAATAAAAGGAAAATTGTTTTTTTTCTAATGGTTAGAAACTATTTTGCCTGACTGGGTTTCAGCTGCCATCCTTCCTCAGACTTTCCTGTTTTTCTGTCAGTAAACAAATGCAGTTTTTCTTCTTTCCATGTAGAAAACATGGAAATTTATGTGTTTTTCTGTAAAGTAAAACACCACAATTTAATAACTTTTATTATTTTTAATATCCTTGCACTCTATTTTAAAATTTTTCTTTTTAGGTTATTGTTTTGTTTTTAGTTCTTTGTTGTTCCTGTTTTATCCATCTGCTGGTAACAAAAAAAGTCTTGTAAACCTGAAATAGAGTTTACTTCTCCTACAGCCTTGTAAAAGTATGGCTGACAAATGTTTTCATAAGGTTTAATGTACTCTTACAATATAATTGTCTTGATTCATTGTATTGAGGTCAGTGATGCCTCTATTCAGTATGTCACTGACAAACATTTAAGCTATTATATTATTCATAGTCAAGTTCGTTTTTGTATTTAAAATGCAACGAGACATAAGCAGAAAATTAAACAAATAAAATATTTATTTGTTATTTTTTTAAAGAGCTAACTAGGTGAAATAAATCTGAGATCTGGACACTGAACAGTTTAAAATGAGCTGACCACTCCTTCGACCTTAAAAACGCGTTGCTTATTACTGTTATTTTTGTCCCTCACGACACACCGTCGCTTGTCAAAATAAAAATGGCTTCGACTGATTCGCAGCCTCGATTCGGCCAGTCTGTTAAAGGTTTATTATCCGATAAAGTTGGCTCCTGTAGCGGGGATGTGATCGCTCTGACCCGCCAGGTGTTAAAGGGATCCCGTAGCCAAGAGGTAACGCGATATTTTATCTTTAGCGCTCCACGTTATTAAATGACGGTCTTCAAAGGAATACAGGACCGGAAACCTTTACTAGAACGGGAAGAGTTTTCCCCTTCAGAATAAAAGCATTTCAATTTTACACGGTATAATTTGTATTGGTAACATCACGTGAAATTTTATTTTGAAGTTTAATTTCAAGTAGGCGAAAGACCACAACCTTCATTAAAACAACAACCAAAAACAATCAATCTGAAGTTTTGAAAATGGTGGGAAACTGCTAACTCTGAAATTTAAAGTATTTAAAAATGTACACATTTGTGTTTTACTCAAACTGTAAATTTTGTTTTTGTTAGTAGGGAAGAAAAAAATTGCAGTGAATGTTGAAATGATGCAGTGTTTTGACATTAGCGATTAAAGGTTTGAATGTATGTTGAATCAGGCCTAAATGGGTTAAAGCAGTGGTTCCCAAGGTTGGGATCAGGCCCTACTGTGGTGTCACACCATATATGTATCTATCTATCTTCAGCACAGACTGGAAACAGCAGGGGGCAAAGGTCACTCAAACACAACCATGTTTGTATACAAGGTAGTAAACAATCAAGAACAGCTCTACAGATTTATTGATTGTACTCCTTAAAAAATAGAGAATTTTGGTCCAGAAAACGATTAGCAAAGACAGAACAACACACAAAAGTAACGTTCAGGCGGTAATTTGTAGAATCAGCATGCCATGTCTTTTTAGGCTGGGATGTGAACTTTCTGCTGAACGTTGATTGTAAAATGGCTCCCCTTGTTCCCTTGTCCAATAACATATTTGATAATATGTTGGTTTCGTTTGTGGTGTGCCCACATTTTGAAAATTTTGTTACAAGTGATCAAACTCTAACACATAATGTGGGTCAGTTTTTGATTACCTGAAGATCAGCTAATATTTTTGTGGGTTTCTACCAAAACAGCCAAATATTAATGAAATGACTTCAGCATGTTTAACGGCACACATCTTTACGTTTGCTTCCCGCACGCAAATATAAACCACCAACACGTAAATATCATCGCAGAGGTGCCAGAAAGCTTCAAATAAATAAGAAATTTGCACCTCCAACAATGCAAAGACAGGTGAGAAGAAAGCCACACAGGTAGAAGAAGTCTTTCACTTCTCATAATAAGATGGTTTTAGGTTTAAACTCTGGCAAAAAGAGGTGGTGGGTGATATACATTCCTTCAAGGAATGCTAGGCCTTTCAATTTTTGTATTTTTTTTTTATACATTAATTCTTGTAGGAGTATTTATTTCATAGTTGTCCCTAAACTCTGCTAATCCACTCTTCAAGCTTCTTGGGCAAGCGGCGAGGAATATGGTCCTTCAGGAGGACGCCATTTTGCACTCTGAAGATGTGAGTTTTCGCTTTTGTGGTCGGTGTGTGTGTGTGTGTGTGTGTGTGTGTGTGTGTGTGTGTGAGACAGCTCTGCAAGTTACTTGGAAGGAAATGTATCCTCTCCTGTTTGCTTAATTCAGAGAATTGAATTACCCTCACTGTTTCTTCTCCAGAGTCTGAGAAAGATGTCTATTATCACCACACATTTACAATACCAGTGAGTATCAAATACGGCTGCATGCCAGCTGCAATTGTGTGAAACTTATTCACTTTTACTCCAGCTGTCAGTGCCAGTCTTGTTGACAAGATCTCTCCGTTTGTCTCCCTCAGGCAGGAGGCCATCCAGAAGAAGTAAGTTTAACCACAACACGACACAGTTTAGGCTTTCGGGACAACAGCCGACGTCCCTATCTGAGGGGGAAGTCACAACACAGACTGATGATCGACGCGTGTTCTCTTGTGTTTGCTCCTGTATCTTCCTCCTCCAGCGTGGAGCATTCGAAAAACCTACAGGACCAGCTGACCCACCTGCTGAAGTGAGCGGGCCGTAAAGGACGCCGCTTGTGAGAACGCAGGATGGACCGTGGGCGGGGTCTCCGACTGGAAGCTTTAATGTTTCAGACTTTACGGTCCACTGCTGGCCTGTCCTGACGGGAGCGTCATCGTCTGATGGTTGAAGTGAAGCACTGCTGTCATACGAACATAAAGCTTGTGCATAAAAGCTTCAGTACAACAGGTTTTTGAGATGCAATTGTGTTCAGATGTTTACATCCACTCATCATAGGCATGAATGTCACAATAATTTTTTTTTTTTATTGATTTCTTTGAACCGTTCTTTTTCAGCGGTGGAATGCTTATGCAGTGAATAAACATTACAAACAAGAATTAGATGCACAAGTTTTGAGTTTGATGTGGATTACAGGATCAGAATTATACATATAGGCTCAAATCTAAAATATATACATAAACTAATATTTGGTTAAATGTCCCTTTAGCAAGTTGCTCCTGGACCACGGGCTTTTTAGACCCATCAACGAGCTCCTGGTATAATTCTGCCTGGATATTTGGCCACTCTTCTTGGCAGAATTGTTCATTTAAATTAGTTTGGCTTTTAAAAATAATGCGCAAATTTTCTACAGGGCTGAGGTCGGGGCTTTGAGAAGACCGTTCCAGAAGCTTAACGTTAGCCTGATTTATCCGATCAGAAACCAGTTCTGATGTGTGTTTAATATCATTGTCCTGTTGGAACACCGAACAGTGTCCAAGTTTCAACCACCAAGTTGTTGTTCTACCAGTACTACATCATGATAGTACCACCACCATGCTTTGCAGTTGGGACAGTGTTTAAAAGCCCCTTTTTGACTTCTCCAAACATACTTCTTGTCATTGTGGCCAGAAGTTCAGTCTTTGTCTCATCTGTCCAGAAAACCTTTCTACAGAAGTCATTTGGAACAGGAGCTTCTGTCTCGCCCATGGCGACGTAAAACAGGCCTCACCGTGAACACCGGTGTTCCAGCAGTTTCCAGATCATGGCAGGCTTGGACCTTGGTGGCTCCTGAGTTGTTTCTGAACATCCCAGCTAATTTCCTTTCATCTGAGGGGTTCAGATGAGTACTGCTCAGTCCAATGAGTGCTGTCAAACAGATCTTTTTTTAATGCTTTAGGAGAAACTACCAGCTGCTGTCAATCATGATTACTAATAAGAAATTAAGAGGCCTTGTCTTTATCAAGTTAGGACCTTCCTGAACCTTCAGCACCACTCATTAACAGATTTAGGTGAACATATGTAGAAATTTGAGCCTATATGTATAGTTTTGACCTCGTGTGGAGTAGAGAAAATCACAGTAAATTCCAGCTTATGGGCCCAATTCTTGTTTTTCAAAAATCAGAGCATGTATGTTGTGTAGTCATTCCACCCTGGAAAAAGTCTGGTTGAAATAAATCAGCTGAACATAAAATGACAGTCACACCCATGGGAAGTAGATGGAAACCTTGGGCCACAACTGTGGGTTTATTATCGTATTAATTATTTTTGGAGTGTTAAAAGGTGTGGGATCAGCTGTCAGAGGACTGTCTGAAAACTAACTTTATAAGAAATGACTGGTTACTGAAATTCTGCCACTCCTGTTGTGTCAGTAATGAGTCTACCACTTTAAATGAACAAATGTCTTGATGTGACATGTTTGACTTTTATAAATGTTCCGAGTAAAGCTGATGAAGGTAAAAATGGTCATTAAACTAATCGTTTCCTCAGACATTGATGCCTTGTGCTGATGTTTTGTTTATTACGTGGCTTGCAGTCGGTTTTCTCTCTGCTCATGGTTGCAGTAAGCAGATGCTAAACAGTCGTCCTGCAGGTGTTCTTCTTGTTGGTTCTGACATCAGCTTGAGAGGCCGATCGGGTCGAGGACACTTAAAAACGGAGCGGCCTGGAAGGAGTGTTGACGTAAGCGCACCTTCACGTTTTGTCTCAACTTCCAAGAAGCAGAGATTATTTAAAAAATAAATCTAATTAAAAGTCGTCATTCTGACTTGGCCCAGCGGTAGATTGATTGTCTTCCAGGTGGGAAATTTTGGAGTAGAATCCAGAATCCCTCCCACGACTCAGAAGTGTCCTTGAGAAGGAAAGGACCGTGTCCCATTGCCCCTGATGTGATTATATGTGTACAAGTAAGAATAAAGTATATGTGGACAGTGTGTGTGTGTGTGTGTGTGTGTGTGTGTGAATGGAAGAAGCAGATTGTAAAGACCTAGATGAGGTTAGAAAGCTGCTACAGTGTGTGTGTTTCCAACTTGGACAGCAGCAGGGATTCAACTTTTAAGTGTTTATAGCCATCTTTTGCTTAGGAGATCGTTTTCAGGACTTGCTATTTTAAAAAAAATGCATTTATGTCACAAAACAAAACCCGAGTGATTTGTGCTTTGACTGTGCAGAGCAGCACCTCCAGTCTCAGCTGAGCTCAGAGAGCCTCTGTGATCTCTCAAACATCTCAAGTCTTCATCCTCGAGGGGGTTGAGTTTTTACCAGAAAGCCATTACAAGCTATTCAAGCGAGGCACTCGTTAAAACTGTGGAACTTTTGGTTTTAGGAGACACTCAGATCCTTTAATGTGAGGTTTTGTGGGAAAGTTATGACCATTTAATATCTTACCTGTGGTAGTTAGCTCCTTGAACAAACTCTGTTTGAAGGAATAGTTTAATACTGTCTGAACTGAGAAGCTGACAGTCTGACAAATCTAAAATGGATCGGAGTTTTCTCACAGCAACTTCAGTCGCAAAAATGTAATGGTGGTTTGCGCAAACTGATGCAGATTTTTATACCCTGCAACAATCCAATTCAACTGACAATACAAAATGATTCAACACTTAGTCACAACATGCTGCGATTCAGTCGGAGTTTTGATTCAACACGGTGAGATTCAGTCCAACCCGATAAAACAAAGGAATGATCTAATGTCAAATTTGGAGACTGTTTTATTATGTAATTTAAAAAGCTGTTTTTTTTTTTTACACTATCATAAAACCTGACTCAAAATTAACAAAGAATACACAAAAATGAGGCGTATGGTGCAATAAATAAAATAACACTATTCGAGGAATACAGCAATGAGCAGCCAAATACATTTTTATTTATATTATAAATAACAAAACAACTTTTATTTCTGGATTATTAGTTGCACCACATGATCAGGGTGCTCTTCAAGATGAAGGTTTAACAAACTAGGAGTTTATAAATATACTCTTAGCCAACTTACTCCATGCTGGGAAAGTCTGAGTTTTCAGTTCTAGGAAGGCTGATTGCAAGATTTCTCAACTCTGGATATCTTAACCTTGAGTTAAAAGTGTGTTTGAGCATTAAAAAAAATGCTTTTTTCAATGGAGCTCCAATACCTTAATTCACCAAAACAACAGCAGAAGAAAAGGATCTAGATTGTTTCTCATGTATACTAATCAGTTGTAGATGAACATCCAGTAAATAGTTTCATTACATTTTATCCAGTGGTTCATTCAGTGGTTATTTTGCTAACAGACTATGCAGGCCCCCCTCTTAGTGGCACCCCTGAGTATAAGTACAAGGTAATTACTATCAAACCTACAGATTCAGTAAAAAATGTGTTTTGTTTTATTCAATGTAACTTGATGAAGACAGTCTAAAAGTTTTGACTGTTATCAGCATTAAAAATTTGTTCACCTGACAGGAACCTATCAGAAGGCAAAGCCATCATCTTATTTATTTATTTCTTTGCAAATGCAAAGTTGTATTTATTGTTAGTCCAAGTCAAGAGGGAGTTTATATCCAAAACAAAGTTGGAACATTGTGTAAAGATAAAGGGAAAAAAAACAAATCAGTGTATTTAATTTATGTAACATTTCCAAATAACATAATTGTATGAATTCTGGGAGTTTGAGAAATGACCATGACTCCTTCATAATGGAGTCATGGTCATTTCCATGTCCCGATAATGAACAAAGTAAGGACCTTATCAGCAGCCTGAAGGCCGAACAGCTGATCGACCTCGACAGCATCCCTGAGACCATGTGTGCTCCTGGTAACGGCACGCTTCACGTGTTCTTCGGCACTTTACTCATGGTTCGCTGGTGGGGAGGGGTGGGAATGCCATGTCCTTTGAGTTTCTAAGTGGCCCAACCCACAGCTACGCTAGTCGTATCACAGCACTTATGATCCGAGTTCTTTCTGCTCTGCAGTTAATTCATGCAGAGAAAAGCTGAAAATGCTCAGTTTTATGAACGAAACGTAACAAGCTTTAAGACTGATCGGGTTTCTAGGCCCCAACAGTCACATAGATAGGAGTCTTCAGCAATATCAAAGCATGCATACTGTATCTTGACAGGCAAACAAGATTTTACAAGACAATTGTTTGGAGAGTTCTCTACACTTGATGTGAGCTTTGAATTGACATTGAAAGTCCAAAACACCCTCCCCAATGTTTGAACTTGTCTGCTTTTTGTCACCCGAAGGCAACAATGTTTTCGCCTGTGTCTTTGTGCGCAGGACGGTTTGTCTGTAGCGTTAGCAGAATATCTCAAGAACCAGTGGGCAAATTTTAATGAAACTCAGAAAGTAATAACCGGATGTATGTCTACGACTGATTAACTGTTGGAGGCAACCCTATTCAAGGTGGCCGCCACAGCCAACTGACCTTAGAAAACACAAAAATGGCCACAAATCAGTGAATTGTACAGATATTGAGCTAAAATTTGGTGTGGTAGTAGCTGACAGTGTTCACAACACATCCTCCAAGTGCTAACAGGTCATGGGGAATTGGTCAAGATATGACCAAAACAGCTACCATTTGTCAACATAAGACATTCATTCCTTCAAAGGATGCTAGGCCTTTCAATTTAAATTTATTTATGTATATTTTCAGTTTGGTTGTTGGGTCGCATGAAGGAGCCGTAGCTGTAATCTGTGGTGATTTTGTGTAACGATTTGGTCGAATCTTGACTTTAACTTGACAGTCTGAGCTGCACAGAAGAGCCAACGTCTGTAATAAATCTGCCTCTTTAATCGGAGTTCTTCCTGTCTGGCACGGATGAAAAACGCCGTGGGCTGCCAGGCCGTCTTCGGGTCCTCCTTTCCTAAACCTTGTGTCTAAATGATTTTTTTTTTTTTTTACGACAGAACACTACCTTATCGGAACACCCGGACACGGACAAGGATAAAAGTCCAGGGTCTGCGGTTCATCAGGTGCAGAAATCTCCTCACCTCAGAACTTCAAGAATAAAAAGAGGTTTTGGGCCAACTGGTCACACTTTGCTCTAAAATACCTTTTTTTCCCCACTGCTAAGCACGGCTGATTCCAGCTCCCACTAATATGGTGTTTAAATTAAATACCTAATCAGAATTCTCTTAACAAGTGGATGTTTAGTGAATTTAGAAGAACATTATGAATGGTAATGAACAAGCAACCCTCCAAATTAGACCCAAATTCTACACCTGTTACCATCTTCCTAACTTGGATCTGCACAAAGTTGAAGTTTTTCATATGTGAGTTGATGATTTAGGCAAGAGTTTCTACTTACATTTGAAGTCAAAAGTTTCCATCCACCCATCATGGGCCCAAATGTCATCTTATTTTGAGGCTTTTAATGATTTATTTGAACTCAGAACATTAAAAAAAAACAACTAAAAGGCCTCTGAAGCACCATGGATGGGGATATTTCTTACACAGGCAGAATAAATCCATTATCCAAACAAGATGGCTGCTTTTGGTGGTGGGTTTATTAATCCGCTGTGGTGAGCAATGAACAGTTGTGCATTCGACTGCTTTTCTTGTTCTGGTAAAAAGAAATAAAGAAGACAGGCCCACTCTGGGGCATGCTGGTCCAATACCTGCCCACATACTTTAAGATTTGGCTCCCCCAGTTTTTATCCGACTTTCATAACTGAAAACGAAAGAAAATTAAACACTAACAAAATAATCACCTTAGAATATAGCACTTTTAAACAACAGAATGATCATTTCATAATATGAAAAATTAGCTCCAATACAGTTGGTTGGGACCACTGTAACATTGTAATTAATTCAATTTAATGTCCATGCAAGGCCCATGTCAATGTTTGACTAAATAAAATCATATATTTACAGAACTTTGCCAAAATAAGTTCAGAAACTTTATTAAACGTTTGCATTCATAGCACAAGCGCGTCATCGTTCTCAAACTCGAAGCAGAGAAAAAGCTGCACGGTCATGCACTAAATGTTGCCGACTCATAGAAAAACAGCGTGGACTTGGTTTATTGTACACATTACAGCTTGAACTGTCACAGCAGGAAACAGCCATTTAAAAACTGTGTAAACAGCTCTGTAACGGGTTTCTCATAATAATAATAATAACAAAAAGAAATGTTGCACATTTTGGGAGAATCCACATCCAAACCGATGTTTCCACAGCAGCAAAGTGAGGTTTTATATTGCTCCCGTGTTACAACAAGCTCCACCTCCCAGGATACTTTAAAATGGTCAGAATCACAACAAAATAATAATAATAAGAAATTTTAAGGAGCATGGTGTCATTTCTGTTATATCACTCCCACAAATAAATCATTTGAATAAAAAAAAGCAACATGCTGCATTGAAACAGGGCTGTAACAAAAACACAATAAAAACCTCACCATCAGCAGAAGAACTAAACATCCTCTTATTTCACATTTCTTACAGTATCAGTGATTAGAGTCATGGGAGAAAAAAAGACAGTCCACCCTCCTTCAGTTTAACGTTTTACATATCAGGACATAAAAACTGATCAGGTTAGATTTGAATAAGTTTAGTATCTGGTAAAGATCAGACCATTTTTATTTTGTAAAACCCTCAAACTGAACGATAGTAGACATCATTTTCTCCATGACTGTATTGGTGCCTGCAGACACTCTGCCTCTCTCTTTACAGTAACAGCATTTTTACAGCATACTGAGCTGGTGCAGCAGGGAAAAACACATCCGTGTTTGAAATGAGCTCAAATCTAACCTGATAGAACTGGCTGTGGCATCACTTTACATTAAGGCAGAAAAAAGAAAAACGAAAGCGATGTAGCTCCATCCCACGTAACCGTCAGCACTTGGGCTGATAACTACCCATAAAACAGCAAACCAACATGTGGGAAATCACTTGGAGCAGTGGAACTGATGTGGCCCTCATGAATTCAACATGTTTCCAGTCTGCTTGAATATATGAACAGCAGCTTTTTGACCAACTCGTTACTTACAGGATCCAACAGAGAGAAAAGTCATTAAAGCAAAACACATAAAATACTGACTGGATTCTTGGACATTTTTTTTCTAACACGCATAGTTGTATAATTTATAACAACGTAATACAATTTAATTTATCATAATAAACTTGGCCAGTAATCTCCACTTTCTGACAATATGGTCCCGGTCCTAAAAACATGGCTGACTAATGAGTTCTTCTTTGGCTAAGCTGAGATCTTTCATTACAGTCAGTTTAGTACCTTTTTGAAAAATCTTGCTGGCACACAAATGAATGGCACTAAAAAACATCCCTACATCTTAAATCACTACCTGATCTCAGGAGCGCTCCCCTGCAGGTGTCAAGATACAGCTGAAACTCTCTAAAATGATGAAAACTGAATGGAGAAGGGCTCAAAGCAGGGTTCGACACGCCCGGGGGCAATTCTGCGGCGACTGTGAGAGGAACATTTGTCACAAAAAACATTTTAAAATCATTCAAAATAAAAAGCAACAAAACTGTGAGTCTCTGTGAGTTATGTGAGGAAATTGAGAAACCCACACAAAGGTTTTGAGACATTTTAAAGACTTCCTCACCACCGACTAGTCACCAGCAGTCGCAGCTCAGTGAGATCCTGGCTTTGGTGGAGCAAAAGGAAGAAGCACACAAGGCTCTGACTGATAACTGAACAAAAGCAATAACAATAAAAAAACCAGTAACCGTTAATTTGAAGAGTCAGGAGGACTTAACACTTCCTCTACATAAGTATGTCCCTTTTATTTCCTCTGCTGTTTTATTGTCTCTTATTGATCTTTTATGAACTAATTTTACAGTCCTTACTTGTTGATGCAGTGTACAGTAGGCCAGCTTTAGCTGCAGATTATACTCATCAGTCAATCAGGTAAATTTGATGACCAAAATCAGATGCAGCAGTACAGTATCTATTTATTCAAATACAAGATAAGCTTCATATGTTGGTGTGGACTTAATCATACAGGACATGACAATCCTACGTGGTAAAACAGGAGGCAAGTGGACGACTTCTCTTGCTTAGAAACAAAGGAAGTCCCAGTTGCCCTCTGTTTACCCACTCAGGATAAACTTCAGACATGCAAACAGAATCTGCTGGATGTGCGAGAAACCGACACTCATCTACTCTTCCTCTTCCTCGTCGTCGTCCTCGTCGTGGCAGTGGGTGATCTCCTGCGGAGCCTGAGGGAATAAATGAGGGGGTTGGATCTCGCTGACGGAGCGGGTCAGCAGGTGCCGCTTGCTCTCCATGTCTTTAAAGTTTTCGTCACGCCGGTTCCGCGTGGCGAGCGGCGACTCGATGTCGATGACGTTGACGTGCGAGTGATCCACTGTCGACTCGTGAGGCATCTGGGAGAGGAAATTGTTTTGTAGAAAGGAGAAGTCAGTGAAACCCACGTCATACAAGGACCTCTCTGAGCTGAAAGTATTTCTTTACAACAATTAGAGCCGACACAGATTCGATCCAGTTTGTAGCATCAATGTTCCTGATTCGAGACAAATCTCACCAGGACATGTGCAGCCCTGAACAGGTAGCTGAAGGGGTAGTAGAGCAGGTTGATGAAAGAGGCTGCGTACAGGTCAGCGTAGCGCATGGCCTGGGAAGCAAACAGGGTCTGTCGAGATCCACTGCGAAACAGACTTCCCATCATGCCGTAGCACATGTCCATGTCATGAGTCACTTTCTGGAGAGGACACAACAGTAAATAAAGCTAATTAAAGTTTTACCAATGTTTACATTTCTTCTGGAAAAGTTAAAGCACAGCTTTCACATATTTGTTCCATCATCATACAGTTAAATTCATTAAGTTCTCTTTAGTCCCTTTAGGCCAAAGAAAAAAGTATGGTTTTCTTCGGCTCATTGACAACTACAATAAGCCTATTACTGTATGTACAATAACATATTTGTGAGAAAAAAAAATCTCACAGTGACTGCTCAATAAATTTGAACAAGTTTAACAGGAATAACTGAAAATTGTACCTTAATACGTCTCTGCAGAGAGCTGATGTCAGGCCGCTCATTGCTACTGCTGTCCAGATGTCTGAAGATAAGAAAACACGCAGCTTAACTCAACTAAAGGAAGATTTCACAAAAGCTGCTCAAGTTCTGACAAATATTTCTAATTTAAACTATCTGCTCAAACATATTGTAAGAAATTAGGGTTTAAAGTTATTTTTTCCACTTTTGAGAGTATTCATGTCTGGACTGAATGTAATGTAAGATCAGCTTCCTAACCTTTTTTATTTATTTTCATATTGGTTTAACTACTTTTAAATGGTCCAAATTTAGTTGGTAAAATTAACTACATGTTGTGAAACAAGAATCTGTTTAAAATAAATAAAACTGATTTTGCACGGATTCATCACACATCAGTAGCTGCTGTTAAAAAAGATCAACTCACTTGTACAGCTCTGCAAGAAAGCATTCCAGTGACTGAAGTTCCTCAAAAATGGCTAAAAAAAAAAGACCAACCATCATTAGTAAATCAGCTTTTTATGTCAGCTTACTCTTTTTAATAAAATCTGAGAGATACCAATAAAAGCACATTTACAGTACCAGCTGTAAACACCAGGAGGTATTTAAAAAATGTTCATGCTCTTTCAAATTATTTTTTTTTAAATATCAGGGCTTCATACAACTGAAAACAAAGAAAGTCATGTTCTTATTTATTCAAATAAAGAAGGAAGTTCACAACTTATGACACTGCACCTTTATTAATGTAGAAAAGACAAACAGTGTAAAAACTAAGTTCAGCCTTTTAGAAGAAATCACTGATCTTATCAGTCTGGCCCACTACTGTTTAACAGTGCTGCCTCAGTTAATTATGATTTGTGGGGATTAATTTATGTACAACTGTTTCCTAAAGTGGCACAGTATTTCAATCAGATTAGGATCTAAGCTTCCCCGCAGATCCAATGTGTTTATCTGCATGAGAGCAAAAAAGAGACAAAGTGAGCTGAAAATAAGTAGTGAATTGTATGAAACAGAAGAACTGTATGAATGTTTGTGGGAATAAGAAATGCACTGTAAAACACTTTGTGTAATTCCTTAAACAAAGTTAAAAGCTCAACACAAGTGTGAACCACTGACCATTTATATTTACTAAAGACCTGGTGACGGTATGAAGTCTGTTTATTCTGCCATAATGGATGGCAATTTGCCTTTTACTCCATACAGCTACGTGGATTTAGCATAGCATTAGTGCAAACAGCTGTAGATCTTATTCTCAAGCAACAGCTAGGGTGAGATCGTCACAACACACTAGAGACAGAGCTCTGAAAGTTTGAGCCTGGACTATGAGTCACCGGCAAACGGCGTCTCACACCAAACCTCCGAGCACAGCTCAATCAGCCATCAGTCCTGGCAGAACCAATCCATGACCTCACTGAGCCAATTAACTGGTAGCAGCGACATACCAGCTGAAACCAGTTCTATCGATTTATTTTTATCAAACTATATGATGTCCCCTGATGCTCTGTACAGCCTATTGTCAAGCATGAAATAACTATTTTGCAGATTTTTGAGGAAAATTTCCCACTCTTAAGAGGAAGAACCATAGATCCCTTAATTCTGATGTAGTAAGTTGTTCAAGCTCTATCTGGTTATATGAGGTTCTGTAGTTTTTAGTCATGACTGTTGTGGCACCCAGGGTCATTGAGCTATTTAAAGTCATCCCCTCAACATTTTTTTTTATTTTATTATCTGTGTTTTAAGTATTTATGCTGTGTGGCACTGACTCACAATTCCTAGATGATTTTAGTAATTTCTGGTGTAATACCAATTGACGCCAAAAGATGGCAGTAGTGGCACGTGAGCGATAAATTTTTTATTATAAGCCAATGCACTGTCATCAGCATCAGCTGCACTGACGTCGTCATCTCAACATCGCAGCGAAGTCACTGCTAAGAATATGAGTTCTGTTTTCACAGAATAAAAGACACCCTGTCAGTGTGTCTGCCGTCACGTGTGTAACAGTGTACCTACTTAAAATGAATAACATTTTACTGGTGCTGTGTGGACATGTTGGTGAAGGCTATCTCACAACTCTTGTCAGTCCAGACATGCAGCTCCTGGGCCAGCTCAGGTATGACCAGGAAAGTCCTCCAGCCCTGGCGCTTCTTGGATTTGAGAATGTCACCAAAAATGTGGTCTCCGATGTAGATGATGTCCTTTCCTTTAGCACCCAGCAAGTCACAGACTATGTCTGAAGAACCTGGACCAATAACAAGACCATTTTCAAAAGATCAGTTTGAAGATTTTCTTTTAACTAATAAACACTTAAAGCAACGATTCGTGATGATTTTACTGCAAATAAAGAAGTTTTGCCATATTTCAAATACAATGATGTTAAAGTAGGCGCTCCTGAATGGAAGATTGGGATCCAAATAAAGTCTTGTCTGGACCCAGATCTGTTTTAAACTCTTGAGAAAAATTCTTCAGGCAGACCTTAATGGATTTTAATCGAAGGCCTCTGTAATACAGACGTCTTATCTTAGCTTTAATTTGTGCAACATTTGATATGTCTCTGCTCACTCTCTGGTCAGGACACAAGATCAATGTAACAATAATGGCAACATCACTGCAGCCCTTTACACACAGACTGATAAAGAGATTAGAAATTATGATCTGCAACTCCTAAACTGGATAATTTACTTCCAACTCAGCTCCTCGTCCCATGCAGCTCTACACACCAGTCTTCACTTTGTAAAGATAAAATCAAACATTTCTGTCAGAAACAGCTGCCAAAGACATCACAAATGACATCTTATTTTCCAAATGTAGTTTCAAAATTAATATTTTTCAAGTTGCTTAAGGTTAGGTCACAACTTCCCGTCACAAGTAGTGAGCTTTCCAGCATACATTATGCAGAAAAAAAAGCTGATGTTATTATTCCTATTGTTTTATCATATCTTTGCTGGTCAAAACTGCAAATATTAATTAATTGAATGATTGATTTTAAAAACTGACATAAATGTGTCTAAAAAGGTTTATTAGTTACCTCCGGAGTAAACGATACCATGCTGCAGAGGTCCAGTGTACGTGCCAATCTTCAGCCGGCCTGTTGTCTGAAAGTAACAAAAACATAATCACAATGGTTTACAAGCCATTTTTGTGTTATTTCCACAGATTTGTCCCCCTTCCACCCTCCCATTATTTTCTTTTTCAAGATATTCCCAAAGCAATCAGTTGAGTTTAGTCTGGTTTATTCGACATGAGCTCTAAAACATCAGAGTCACTGGGGAAACATCTTTATTGTTATAGTCTCTTTGTGAGTGAGTGGATCAACTACGGATTCAAGTGTCTACATAGACAAGTTTTATAAATGTTTTAATGGGAACAAATGGCCTATAAAATTTCTGGCCAGTTTTGGAAGCGTTCTGAGATTATTTTTCTCCAGACACACATATAAGTCAAAAGTCAAAACAAGTTCTCAAACAAAAAATCTGAAATTAGTTTCCAGAAGCTTCAACAACTCAGAAAACATGAAAAATATGAAAATATTTGCTCTCTTTCCACATGACAAACCTTTTAAAGATGGCTACAAACAGAAAACAACAGTTTCTGCATATAAACTAAGGAGAGTATGAGGAGTGTAAACAATGTAAACCTTGACATTAAAAAATAAACTTTATTTTATATATTTATTATCAAATATTTATTATTAAATGTTATTTCAAGGCCAAAAAACACGCTTAACATGTTTGGGATTTTTCTGATGTATAGTGTCACATTCCCAGTGAGCAAAAAAAAACCTTTTAAAATAAGTGTTAAGTCCTGTGTTAAGTATAGCACACACTTACGGTGTCAACTTGCCGCAGTACTGTACCCTCTCCAAAAAACACAGGCTTGCGAGCGTCCACCAGAATCAGGTCAAAGTAAGACTGCCAGGGTCGATGGGGTGTGCCCGGCTGCAGGGAAGGCACACAGACTAACAGTACTTAGCATTACAAATATAAGTACAATACATCCTGAAAATACCATCTGTTGAATATTTGACTCAGTACTCAGTCATCATACTTGATTTGTTACATTTCAGTCTATGCAGGGTACTGACAAAACAAACTTGATTAAGACTTCAGTCTTACCTTAGGACCATGAGGAAAGTCAAACAGGTAGGTCATTATTTTCTGCAAGAGAGCAGGAATAATATTTTTAAGAACAACAACACAAACTGTAGGTATACACCTACATTCAGCTTTTCCCTTTTCCAGTTATGCCTAAACGTCTCAGAAGACTTGTTGGTGATGTGACTCATTGCATGATTTCTCAGAGGAGTTTCACTCAGGAGTCCATCATCACACAGAAACATCACAACGAAGACCAGGAGCTCAACTCTTTGCCTGTCCTATTAGATTTCAGAGCAGCAATTGACACCAACGACAGGATAAGGGAACAAAAGGGATTCAAGGCCGATGAATCATTTATCAGAGAACTTGTCAGTTTGTTTGTTTCAGTGATGATCATTTTTATTCACACAAAAGTCACTGAGGTGGTGCACTCCACGGGTTTCAGAGTGTGTAAAGCTTACGCATGGCACAAGATGGGAAGGTCAACAAGGAGTGTGTTTACTGTAGTTTCTTTGTGTGCATGCCTGCACAACCAAACACTGACGTTCTGCAGGAACTCAGAGCTTACTGTGTGGATTGCCGGGTTGGGCATGTGTTTCTACTCATATTTGTGGTCAAAATGGGCAGGAATGTCATATTAATTTGGGGCTTTTAATGGTTTATTTGAACTGTTTTAGTTTCTAGTAAAGAATGACAAAAAAAAACATGCAACTTCAATAATTTTTAAAACAACAAATGGATGCACAAGCCTGAATTTATTGTGGATTTTCTCAAATTCGCAAATGATTTTATATATACTATATATGTAGATACAAAAAGTAGGTACTGTTTTGCTTTTAGGACAGTTTAAAGACATTTAATCTTACCTCAGTGTATTTATAATCACTGTTTGTGGCCAGAAAAACTTTGGATACTTCATTCATGCGACTGAGGAGAAGAGGAAGCTTCGCCTTGATGAGAAAAATAACAACAGTAAAAAAAAAAACACAAGTCCACTTGCTTGCTAAACAGTTGGGTAAGATATATGAGTTTACAAATATGTAGCTCGACTTCAGTACAAGTAGATCCAAATATTCTGCTTCACTTACATCTTTTACCACGTACTTCTCCAGGTTTTCCACTGTCTTTTCTTTTAAGGAGCCCTGTGAAAATATAGTGAGAAAAGGCAGAAGGATGTCAAGAAACTGAGAATAAAAGCAGTTATCTGTAAAGAAAATGTTTGGTTTTACCTTGAAGTGAACCCAGTCCACTGCATCTCGCACATCTTGGAACATGCTCTTGTATGACATGAAAAGGTCCCCATCTTTGAAGCCAGTTTCACAGCTACAGAGTTGAAATGAGTGTTACATCATCAAGCTGACACTGACAAAGATTCAGTGTTTCCTCCTGAGATGTTTTTGCCACCAAAAGCTTCTAAAAGGTGTGCTGGACAAGTTTCCAAAAAGCTAAATGAATACTGAACATAATTAATGAGCAGCTCTAAACTAAGTGAGCACTTTGCAGTCGTGGGAAAAAGAAAAGTCCAAACTCTTTCAAATCAAGGATATTCAAGGTTAGACTTGAATTATTTTAGAACTTGATAAAAACCAGATCATATTTACTATGTCCTGATGCATAAAACCTTAGATTAGAAAAAGGGTGGACTTTTTCTCCCCATGACTGTATAATTAGAACAATAACACTTCATGTGAAACTATTTGAATATTTTAGGTAACAATGAATATTTTGTACCTTGAGTATCTGGAGCAATTGCTGAAGAAATCCACTAGGCAAGCATACAGGTAGGTTTCTATGGGAATGCAAATAAAATAATGTTAATGCTGTAAAAACCTAAATCAAATGTCTGGTTATAGATAACTGCATCAAATCAACAACAAAAAACCAAACTACCCTAAGAGCCTTGTCTGTAAACTCTGTTTTATCCTGGGAGGCTTGTACGTAAGTCAACTGGTATTTGAATAACGAGACTTTCTTTGTCTCATTTTCTTTCCTAATGAAGTGCTGATCCAGTTGAGTTTTACTCAAATCCTTTAAGATCTTCTATAATATTATAAACAACAGCCTCTGACTTTAATTATAAGATAGGGAAACTTTTTGTGTAAATGATTTTACTCACCAGGCAGGTTGAAGAGTGTATTTAGGATGTAAAAGCGATCTGTGTCTCCACGCTGAATGAATTTGTTAGGGTACATCTCTCTGATCTCAGGCCTGTTCGTGGAAAATAATAATATATAAGATTAATTTTATTTTGTTCTTAGTTTGTTGCTGCTTACAGCACAAATGCACAGACATCCTTTTGCATGAAAATCAAACCCATGAGCTATATTAGGAAGAAAGATGCTCTGGAAGATACCAAGATCCTGTACTAGAACGCAGGAAACAAAGCAATAGTGTCTTATAAAGGTAACTTTAGGCTGAGTTCAGTGTTCGCTGCTTTTCATTCAATCAGTGCCCTTCAAAAATAAAAAGCCACGTGTGTCTAACAGTGTTGAGTCTCCTCTGTCCTTCCTCCAGTTAAACGTTTTCCCTGGTTGACATTAAAGCCATAATAGACGTCAAAATATGCAACTTTTTAAATGTTTTTTATTTGAATTTTTATGCTTTTAACACTATTTCTACATCATTAAATAATTGTTTGGGGGTTAATGTAACTCAAACTCATCCGGGTTTTTGTAAAAATTGTGTTAGAAAACAGCAGACATTCCTCACCTTTGTTTACAACTAAATTCAGCGATCAGTAGTTCGGAATAGCTCGGCGCAGCTCACATGAATATGATCTTAGCCCCAACTTTTGCCTTTACTCTTTCCACCGCTCAATTTTCCCAAAAATGACTCTACTTCTACCAGTTCTGGTCCTCAGAGCTTTTAGTCGCCGTTTCTTTTCAAAAGAAGGGAGAAGAACTTTACCTTTTCTCCTTCGACCTGGCGTCTCTGATTCCATCGTTCTCCCTCTGACTCTGTTTACATCTGATGGTTATTTTACTCAATATCTGTCGTGTGTCGTAACTGTCTAAAGTGTATTTGTCAATGTTCGAATGTAAACAAAAGGCTTGTAATTGTTGACAACAAAACCTAACTCTGTTGATTTTGCTCATTTATTACAAATTAATTGGTAGCCCTTTGGTAGTAAATTATATTTATTGGTTATTTTTTATCATAGATGATACACATATACAAAAAGTTCAAATCTAAAACACTGAAAAATTGTGTATTTTGACAGCTATTATGGCTTTAACAGTGTTTGGATTATTGATGAAGTACTTCAATCAGAGGGTTTCTTGTGATTTGTAGTCTGGTTTAATATGAATTTGAAGAACACAATGATGTGATATAAAAGGCAGGCTGTAAGAGTGTGAACCTCACCCCCTCAAGAAGTTGAACCCGTGGACACACACAAGAATGTTCCCGTAGGCATCCACTTTGAGCAGGTTCCCGTACATTGTGTCAAACACCAGACCTCTGAGAAAAATCAAGATGGGTTAGTCAAGATGGGTCCACTTACAAGCACAGAACTTCTTCTAACTTGTAACCACTTGGAAATTCAAAAATAGTGTTGCACAAAGATGCAGAGGCTACTTTTTCTCCAGAGAAAAGTACAAAATTTGGTTTACATTTGCTAAAATCTGACCAGGAGTCCTTGCTGGAAATAAGATTATATAAATGAGCAAATACCTTTGAAGAGTGGGTGATTATATGATGCATTGTGCATATTACAGCTCACTGTTCACAACTGCAGGAATGCATCACTGTTAAATGTCGGCTCTTCAACCAGAGAGAACTCACAGCCACTCTGATAGTACATTCCTCCCACCTCTAACACCCAGGAGGCACTGAATTAACTGCTTAATGCCATTAATGAGCTTGAAACAGTTTATCTAGACCAGTTTATCAAGGCTGCTGTTTTTTTAATCGTGCTAACTTAAAAGCTATTCTGCCCACATATCACCAGTATGTTCACTTTGCAATTAGAGCAGCTAATACACTGGGTTTGGTGTACAAAAATATTAAAGAGGCTTAAAAAGCAGCTCCTT
Source organism: Kryptolebias marmoratus (assembly GCF_001649575.2). Lineage (NCBI taxonomy): Eukaryota > Metazoa > Chordata > Actinopteri > Cyprinodontiformes > Rivulidae > Kryptolebias > Kryptolebias marmoratus. The sequence goes on from NC_051451.1 coordinate 10,373,825, forward strand.
GATTACAGCTAGGAGAGTTAGATCATGGACTTCAGGACTGAATTGCTGCTGAATCTCCAGTTACTTTCAAATCACCACTGAACAAGAAAAATGTAGTCTTGTATCAACTTATACTTTGATGCAAATGAAATAACAAATAAATTATATTTAATTGCATTCACATACAGAGTTGGTTTTCAAAAAGGAGAACGCTAAGAAGTTACCTGGTGGGGAAGGAGGGATCATAGACAAAGTTTAGCAGCTCCTGTGGATATCCAATGGACACCAGTCGCTCCACTGTCAGGTCAAAGCCCAGTGACTCATACTCAGGAGATTTATACACTACACAGAAAAGGACACAAGCTCATGTTCACTAAACAACACTTTAATGAAAAGAGTGGTTCAAAAGACAGTTCCAACACAATGCATGTACAGTTTCTAGTATCATTATATTTTATTAATCTACTTATAAAGAATCCAATTAAACAAGCAGGCATCTCTAGCAATGAAACAATTTATTTATATTTCATGTGAAGCCAGACATGAAAAATCATAGCTTAACTACAGCTATCAAACCAAATCACACTTTTACTGCATATTCTCCATGTATTTTAAAGATCAAATTACAAATGTTGCACAATTGAAACAAAGATATGAAAGGGGGAAAATGATTTGCAATAAAATTATTTAAGCTTAAGAGTTTCCTATAAAAGCAAAATATAAACATGATATTTTAAAGTGAATTCTTATTTGAATTTGTCCTGATTCTTTAGGAAAAAAAAAACGGACACGTTTTGAACTAAAAAAGGCCGGTGAGTACAAGATCAGGAAGCAAAAAAACTGTTTTGTTTTTCTTAATAATAATTGAACAGCTACAAACAAATAGAAACAGTCCATGTCGACCAAGTAAAAACAAAAACAAAAATTTGCAAGATAAACATTTTTTTTAACAGTGACTTTATGTTAGGCAACAAATAATTAGGCGGGATTAAAAACATAGAATGGATTGACAACATATATACTATTTCAATTTATTTATTTTTTGGTTACCAAATCTGATAGTATTTGACTTTGTGTCTTCTTTTTGTTTAGTTCATTATGACTGATAGGAAGGGATTGTAAATGACTACACTTACCAGCAACAGTATAATCCATATCAAACCCGAAGCACTTAATTTTCTCCATGGCCAGGCTTCGATTGACAAACACTCTAGAAGGAGAGAAAAGGATAAAAAAAAAAAAAACAATGCATGCAAAAAGAATAAAAATCCTTGACTCTCATCAACACACTTCTACCTGAGTGTCAAGCATCAAGTGAATTATATGCTATAACTTCTTCTTTTGAACTGATCAGTTAAACATTAATATATATATATATATATAGTTGGCTTTTTATGTCCTCCTCCCCCAATTCAAAATGTCAAATTATTCATTATATAAAACAGGATGCTGCATATCCTTACACAAAACTGGGAACTCAATGTTCCTTGATACTTTGTACCAAAATGTTGTACTCCAAATGAAAAGATGGTAATTTACACATACAGTAAGGTAAATAATTATTTGATCCCCCTGATGGTTTAAAAATAAATGAAGAGTCTCTGATTTCACTGGTAGTTTCATTTTAATGGAAAAATACAGAATATCAACCAAAAATCAAAAAAAAAAACCCACATTACATAAAAATTACAAATTAATTTGCATGTCAGTGAGTGAATTAACTATTTAATCTCCAAGCAAAGCAGGACTTAGTGCTTGGTGGAGAAAAACAGCAGTAAGTCTTTTTCTTGTTGTTGGTCACCAGGTCTACACACATCTCAGGATTTTGACCCATTCTTCTTTAAATCCTTTATGTTTTTTGCCTGTTACTTTCAATCTTCATCTTCATCTCCCACCACAGATTTTACTAGGATTGAGGTCTGGAGACTGGCTAGGCCGCTCCATAACCTTAATGTGCTTCTTCTTTAGCCACTCATTTGTTCCCTTGGTGGTATGTTTTGGGTCAATGTCATGGTGGAAGACCCATTCTGGTCGGTTTGAAGAAAGTTCTCATGTCAGATTTTATGGTACTTGGCCCCGTCCATTGGCCCATCAATATGATGAAGTTGAGTTATCCCATACCTTTAGCAGAAAAACAGCCCCAAATATAATGTTTCCTCCTACATGCTTCACTGTGTATATGGTGTATTTTGTGTCAAACTGAACATGTCTCTTCCTCCAAATACAGAATGTTGCACTGATGCCAAATACCTTCATTTTTCTGACCACAGCAATTTGTACCAAGTTCTTTTCTGAATCATTTACATGTTTACTGGTAAACCTAAGATGGACCTGGGGGACCTTGCAGAAGCTGATGGTTTTGTAGCCCATTCAAGCTTTGTGCAGATCTACTATCTTGTCACTGACATCCTTTGACAGCTCTGTGGTCTTGCCCACGGTTTTGGAGAGGGTGGACTGGAAGAAACTGTTTCTATTGACTGGTGTGTTTTATTTACATAACAAGGTGAGATCAGGAGTCTCTGAGATTGATTTGGTTTACTGATTGATTGACTGATTCTTCTTATATTGGACACTGAACTCCATCTGTGTGCCATTTGAGAACATAATCAATCGATGTAAACCAGAATTCTGACTAGATTGTAAGGGATCAAATACTAAGTTCCCTCAGTGATTTGCAAATAAATTTGTACCTTTTATGTGATGTGTTATTTTGGATTTTTAGTTAATATTGTGTTTTGTCCATTAAAATGAAACTACTACAAACATTAGAAACCAATCACTTTTTATAAGCAGGTAAACTTGTGACAGCACATTTGGAACAAACTGTGTGGCACTATTGTTTGATAAATGATCCTGAAAACATCTCTATCTTAATAAGAAAAAGACTTAAATGGTGTTCATTCTATTTGACCACGCTTTGTTTAGTTATACAATTGTTGCTTACAAAAACAGCAGAACTAACTCAAAACCAAAAACCAAATTTGGACATAAATGTCTGCTGCAATCGGTCTTCCTTCCCTTTTTTCTTTGTATGATTCACTGATCAATGCAGAAATACAGAATATACAATGCCGGCAGATAATCTGTGATTGTTCTTATATTGGACACTGAACTCTATTCAGATGATGAATGAAATGACATTAGATTGACAATAATGGAGAAAGATTAGAAAAAATACATGAACAAGAAAGAAGCAAAACTGACAGCTGACATGGAGCACCAACTGGTGGTTAGATCACTATGGACCAAGTTTTATGAAAGCTTTATAAAGAATAAAGTCACATCATGAATGTTAAAACAAAAAGGTAAATTAAGTCAGCTGTTGCAGTTTGTTTCAACAATAAAAGACTTGCATACCTCATTGCAGGATGGTGTTGGGCCAAATCCTTTGGAAAGCTTTGTAATAGAAAATACATGTAGTATTACCACTGAACTCTTGACTGTTGGTCCTTCATGCTACATAAGTCTGGTGCAGTCTGACAGTAAATCATCTACACTTGCTGACAGCAAAAGTTATAGACACCTAGAAGGAGGGGTGAAAATGACATTAAACTGTTTGTGTTGAAAGGTCATGGGACTGTATTGCAATAACATCAGATGAAATGAATAACAGTGCTGGTAGTAGGGGCACACTGCTGGTCCCATGTCAGAAGGGTAGGCACTCCTTGAGCCTAGATACAAGAAGAAACTTGGTGCAGAACCCAGTCATGCAGCCACTGTATCTTGTTTTGCCACAAGCTGGTTCACAGCTTTTGTAACTGGCCCTCAAGATCCAGCAGATCAGCACTGAGTTAGAGTTAATATCCAAGCTGCTTGCACAAGTTTGACTGGGGAAAGATCAGAGACTTGGGTGGTCACAGGAAGACCTCAACATGACTAGATACAGTGCACAGACACGTGTCGTATGTGGACAGGTGTTGTCTTGTTGAGAGGTTGCTGTGTCAGGGGAGTAGGACATTTGGACAGAAGATGTAACTCTGAAAGTCAGAGTGGAATCCCACAGAGATGATGTGAAGTCATACCCTATGGCTCCTCAGACCATGATGCCAGAAGTAATACTGGTGTGTCTCTCCACAACGTTGGCAAATATTTGTCCTCTCCCCTTGGAACCACTGTTCACACAAATGACGGTCATTCATGGTAATGCAGAACTGGTCATTTTATCACTGAACATGACAAAACCTTCACCATCAGCTCTGTTCTGGCAGTGCCAGTAATTTGCAAATCAAATAATGTCCTGTACATACCCTTCGCTAATCTGCATGTGGACCAGATTATATCTAAATGGGACCATTCCTTCAAGGTGCCTCACTTTTTTGTCAGTAAGTGCATATTCAGTTTTTACTCAGTATTCTAATATCGCCCAACATCAGTGACAAGATCTGCCTCCATTACCTGCCAGCTACTAATATTAAATACAATAAATAATAAGAAGATATCAAAGTAGTGTCACTTTAAAGCATTTCACAAGAGACAAAAAAGATCAGTTCTATTATTTGTACACATTACTCAGCTAACTCACACCTCATTGAGTTTGTTACCAAAATAATTGTAATCAACTCAAAGAATGATGATTTCTTATGAAAAAAATAAATAAATAAAATGACTAGACTTCTTCCTCAGAAGAAAAATATAGCTCTGTTCAATTATTCCTTTCAAATACAACAAAAAGTACCACTATGAATGAAAGTCACGACCAGTTTAATAAGCAGCATTGTAAGAATAGAAATAGCACTTTAGAAATGTAATGGTATCATCTCTTATGGGCAACAGGTTTTCAACATACATTGTTAAATACACAAATGCTTGAAGGAAACCAACATCTTTATTTTACAGTTCCCAATGAAATGTTGTTAGCAATTTTCCTGCTTTGAAAACCTGTTGTTACCCGATGTTGAAAGCGTGACTATATGGAGACAATCTTGCACTTTTTAAGCAGTCACAGAACTTATACAGAATAAAGCAAATACTAACCCCAAAAATGTATGAGACGTATATTAAATGTGTATGCCTGTACACAATACAGAACAGGTACAAGAGAAAAACAATAAAAACTAGAGGCTGGTGGCTGCAGAAGATTTATAAAACCCAGGGTAGATACTTGACAACAAACACAACAGTGTCCTGGATGCAACCAAAAGGCAGAAAAAAGCACACTGAAGACTTTCAGCCTCTAAAGTTTAAAGTGTGGTTCTAGTTTGGCTTTTATAAAAGTGCTGAAAACTGTTTTTTACAAAATAGTCTGCACAACACGAAGATAAAAAAGAAGCAGCACATCAAATGTGATGAGTCATCTATGGGTTTACAGTGAATCCAGAGTTCAACTTTAAGCCTGAGGTTTTGTGTCTGCGCTGCAAAACTGTAATTAACCTTTTGCATGTTTCTTCATTTAATATAGACCAGTTGTTGAACTCTTTGTAAAAGTGAAAAAAGCCATGTAAACTCATGCACACCTCCTCCTTTCCTAGATCACAAATATCAACTTGATCTTCTTACTATTACTGCTACAACTAGAATACTGCTACAAGTCTACCACTATTATCGTTATTGTTGTTATTATTACAACAACCATCATCAACACATTCATCCCCCCCATCTCCTCATCCATTTCTGTACTCGCTGAAGTCGTTCAGGGACACAGCGAGCTGGTGTTTATCTCCAGCAGACAATGAGCAAGAGGCAGGGTTGACCCAGGACACGTCTCCAGGCACGTCCACGCACACCGATGGACAATTTAGAATCTCCAAATGTGGAAGAAAACCAACAGAACCCGGATAAAACCCACACATCCCTGAAGAGGACACGTCCACTCCACACAGAAAGGCCAACCTGAAATTTGAACGTAGAACCTTCTTGCTTTCTGAAAGTCTTTCAAAATCTTTCTTTGGGCTTTGACAGCTTTTTCATCCACTTTTTGTCAAGTCCCGACTATGACAGCACAGCACACTACTCAGTTTGTGCATAAAAATAAGGAACATGGACAAGTGGAGGACAAAAGCAGATGTAAAATCAATGTCATTTGAAAGTCATGTCTTGACACAGGACCGGAGAGATGCAGCATCCTTCAGTTTATTACATTTTCAGCTAATAACTTTTTGGGATTCACCTTGTTGGTGCTAAAATACAAATTTATGTCTTTCAAACTGTTATCTTTGGTGTGTGTCATCAATTCAATAAAATAAATTGTAACAAATTATGTCTTTGCAACAAGCTGCTAACAGGAAGATGCCAAAATATTCAATGTAAAGTTGGCTCTGTGCTAAAGTCGACACAAGACAAGTTCATTCCTTGAGTTGAGGAGCCCTTTTATGTCTGAACGGGCCTGAGTTTGGAGGTTTAACAAATAAAATAAAAAATGCATTTGAAAATGGTCAGATGGTGAACTGAAACTGAGTAAAAAGAAAGCATACAAAGTCCAAAAGAGTACTTTGAAAGAGATTCAGAAAGAGTGAAGAAACACTGATCAAAGCCACTTTGAAAGATTACAAGAAAGTCTGGCTCCTAAACTATGAAGAAATGAAAGGACTTTTATATCAGTATTTTCGACCACTCCCACCCACCGTTAAGTTCAACAGAATGCAGAATGTTTCTGTTTAATCTGAACTTTCTTTGTGTGTTTTTCATGACAAAACTCTAAGGAAACAAGAGGTTTGTGTGGTTTCGCAGCAACTCATTTCTCAAACAGCAGTAATGGTGGAGTAAAAAAATACTTTTCTGTCCTGAGCAGATTCTTAGTGTTATTGCAGTGCAATTAAACACTTACAAGAACAATAATACAAAAACTAATGTACAATAAAGAGATATTTCCAGCGATCTCCATCCACCACTGCTTTTGCTTTACGTTACTTAACACTGATGTGAATTGTTAGGGTGTAATAACAAGATTGCAGAAAAACAGGAACTTTAGTTGTAAACCTAGCATGATTTATTGTCCAATTTTGTTTGAACGGTAAATAACACAACATGGCTCTTTATTGGGGGGAAACTGGGAGGATCATTAACCTAAAAGCGACCAATATCTGAATGAGAAATTGGCATCACTTTTAAAAAAGCTGATGAATTAATGAACGTTACCAACCTCCTGTCTAAAAAAGGCCACTTTAACTATAAACTCTGTGTAAGGAACTGCTGAAAACCTAAGCAGAACTTTGTTTTTTTTGGCAATACCTATGGTGAGCTTCACGCCGATACTTCTTCATAGCCATGCTGTCCATGTTGGCTGGTAGGTCGGCACAGTTCTGCAGACGGTCACTCCATGAAGTCGTCATCTTTAACCGTTGAAATAGTTTCTGCAGGGGAAAAAAAAGAGATGCTTATGAAACCAGAATCAGTCACAGTTATGCAGGTAATGTAATCCTGGAATTTGTAAGATCTGATTTTTGCACAGCGGCTTGCCTTTTTATTCTCATTAACCTGTCAGACACAGGTGTGTGGTTACCATGGTGACCACGAGTCCCTGGCAGCAGCTTTAACCTTTCTTTTGATCTCTTTATACTTCTTATGCAGTTCATATATCAAAATGAGGGCATTTTATCTTATCTTAGATGAATATGCTATGCTTCAACTTTCATCAGCAGCTGCTTTGGCACCACTCAAAAATGTCTTCAGAAACTCTTCTAGTTATTAATATTAAAATAACCGTCGAAAAACCAACCTGAAACTAACTTTATCGCGGTATGAAATCGAGTGTTTTCCCCCCTCAGGCTAGTTGGCTTTCCGTAAATACTACTTTATAAACATAACTGTGGCTGAAGTCAGCTCAGAGTTCTGTCCTGAAGGTGTAATTTCAGACTCTAATAGCAGGAAGTCAAGTGTTCCTGCTGTTCTTCTGTTTCTATCTTGCGACACATTCTTCTTCAGGCAGCTGCGGCTGCTGGCACAACCAGCACCAAAACAGGTAGCTTGTTAGCATACCTTTGAGACACGCCGAAGAACAGCACATAAAAAAATAAACAGTTAAAGTCGGTATTTCATTTGTAGTTAAACATTTTTTGTATTACGCGTTTAATAACAAGGGCTCTACGGACAACAACACCTACCTTCCTTGTGTCAACTTGGGGAAAGACTTTGTGGGCAGCGCATGCGCATTGCAGCTACAGCGCAAAAGCGGGTAGGCACAAGATTGTATCGACTGAAGGGACCCTGTGGACTATTGCCGGACTACGTATTGTGATGGTAACAAATAAACAAATAGGATGGCAGAGTCTGTTGATCGTTGAGATACTGAAGTACTTTCTTGAATCAAAAATGGTTGGTAACAGCCATTTACAGCAAGGCGTTCGTTCAGCTGATCCATACTAACCAAGTCTGCAGAGTACCTTTTCATTAAAAAGGTGCATACTGCCACCTGCTGCACAGGAGGAAGTATTTACGGCTGGATAGTGCTGCAGTGTGCTCTGAACATGACGTCAAATTAAAATATAGAATAATTCTGTTTTACATGGCTGGGGTACTGAGAATAGACTGTTTTCAGATAAATATTTGGAAATAAAAAAAGAAATGGACCACGTACTGTGGAAAACTGTTCTTGTCACAATGGGGTTTTAAATGATTTTTAAAAACAAGTCTTAGCTGCCCAAGTTTGAATTTACTGTAGATTTTTTCTAATGCACACGCCGTTAAAATTATAAATGCAGGTTCAAATAAATACATACATTCACTTAAATTTTTTAAGACGTGGTGACGTGGGTTCAAGAATGTCTTTTAGCCTGACAAAGCTAAGGCCTATTAACTTCTTGTTAGTGATCATTATTGACTACAGCTGGTAGTTTCTCTTTGCTAGCATAAAAAGGAAAGGAAATTGGTTTGGATGTTCAGGAACAAACCAAGAGCTTCCAAGGCTCAAGTCTGCTATGAACTGGAAACTGCTGGAGCACCAGTGTCCACAGTGAAGCCGGTTTTACATCACGGACTGAGCGGGTGCCGACCAAAAGAGAAGCCTCTGCTCCAAAAGACAAATGTCTTCTTGGATTAAGTTGTATAATAATCAGACAAGACAAAGACTGAGTTATTTGATCACAATAAGAAGAAGTAGGCTTGGAAGAGTCAAGGTGAGGCTTTCAGACACTAAGAACGCAACACCAGCTGTCAAGCATGGTGGTGGTAACATCATGCTGTGGTACTGGTGCATTGCACAAAATAGATGGAATAACGACAGAACTTCAAGTTCTTAACTTTACCCCAAGTTAACAGCTGGACAGTTGAAACTTGGACACATCTTGACGTTTCAACAGGACAATGATCCCAAACACATCAGAATCGTTAATGGAAACTTTTTCTTGTAGAATATTTGCTTTTTAAAGTTGTTGGCCTGAATTTAGATAACTTTTTTCAATACAATCAAAACCAGCTGACAAACGTTTGGTTAGTCTGTCACAACTATTTATGATTCAGAGACTGAGTTATTGTCTCAACACAAATAATTAGGAATCCTGATTGATGAGTCTCTCTCCTTCAGGACAGCTGTGGTAAGGCAGCCGGAAAGTGGCCTTGATTCTCTCCCCGTGCCCATATGTTGCGGTGTCCTTGAGCAAGACATCTAATCCCCAACTGCTCCCTGCCCGCTGCTCCACCTGTGTGTCCACCTGTGTGATGAGTCAAATGCAGAGAACAAATTTCACCATTGTACGTGCACATACAGTTTATGACAACATATTCCACTCATCCCCTTCAAGTTTCACATCCAGCAGCTGATAAAAGTGAAGTTAAAACTTGTTTCTTCTTTAGAATCAAGTCTTGTTGTCCTTTTAAGGCTTAAACAAAACTTGAATCTGCTATTTTCATATCTGTTAGACTACAGAGATGTAATTTATATTTATATGCATGCATATGTCAAGCATCTTTCCTGGTTAATTTATCCATTCTTTTTTTCCTGCTGATATGTGGTCAGGATACAGAGGCTAAAAGGTCCAGGAAGGAAACCCAGACATCCTGGTTGAAAAAAGAGTTTGAAACAAATAAACAAGCAAGGTAATTTGCAAGCTAACGCTGCCATCTACTGGCCATTTCAAGGAGCAGATGTTGAATTTTAGCCACATCATAAAGCAGAAAATAGATGTCACACAGAAAGGGAAAATGTAAAAAAAAACCAAAACATTAGAATACTTGTCAAAAAAGGCATTGAGCTGAAAGCAGAAACCTTGTTTTTAGGGAAAAGTGGAGCAAATTTTCAAGTGAGCACAACTTATTTTAACTACAGAGCATAATTTGTGAAAATGAGAAATCGACACAAAAACTAAACAGACAAGAGAAACACGTTTAAATCTTTTACATTTTAGTCATCTATAGTCATAAAGACAAATAATACACTTGTTTTTTTCCAGAACTTTTAATGTCTTTATTTGTACAAAATGCAAAAATACTTTCATTTGTCAGACAACTGCGATAAAGAACATCCCGCATGTACATGGAGTGAAAGAAGTGCTAAAGATCGCTATTAATGTTGCATAGCTCTCAGCTGACTCAACTGGTTCCCTTATTAAGAAGAAGAGATCCCTTGTGTTTCAGCAACTGCTTCATCGCACATTTACAACCCATTAGAACCTTAAGCCGCACTCTGTTAGATACGCTCTCCGTCTTTCTTTACGCACACGTTTTGGGCTTGTTAACTAATTGCGGCAGGGACTGAATCAAATCTGACATTTTTTTTTTTTTTTTATGATCTTGTTTTTATCTTTGATTTCAATTGCACTGTGTAGCACTTTGAGATTTTTGTTAATGAAAAGTGCGGTATAAATTGGATTTATTATTATTATTATTATTAAGTCCTGCGGGCGTTCAATGTAGTTAAATGAGAATAATCAAAGTGCACTAAAAGATAGCTTGGATATCAGCTGGTGGGTTAAAGGGGCGGAGCCTGTACCGACTTGTTGAGACGCACCCTCCCTTCTTTTTTACTGCTTGAAGCTAAGAAAAACCAAAACCGATCTTCAGTTTGATTCGGTTCGCTGGCCTGAGCGTGCCTGAAGTGACAGATAACAGAGGAGAGAACAAAGTGTCTGAACAGGAAGAACCAGACTCAGGGAGCGTATCTACAGTATCTGCGGCCAGTCATAATAACCTCACCCAGTGTAGGACTGAAAGGTCGGGCTGTTTCTGCTTTATGACGACTGCCAACATTACAGCAAAAAAAAAACTCACAAAAAAGGGGACATTTGTAACCTTTTTAGTCACTGAAACCTTTCAATGATCAAAATGCATATGGTGTTCTTTTTAAAATTTATCTTAATTTTAGTGATTTAAATATGCCTATAGGCATCGGTACAGTCCTTATTAGAAGTCCTACAGGCGTATTTAAACGTCTGAGCACAACTGTCCATCCTGGCATCACTTTTGGCACGGAGGTGCAGCCAGTTAGACACGAGCACCAACCATTCAGCGCTTTAACAGCATAATGAATCAAAACAGCGAAACTAGATAACTTCAACCAAGAAACCGTTCTTTCCCTGTACAGTGATCTCGCCCTGGGACCACGGTTGCAGCTACAAACGACTCTTTGTTAACCTTCGCTGATATGGGGCACATATCATCCCTTTAAATTGTTTTCATAAATGTCTTTTTTTTAATCTCACATGTTGTAAGTGCACTTTTTAAGGCCCTTTTGCACACAAGCACCATAAAATATGTGACTAAAGTCTTTGCCAGCAGTTTTCCATGAGCAAATTTAGCCAGATGCTGTCCTGTAAATGACAACTTTCAAGTATCCATGTATAGAAATCAAGATTTTGCCAACAGGACACTGGATTGACCAGTTTATATTGATTAACAATAGATAGGTTCAATCGAAAACTTGCTTAATGCTACTTTAAGGCTTTGAAATAATCAAAATATTTATTCTCATTCCTTTTAAGATGAATCACGTACACTAATGTTGTACAAACAGACTAAACTGTTTAGTACCAAGGATATAATCTGCCAATCAGATACAAGTACCTTTCTGAATCACCAAAGAGACTTTGGTTGTGTGTTGGCAATCGCACCGATATGATTACGTTCAACAGTCTGGGAATCACAGTCATCACGTTGCTCGTCCAGCTGCCTCGCCTCCTCTTCTTCCAGCATTTCTCCGTCTTCAAAAAAGTCCTGCTGATCCCACAGATCCTGGCCATCACACACTTCGATCCCAGAATCCCCCGTGAAGCGCCGGTACCTGCCTGGCGTCGAGTCTTTGTCCTGGTTGTTGACGCTGTGAGGCGGGATCTGGGTGGCCTCGGGAGTCTCGTCGGCATCGATGGGGACGGAGACGGCCAGTGGGGAGACAGCGGCCTCCTCGGGCGGGTCGCAGAGTGGAGGCGCCGGCTGCAGAGGGGTGTAGGGAGGAGGGGGAGTAGCCGGGCGGTTGACTGCGTCTTCGTAGGCTGGCAGGAGGTAGACGGGCAAAAATCCTGGAGAGAACACAGTGAATCCCAAACAACTCAGGTAAACACTTGTGGAAAACAAGCAAACTACTCACATATTCAGGTTTTATTTGTTTACTGTTTATATTAGCAGCACATTCTTACACAAACTCTACTCAGCTTATGTTGCACCAGGCCCTTAATATACAGATACACAGAATATTTGATTATAACCAGAAAGAATCTGATAATCTTTCATATTTCTACTATATTCCAAAGTGATCTGATATGTACGGTTAGTAATGTGAGCCATTAAAACATGCAGAATGTGTCCCGGTACTGTCATGGGAAAAAGAAAGTCCACCTTTTTTCAGTTCTGGGGTTTTACATTTTAGGGCATAATAATAATGATCTGATTGTTACAAGGTTCTAAAATTATTATAATCTAACCTCAAGTGGACAAAAACACAACAGATTCCACCAAGTCTTAATTTATAAAAAATATAAAAAAGCCAAAATGGAAAAGCTGCGTCAAAAAACTAGTCCTCCTCATGATTCAGTAGCTTGAAGCTTGAAGATAAAGTTTTCTGCATGACTTTATCAGCCAGAAGTCCTTCATGGTTGTGGAGGACTTTTGGCCCACTCTTCTTTACAATGTTGCTTCAGTTCATTGAGGTTTACTAACACTGTTGTCTGCACGGCTCTCTTGAAGTCTCACCACAGCATTTCAATCAGATCAAGGTCTGGACTTTGACTGGACCTTTGCAGCACCTTGATTCTTTTCTTTTTCAGCCGTTCTGTTGTAGATCAGCCACTGTGTTTGGGATCATTGCTCTGTTGCATCATGACCCAGTTTGGTCCAAGCTTTTGCACAGATGGCATCATATCACATTTGTCTCTAGAATACTTTGATATACAAAGGAGTTCATGTCTGACTCAATGACTGCAAGGTGTCCAGGTCCTGTGGCTGCAAGACAAACCCAAACCACCCCTCCTCCACCGCCGCGCTGGTCTCATCTGTCCAAAAAACATTGTTCCAGAAGTCTTGTCCTTCATTCAGATGAAACTTTACAAGCCTAAGTCATGCTGCCATGTTATTTTTAGAGAAATAAGGATTTCTCCTCACAAGCGTTATTTGTTCAGTCTTTTTCCAGTCTTTGTATCATAAACTTTAACCTGATAACTGAAGCTTGTAGAGTCTGAGGTGGAGCTGTAGGGTTTTTAGTCATCTTTTCGACTATTACACAGTCTGACCTTGGGGAGAATTCGCTGAAACAGCCACACCTGCGAAGATTGGCAGCTGTCTTAAATGATTTCCACTTGTGAGTAATCTGTCTCTCTGTGGAATGATGAATTCTAAATTGTTTGTAAATGACCTTTAACCCTTCCCTGGTTGATAAGCAGCAACAGTTGCGTGTCTAAGGTTATTGTTGATGTCTTTCCAGCTCGGCATTGTGTTAAACACACACCTGTATGCTTCAGAGCAGCAAACTGTCAAAACTCCTGCTTTTATAGAGGTCATCACACTGATCATGATCGAATAATCAAGCCCTTGGATCAGCAGCACCTGACTGATATTACCCCTTCGAAATCATATGGTTGTGTAAATTTGGAGTTAAATTTGTATGATTTTAGAACCTGTCATTTTTATTATGTCCTGATACATAAAACCCTAGGATTAAAAGAGGGGGGACTTTCTTTTTCCCATGACTGAAAGAAGAGGACAGACAGTTTGAATCAGAATAAAAAACCCTACTGAGATAGAGGGGCAGCTGAGAGTTGTTGTGAGCCTCTCTGTAGGCAATGAGGTTGATCTCATTCTGTCGGCGTTGCTGCTGGAAACGCTGCTTGGCCCGCCAGTGCTGACACACACAGAAGCACGTCAGGATGATGATCAGAGCCCACACCAGCCAGAACCCTACACACATCCCACAGCACATCATCAAAAACGTGTTCTGACAAATGGTGTCAAATTCAAACACAAAATCAACGTCTGCACAGTTTCAGTCCTTAGATAAATGTCCAAAACTGAGCCGGTAGTGAAAAAAAGTGCTAGAATTTATAACTTTAAACACATATTTGGCAAAACTTGTTACAAAATATTCCAAACTTCCTTAGTGCAAACACTAGATGATCAATTCAGTTTGCTTATGTGTGACCTTTTGCTCCTATAGGTCCGGGTTAAAAAATAGCTGCTGTCTTAACGAGTATTAACCTCAATTAATTATAGATGTGTGTAGATTACTGAAGTTTCTTGAACGCACAGCACAATATAGACATAATTAGTTGAGTTTAAATTTGCACTTAAGTAAGTTTGCTCACTTACCAAGAAAAATACATTCTCTATTTTTAATGGTAGTTTAAACTTAATGTAGAGACAAAATATCAGCTATAAAACATCATTTCAATAAAGTTACAAATTGATCTGTATGTAATTTAGTGAAATAAGTACTTTTGCTCCAAGCAAAGCAGGACTTGGAGAGGAAATCTTTGGGACAAGCGCAGCAGTTGGTCACTAGGTTTGCACGCATCTCAAGAGAGTTTTTGGCCCACTCCTCCTTACAGAAACTCTTTAAGTCCTTTAAGTTTGTTGGCTGCTGCTTGGCATCTCCCCTCCACAGATTTTCTACAGGACTGAGGTCTGGAGACTGGGTAGGTCACTCTATGACCTTAATGTGCTTCTCTTTTAGCTATGGAGAACGTCTCATCTGACAAAGCGTTTTGCCCTGAGATCTTGCAGGGAGCTTCAGACAGAGAGCGAGTGATTGTCGTTTCATCATGTCTTCCATTTGCAAAAAAACTGCATCAACAACTGTCACCTTGCCACCAAACGTCTTACTGATGGTCTTGTAGTCCATTCCAGCCCTGTGCAGATCTACTAATTTGTCTTTGACATCTCTTGACATCTCTTTGGTCTCGCTCATGTTGATGGAAAGGTGGGAAAGGAAGAACTTCTGAAGACAATTGGGTTTTATTTACATGATGAGATGAGACCAAGAGCTTATGTATTTGACTGACTGATTGATTGGCTGTAATCTGTGTGCCACATGGGCGCACAATCCAGTTTATGGGAGACAAAGTTTGAACTTGACTGTAGGGGATCAAATACTTCATTCAGTGATAGCAATTTGTAAGTTTTAGGTAATTTTTAATTGTCATTTTGTCTATCTCCAATAAAACAAACCTTTCCTAAAAAAAAGCACAAACTGGTTACTTCTACTAAGTTAGAAAACCTACAAAACCAGCTGGGGATCAGATAACCTCGCCTGATCGCAGATTATAGGCTACCACGCAACACTGGTTTGCTTCACCTTCTGCGACAGATGAAGAGCCGCTATTTAAAGACAGAATGATGGAGAGGAGGGCAACTCACACCACTCTTCATAAAAGTTGCAGCACTCAGTCTCTTTACAGCAATGGCCCGTTTTGCAGATGTAGCTCTGGTTGTTTACACCCTGGCATACCAGACCGGCCTGGTAATGACAAAAAATATATCTTATTCACACAATCCTGACAAAAACGTTTGAGACATTACATGAGTTTTTCCACTTACAAGATGTGACACAGACAAGCTTTTAGTAATAAAGTATTTACTATCCTGTGTTTGACTGCATAGTTACTGTATTTACGGGTGCAAATGCATAAAGTAAACACTGAAGCACCTTTAGTACTATTCTGAGCTTTAAAATAACATGCAAATGAGTCAAAATGGTCAGCTCAATTAAGATGAGTAGGCCATGAGTTTTGGTAGCAGTATAAAACATACACAAAATTTGCAAAAAAATAAAAACAACAGCCCAGTAGTATTTTTAGCACAGAGTAAAAGTTTAAGCGGGCCACAGAAAGTTGGATTTTGCACGTGAACTGACACTTTGATACCTTTTATTACTTTTACACAACCACAGTTTAGGTTTTATGATTTGTTCACATTTTTCCATCAAATGTTTAACCAACAGTTAATGATCTCATGCACGACATTTTGAATTGTCTAAAATTTCTAAATTGTTTGCAATCAAATTCCTCTCACTCCCCACAACTCTTTTTGGTAAATGTAAAATTATACCTCAAAATGTAGACATTTTTGTCTTCTATCACCCTGTGTGTCTCTCACAGCTGTAAGACTTAGTTTTGTCTTAAATCCCCCCCCAAAACACAGAGAGCAAACACCCAAGCTCCCATAGACTCAGTTAAATTTTAGCTCAAAATATCCTCTTCTAAACTGGAAGTGAAGGGTGCTTTTAACTTATCATTTCTTCCACATAAAACACTGCAGAAACAGAAAACACAAGTCTTCTGCCGCTCACGGTTATCATTTTTAGGTTCTGACCTTCAGTTTTCACACTGGGACTGTTTTTTTCGAGGCTTACTTTTCAGTCTGCATTTTTTTTGTCCGCCTCTCATTAACTTGGCAGTCAGGGAGTGGATTCCACAGTGACCATGATGAGCCACTGGCAGCAGCTTTAATTTATGCTTCTCTTTACACCTATTATACAATTCATACATGACAAATGTTGGTTTTTTTTTAAGGCTTAGATTAATTTTGGCCAGTAGCTCCATTGGCATCCTTTAAAAGTTCATCAGAAATGTTCTCGTTCTACATTATCACACACAATGTGTAAATTTTAATAATGAGTGCTTACAGAGTGAGTGGATGTCTCACCACCAGTCCTGACAGCTCGAACGCTGCTCTTTTGTGTAACATGAAATCTTCAACAAGTGAACCTTGCTGAATTTAATGTTTTACCTAACTTGGGAACTTAACAAAGTTGGCTTTTCAAACATAAAACAACCCAGAAGCTTATAGCATTAGCAAACAAGTACAAGGAAGCGTCACTAAGACGCACCTATCAACCTTTAGGGCTACTTTTCTTTGTCTAAAGTTAACTTCGAAACTTGTTAAAAAGAAACAGAAAGCTGCCGGGGCTGACAGTGGTTACCTGCACTATGGCCGCCGTCACTGGATTTTGTTGTCCAGCGTTTGACTTCGATGAATCCATGGCCAAAATGGTTAGACACTCATCTTTTTTTTATAAAACTGAAGTGAAATTAGCCGTGGCATATTATCAAAACACAGGCCTTTAGGGAAACACAACAAGCCCAGCGCTTCCTCTTCCCTTTTCTTCTTCGAGTCCAGCTTTGCGTCTGGCTTCTCAGTGCTCTACCGCCATCGTGTGGCCGGAGGTTTAGCCTCAAGAGGCGAGGGTGACCATGAGAAAGAGACAGCAGCTGGTTAGATAGGCAATGCCTACAAAAAGTTAGGAAAGTCTTGAAAAAACAGCTGAATGGTAAAAACAAAGTTCAAGGTCATCAGAAATTCTGGTGGTTTCTACCTGGCCCCAAGACAAGAAAGGTCCTCACAATGCACAGATGATTTCACCCCAAGTCTGAAGCCTTGAGACTGTGCATTAAGTGAAAAATGGGAGTCTGAGGACTACTGAGTGTCAGAGCCACTGTACAGGATAAAACAACCAAGATCCTGGAGGAGGATCTTGGTAAATGCCTAAGTACATGGTGTGCCAATTATGTTAATAAATGTGTTTAATATTTTGCAAAAGTGTGAGGCTTACAGTTGCTATGGTATATCCTTGAGTGTATCCATCCACTTCTTGTTTCCAGGTCACAGGTGCTTATTTCCAGCAGTCATTGTGGGAGAGGCTGGGGACACCCTGGACAGGGAGACAAACAACCATTCGTGCACTCACTCACTCTTAGGGACAATTTCATTTCACCATTCATGCATGTTTTTCATCTATGGGAGTAAACCAGAGTACACCCACACACAGAGAGAACGTGCAGCCTCTACCCAGATAAACCCCAGGCTGGGAGGTGAACCTGGGACCTTCATGCCACCGCCTACTTGAACCTAGAGTTTTGGTCTGTTTTAGCATCAAAGCAACTGTGAAAAAACTACACTGAGAAATGAAAAGACGGGAACGAACATACATACATAAATATTTATTACAGCCATTAGGCTTGCTGCCTTTCATGCCAGAGTTACAAACTAAGATCTTGACTCTACTACCACAATTAATTTTTGCTCAATATCTGTAAAAACTGACTGCTCTAGCTTGTTTTTTTTTCTAAAGTCAATTAGCTGTGGCAGCCATCTTGAACTGGGTTGACTCCAAAAGTTATTCAGTTGTAGATGTACATCCAGTGATTTCTTTCTGAAAGTTTCATTAAAACCCATGCAGTAGTTCATGAGATATTTTGCTAACAAGCTAATTTTGCTCAGTCTATTAGTGTTTGTAATATGTTTTGGGTATGACTCTCAGCTACTAACACACCAAACCTTAGTGCAAGATCTTCAAAACTAACTGACTTATAGTCATTTTTGTGTTTGCTAAGATTGATTAGCTGTGGTGGCCATCTTGAATGGTTAACTCCAAAAGTTATCCAGCTGTAGATGTGTGTTCGGTGATTACTTTTTGAGGGATTAATTTAAATCCACTTCGTGGTACATGAGATACTTTGCTAACAGACAGACAAACAAACAAACACAGGTAATTGCATTATCCCCACACCTTTTAGTGGTAGGCAATAAGAAAATGCTTTAAGTGGCATAACATTATCACAGACCTTAATGTTCATTTTCACTGTTTTGCATGTATGATAGTTGAAAAAAAAGAAAGAAAAGAAAACATGTCATGCACTGGGAGGGGGGAAAGTCAATTTCCCCTCCATCTGTCAATCTCCATGATGTGTTGTGTTTTTTTCAACAGAGTTTTCTCTTTTGAACCCTTCAGACCAGTTTGAGGGAACAAAAGCAAACAAATGATATTGTCCTGTGAGGAATTCTGCCTTGTTCACTGTCTTTCATGACCTCCTCTTTAGGCACCTTTTGCCTCTCTTCATTCATGGTCCTCCAAGAAAGTCAATGGTTCCTTACATCTTAGCTTGGCAAATCGGGAGGATACATGCTAATCCCCTTAATCTGGCCTTTCTCCTGCATGCAGCCACAGGGAGAGAGGGACCACAAAGAGTAATCCTGTCAGAAAAACAATAGGATTAGGGGCCAACCCGGCAAGTGACAATCAGGTATCCACTGACTGATCTGCCAAGCAGGAGCCCCCTCTGCAAAGCCCCGGCCACTCTGTCTTCAATCGCGACTAGTTTTGTTTGACGGGCCTGAGAGGGATGGGGCTGAAGGTAGGGGTTGTGACAGGAGGAAGATTTATTTGAGGGACTGCTGGAGGTCTGACAAGTCTGAGGTCCTCTAAGCACCAGGGACCAAGGAATGACTGACATGTAGGGAGCAGGAGCAAGAGGGGGGGGGGTGAATGATGAGAAATTTGTATCCGTTGATGTGGGCAGGAGGAAAACACACATACAACCAGAGGATGTGATCAGTAGCCATAGCCAGGTATCTTACCTGGCTACACCGTGGACGTCTTTCATGTAACACATTACAGTACCGGGTGAATAAATACACACAGATTCATAAAATTTGATTTATTGATTTTCTTAGAAAAGTTATTTAGTATAAAGGGATAAATATTCTAACACAATACAAAAGATGACTCATTTAATATCAAATAAAGGCACTGGAAATTTTATGAAGCAACTGTTGTTTTATCTGGTCAATTCCACTGATATACACCAGCTGTCCTTCTCATTCATGTGTAACCTTGAGGTCACACATGTTGCATATTTGCATCATTAGGGCCACCAGATGGCCCTATTGATACAAATATGGACCGCCACAGTTTGAGAACCAGTTCTAGTTCAAATAAAGATACTCTTTGGTCTGACAAAAATGGAAGCCTGAATTTTTAAGTCCATAAACCAAGGGAGCCTTTAAAAAATGAAGATTGTTGTTTAGTTGCTTCACAAGAAGCTCTTAATAAAAAAGTAGCCCTTAATTCAGGAGAATTGGTTATGACTCTAGAGCACTGGACCAACTTTTCACTCAGGGGGTGCATAGGAGTTTATCCAGTTTTTATGTGTCATGTTGACTTAGAAAAGACTTTGGACCACGTCTTTTGCGGCGTTTTGTTGGGGGTACAATGAGAAGTGTTCTCACTGGAGAAAATTGTAAGAAAATTTCCAGAAAGTAGGTGAATTGTCCACTGCAGTCTGACTTAATTTGGAATATTTGTGACCAAGCAATCAGCGAGCCGTGTGGTCATGTTTCGTGCGGCCTATTTTTCGTAAATGCCGTTCGCCATCTAGACCCCAACAGCCACAGTCCAGTGAGACACTGGCTTTAGTGCCTTCTCTCGTGTTGCCATGATGAAGAGCTTGGTTGTGATGTCTGTCTGAAGTGGGCCCAGTTTTCCATAATTGTTCCTTTTCTGTGCTCTAGTCCTTCTCCCTAAAGTTGCAGTTCCTTGTTCCACTTTAGACAGCGGCTCTGACATTCACTAATCCTCGCCACTAATCTTGGGACACCATGGCAGGACAAGAACTCCAGCTGTCGTCTCCCTGTGTGTGAAACACCAGGTGTACTGTATGTGTGGTTTGATGACCCATCAAATGAATCCTCACATTGTGCAAAGTGAATTTAGGAGGTCAGACCCACCAATGCCATCCTGTGTGTGATCACAGCTGGAAGGGTCAACTGCATGTAAACACCAACAACGTGTTTTCACAGCGACACTATGGGTTTGTCAAGAGGTTAACATGCCTTAATCCCTTCAAAGGCTTCATCTGGATCTAGACAGCCTCTCCTAAGTGCTAGGAAGGGAAGAACACACTGTTTTCTTCACTGAGACTTATTTAGAGACAATGTTTTATGTGTTAACCATTTGAGCTCACAATGCCTCGAGCTGATGGATTAGAAGTTCAGCAACAGGCTCCAGCATGCTTTCAGCACCAAAAAAAGACCCGTTTTTCCTTCCACTATTCTGCTTTATCATCACAAAAATAGTTCAAGGGTGTTTCCTATAAAAATGTCACTAAATAAATAAAAATCATACTAGTATCAGTGGTATTAAAAGCATAGTTTTTAAAAAGATCCCAGTTTTAACTGGCTAATCACCTTGTTACTTTAAATTAAAATTAGCAAAATTTGGAAACAATACCCCAGACTGTCTTTTTTTTTTGTCAATACAAAATTCTCATCTTCTTATATATGCTGTATACTAAAACTGGCTATGGTTTAGAAAGAGAAGCCAAAGCCTCCAAATGATGAATGTATGCTGCTCCTCAACTCTCCTTTAATATTCAAGACCTGAGTTGGTAACTAAACAACTAATGTTGTGCTGGGCAGCATGACATTTTAGTGGTTAGCATTGTTGCCTTACAACAAGAAGGTCCTGGGTTCAAACCCCGGGTTGGACCTGGGAACATTCAAACTCTGTGAGGAGTTTGCGTGTTCTCCTCGTGTTTGCGTGGGTTTTCTCTGGCCACTCTGGTTTCCTCCCTCAGTCTAAAAAACATGCATGTTAGGCTGCCTTCAGGCCCAGTAATCCCTTGAAAAAGACATCTGAGATCTCAATGGAATTTGCCTGGTTAATAAACAGATAAATACCCCACTCGTCAGCAGTAACAAGTCCCAATCCACAAGTTGACAGGTTTGTTTGGTATTGTGAAAACTTTAAGACAGCTGTTAGCATCCTGCTGATCAAAAGCATAAATCTTCAACTGCAGCACAAACGACTAACGTATAGCCAGTTTTGCATTTAAAAAATAAATAAATGCAGTGATCTTAGATCTATAGTCTCCCACCCTTGAGCATATTGAGGAGCAATGTGGGTCCTAAGGACACTTGTAAAGGGACTGCAATGAGCTATAGAGTTTCTTATTTAAGGACTTTAACTCGACAAGCAGAGTCATGGCTGACCAGTGTAGCCATCTCACAATGTGTCGTGGTTTGAGTCTGCTGTGGCCGTTGTAACAAAAAAAGACAACAGTTTAAACCAGTGGTGTATATTCCTGGTACTGCAGGGCCACTATCCTGCAGGTTTTAGGTGTTTCCCTGCTCTTCGGCAGGTCTTCAGCATCTGCAGAAGCCTGTCAATCACTCAGTCATTCAAATCAGGAGTGTCAAAGCAGAGAAACACCTAAAACATGCAGGATGGTGGCCCCCTCCAGGACCAGGTTTGGACACCACTGGTTTAAACTAAGGAACTTTATTGCAGCAGCTGCGGAGACTCAATTTTTATCAAACACCACTCTCCCCCACGCTTCTCTCCATCTTTCTAACAGAGTCTCTTCTGCCCTACGTCGTCACAGCAGCACCCTCTGGGGACAAGGAGCAAAATGAGCAACAGAACAGAACAAATGCGTTCACATGCATACCGTTCAGTCCTGCTAGCTCTGGTTAGCTCCTGTTCATGCCTTGTCTTTTTATGCTGCCTAGGATTCCTGACAGTGTTTGGGAATAAATTCAAGACTTGTTCTGGTACCTTCCTCCTGATCTAATGGATTCAGATCCTTTCAACACATACTGTAATATAACGGTTCAAACATACAAAGGCTTTACCTGAGCCTGTGATATACTGGAAACTTGACATATGAAAACGTTTCTGTCCTTAATTTATAAATAAACATTGTGATAATTTTTTCTTCCTTTTTGATGAATTATAAGAGTCATAGTTATCCCAAAAGAACCTGGGATTGGGTTGTAACATTTAAGAAGTCACAAGTGAGATGAACTTCAATAGTCAGCTACAATGAGAGAAAATGCTTTTCCCTTATTATTTTATACACTTCTCTCGGCTTTACTGGGGGATTATTACACTGGAGAGTCCCTTTAAACAAACTGACAGGTGTAAAAGGTAACTGCAAACAAAAAGCAGATCACTGAACACTGACAAAGAACTACTGTGAAAATAGATTGTTTTTAATGATTTGATACATTTGATAAAATAGGTCTGTCTGTGCGTGTCATCTGATGCCAGTAGGGTTCTGTCTGAAGTCCAGTGAATGCAGGGACGTGGCGAGAGCTGCGTACAGATGAGAGCTGCTCAACCTCAGGCAGTACACCGGGCTGCTCACATTGTCAGAGCTCAGCTGGAAAAACTGCAAGAACGAGTTCAATGTTTACTATGTGATTAAAGCATGACGGTAAATCGGCCTAATTTATGAACCACAGCTTGTACGACAGCGAGGTGCAAAAAAGAATGCACCGTACGTACTTGTAAGCACTGAGTGCGGCGTTTGTCCCAAAGACGTACAACACCATAGTATGACGAGCCGCTGGCTATCATGTGATTACGGTCTGTCTGGATGCAGTAGAGAGCGCTGTCATGAGGCTCCTCCCACTCCGACACACACTTCCTGTTGGAAAAAATAGAGAAACATTACATTGTACTCACGCTGCCGCAGAAGTTGGGTTTCTTGTCTATTTTACTTATAAATGATAATTTTGTACCATAAAAAATAAAATAAAATCCAAATTAATTAATTATCTTAAATAATTTTTGGTGTGATTGTTCAGATAATTTGTCTTTAAAGTTTGTGCCGAGTATGACTCTCAGTTACTACCACACCAAGTTTTAGATCAATATCTATAAAACTGTCTGACTTATAGCCTTTTATGTATTGGCTGACCGTAAGAGCCAAACAGGTTTTAAACTCTCCACAGGAAGAATGAACTCGTAACAATCGGTAGAATTTCAATAAAAATCTCTAGTTTCTCTCTCAACTTGTTTCTAGTGACAGTCATAGTGCCTTTCTTCACTCAGGTGTTGTTTTCTCAGGCTTTTGGTTGGACTTCATCACGCAGAGAAAGAGTAAAGCAGAGGGAAACCATGGGTATTACCAGAAAGTCTAGAAAAACTGCACTGCCTAAAACAAATTAACATAAGTGCAGAAAAACGTTTACAGGTATTTAAAACAAAATCTATTGACTAATAACTAGTCTGGGTCCAGATAAGACTTCATTTGGGTCTGAATCCAGACCGCAGTCCACCATTTGTGGACCCATTTTATATAATAATGTTGATCATGAAATAAAGCACAGCTTCATCCTGTGCAGGGCCGCGCGGAGCTGCTGCCTATGTGCGGCATAGGCACACTGCCTAAGGGTCCTGCGATGTGCGGACCCTTAAATTTGCAGACAACTGTCATGTACGGACGATTTTACATTGTACCAACTGTTACCATATTCATTTTCCGTCTGACTAGCAGACACCTGTCAAATACGGACACGTAACGTTTTCCCTCTGAAAACGTTACATAGCGGACACCGTATGTAACGTTTTTTGTCACTCCAAATTGCAAAGCATCATGGTAACGAGACTTACTGCCAAAAAAACCCAACAAAAAACAAAATATCGCGGGCGTGATTTTTGCAACCGGAAATTCTTGGATAGTAAACATCTCTGGGAAATGGGTACTCGTGGCGGCGGCAAAAGAAAAACTCTCAGTTTGGATCAGCATGTGGAAGTTTTAAAGAAAGTGGATGCCAGACAGTCTTGTAGAGCAGTTGCTCAGGAGTCTGGGTGTGGAAAGATGCAGGATACGTTCAGTATACATTTGTTGTTGGATTCGAATAAAATAGATCAGTGTGAAATTTGGTGTTCATTTTCTAACCAAAATTTTTTGTCCCTCTCATGAAGGGACACCTGCTATTAAGGGACACTTTGGCCCAGATTTAGGGGTGACTCTACATCGCAGGTACTGCTGTAATCATTCCATGTGGGGATACATAGAAGTGCATAGGTGAAAAATGGTAACAGTTGTGTACCAAATGGTGATCACTTTGTACAAAATGACAACCACTGGGTAGGGGGAACAATTTGGTAGAGGTATGAATTTATCAGCATTTTTTTTGGCTCCAAGTGACTTTGAACAATTTGCAGAGCAGGTTCAGTGTCTTGACATGTGGTGAAAAAAAGACTAGAACTGAACCAACAACTTTCCAAAATGAGTACTGGTTTACCTGAGCCACAGCTGCAAGTTTAAACCAGAACTGAAATAGATACATTTTTTTTTCTTTGAGTTCATACAGATGTTCAAAGGCAGCAATAAAAGTATTTTATTTATGTACAGGTCAATATAATGTAAGTATATACACTAATCTACACTTCTGTTACAAAAGGTTAAATGTCAATATGTATTGCCCACCACTGAAAGGCAAAGGCAAACAATATTGTTTTTGCCAGTGTGTGTCTGTTAGCAAAATAACACCCAAATAATTTAATTTAACTGTAATTTAACCACTTTGCAAAACATTTAGTGTAGTAGCAGCTGAGAGTAATTCACAACACATACTCCTAGTGTGACATCTCCTAATATCACATGACAATAACATTATTTTTAAGGCTTGACAAAAATGACTACAATTTCATAATTAAAAAATTAAAAAATAGATTTTCTTCGTCTAAAACTCTAACATTAAAGGCCGCAGGGTGATGTGCATTCCTTCAATGAATATTAGTCTGATTAATTGTATTATGTTATCATATTTAAGGTATCGAAGCATCTTTTTCAGTTTGAGTTACAAGACAAAAAAAACGTGGTTTATGTTTGATTTTGTGAAATATGAATTACATTTTTGAAATGAGCTTTAGAATAAGTCAGAAATTATTGTACATTGGCGTAAAGTCCTCTGAAGATGTGATAACATGATGAGCGCACCAGGTCGGTGGTTGTGGTGTAGTGAGGGGATGCGTTTTGGGGATGGGTACTTTTCTTTTCTTTTCTTTTTTTTGCCAATAGACATTAATCCTCCATTAGTTCAGCCTCATCAATAAATGATGGAGAGACACCAGGAGCAGACAATAGGGCAGCATGCACACTCTAATTTTAGCTAACCTCTTAGGGGAGGTCACTGCTTACATCTTTAGGATAATAACAAACATTTATCATACGGTGGCTCCTATAACTTCTGTTGTATAAACCAAATTTAAAGTATTGTGTTTTCCTATTGTGGGTCTACAATTTGTACTGCACAAATTGTACCACATCTGGTAATTCAATCTAAAATAAGTATTAAACTGAACTTTTAAAGCCTACACAAAATATATTTAAGTTCCAACAGTATATAAATGGTATAATATCTACCCACTCAGCTGCTGTCTTATTTGTTAAGTCTTCCACAATGAGCTTCGACCTCCAACAACCTGAATGTCTTCGAAAAACATTCGAGTTTTCTGATGTTGGTGAGGTTTGGCCACATAAATTATTGATGTCTAAAAAGGGGACCCCCCTCTGCCAATCTCGTCCCAAATCCTTTTAGAGTCCCCAGAGCAATCTGGCATTCAGATCTGATTTGTCTTACTTGACTGATCCCCAAGAAACAAAACCTGAAACCCCTACTGTCTGGAGTAAAGACTGTCCTCACTAAATATGGTTTGGACGTTGCTGGTACTGATGTGTGGGCTGCTGCATTAACACTGTTGATTAGCTTCCTGCGCTACAAATGAAGCAGTGGGCTTAGAACGATTTTAACTCTTTACTGCTTTTCTGAGCACAGATTAATGCTGAGGACAGTTATGGGAATGACTGAATTCAAAGCAGCAGAATGTTAGAAAGATTTATGTATCATGTTAGATTTCAACAACTTATGACGAAAGTCATCATGAATGAAACGATTAACATTGCTGGCAGAGCAAAGATCTGCATTTAAATTCCTTTGTTAAACAAGAAAAACGTCTCTGAGGTGTGTTTCAACAGCTGCTGGAGGATAACAAAATGACACAGACCTGGTTAAATAAAAATGCTGATAACATTTGAGTTGGGAAAAGTAGGCCTTCATCTTCATCAGTACTGGAGGTATAGGTTAAAGTGTTTTTTTTTTTGCTTCATGCTTACAGAATATCATTGGTAATAAGGTTTTTAAAAAAATCCCAGGAACCACTGACTGATGTTCACTGAAGCTGAACACAAAAGTGGAAAAAAAGAAAGATGACCTACTGTGGGCTGAGGCGAAGGTCCCACAATCTAATGAAAGTATCATAGCCGCAGGTGAGGAGCTGGAATGGTGACTCGAACAGTATGTCCAGCACACCAGCACCACGACGAAATTCTGAGCCCAGAATACACACACATGCTGACCTGCAGAGAAGAGAGGAATAAAGCAAGAACAAAAATTATATATCCAAGAACTTTTAACTTTTACCAAGAAGAAATGGGAAGAATAACTGAATACAATTTCAATCAGTGATAATACCTTACATCTTGAAGGAGAGAGAAATATTTAATATCTGCAATGTGCTTTTTGTGTGAGGTAAAATAAGGACCTTGTATTTGCCTCTTTGGAGGTCTTCAAATTTGTCAGATTCAATCCAAATATCTATAAACAAAAAAAAAAATGCTAATTTTTGTCTGATTTTGAGCCCTAATTTTTGTAATGACGATTTTACCCATTTGTGCTTTACCAGGTGGTGAGTAACATTTTGTTTTAGTTATGCAAAAAATCCTGTTTTACTCAGACTTTAAAGATTTATGTGTCATTTCTTCCCCCACAGAAGTAATGGACTCTGTGTAAGTGAACACGATTAGCTTGTAAACACATAAATTGCATATTTCAGTGATAAATGAAGTTTGTGTATCTGGGTTGATGATGTGTGACCTCACGGTGTGTCCAGTGAACCCAACACCATGCAGCACTATGCTCTTGTGATCACAGCTCAGTACCGCTTGCTCCTCAGTTCTTGATTATTGGAGAATAACTTGCACTCAGCAGGGCAGATTATTGGAGAATAACTGTCTCTTTGTTACCATTTAATGCCCTCCATGACCGTGACTGTGTGTTACTCTCATATGTGTGATACCTACTTCGTAGCAACCATTTAAAGGAGGCCGCTGGCCTTGGCGACAGGGCAGCCCTGTGCTTCGACTCGTGCCCCCTCCTTTGCCCTGGAGCTCTATCTGCCTGCTCAGGCTAGTAATCCCCTAGCCTTAACTCTGGAGACCTTCTTATTGGGCCAGGGCTTTCCCCACAGGGCGCCTTATTGGGTGAGATCTCTCTCATTGCCAGAGTCTCAGGACTAAGCCAGCGTCGATGGGGAGTCCGAGATGAGGCTAAGTTTGGGCTTGTGTGGTGTGGAGACCACTCATTTTCCCTTTACCACTAAAACCAAGAAGCTTAATACGTGCCACACAAAAGAAGACTCAGTCAGCCCCCAAAGAACACAAACATGCCTATTAATAACTAATTACCAGCACCAGAATCTTAAAAGTATTATGAGAAAAAAAAAAGATCAGAAAGTTACATCCAACTAAACGCAAAAAGAAAATAAAGGCTATGTTTCCATAAAAATGAACCTGCCATCTGTGCAAGGATCTTAAAGGCAGTAATAGCACAGTGCAATGTGCTGGTGCAAAGTGCAAAACAGCAGGGATTCTTAAATTGGAGACCGGTGGCTTTTATGGACCACGCATGATTACAGGATGGAGGCATGAGCATATAATTTGTCAAAGTGACTGTATCTGTTTGTGAACGGGAGCACCATGTTCTGATCTGAACATCCTTTCTATTGCTTGTTATGGTACATAATGTAAAATACTCGAGTATGGCTTCAAGCATGCCTTACCACTAAGTGTCACACAGGAGGCTCTAAAACATGTCTGTCCGTTTGAGTCGTAACCATCAGACACAATCTGTCTTCTGAAGGCAAGGAGAACACACTATCTTTGGCAATAAACTTTCAATTTCACACACAGGCTTGTGTAAGGTACGTTTAATGGTTTTGCAATCCCAAATTACTGTAAATGTGGGAGATTTTTTAATATCATATTTTATACGCTCTTCTTTTTAATCAGGAAAGTCGCCTTAGCCAGTAGATTATTGGACTCTGACTGTTTGAGATTAATTTGAGACTCAAAACTGGAAGAAAACAGGCACATTTTTTTATTGCAGTCTCACTGAATTCTGAGTGTTTGCAACCAAGTGCCCATCGACCGCATTTTGCGTAGCCAGCATTTGAAAAAAGCTGTTTATTTTTGTATGCACAACTTCCAAAACTGTTTCCTAGGCTGCGTGCATTATTTCATTGTGCCCACAACCTTCCCCCCTCAGCTCACTTGTACTCACCTTGGTAGCCGCTCCCACTCATATGATTAAACCTACTGGAGTACACCTTTGAAATTAAGAAAGGCAGATTTGGACCAGTTTGTATCTTTAAAATACCTATTATTTATCACTGACATGGTGTTTAGACATTCAGAGATGTAGCCTAAGAGATTTTCTGTTATAAGGATAGCTCCTGTGCAGGTGCAGAAATATAGCTCTTGCACTCTAGGTTTATGGAAACTAAAATGAGAACCGTTTGAGACACAACTCTGTGACTATTTTGAAAGAAACTTATCGCAGTTTATTTTTCAAAATTGAAACTACAAGGTTGCAAGCCTTAGTTACTGACACAAAAAAATGAGAACCTCCGTGAACATTTTGAAATATTTTGGAGACTCCTTCATGAATGTCGGTCACAAACCAATCACCATCAGTTGCAGCCCAGAATGGTACGGTCTTAAAGAAGGAGCTGAGCCAAAAGGTAAAGCTTTCAATTTATTCAAACCCAATGGACATGAGACGTGGATCGTGACCAAAATCACAAGATCTTAGATACAAGCAGCTGAAATAAGCTCACTGTGTAGGATGGCTAGGATATGGCATAGAGATAGGGTGAGGAACACCATCATCTGAGGGGAACTCAGAGAAGAGCCACTGCTCCTCTGCATTTAAAGGAGTCAGCTGAGGTGGTTTGGATATCTAATTTGGATACCACTTGCATGCCTGCTGTTGGAGGTTTTCTGGAAACATCCCACTGAGAGGAGTTTAAGTAGTTGACAGTTCAGTAAGTTAGAGTCCCAAATGCAGGGAGAAGAACCGATTTTCAGTCACGCCCAAAGAGTTAAACCACTGATGGGTTGGTAAAGAAAGCTTACACAGGTAAAGCCTTTAGTTTGCCAAATATTTATAAACTTATATTGGTGTACTGGCAAGGCCTAAAAAAAATCTTGAGTTCAAGAGCCCAGATGCAACTGTATATCAGAAATTGCGAAGACAGTCAAGGTTGGAGGCATTTCCTCAACATAACTAACCAGGGACTGGTGGCATGTCTAGAAGTGCCCACCTGGGTTGGCGGATGAACAGAAAACTATTATCCTGGAGAAGGAAACACAGCAGACAGTAAAGTGTAACCACAGATCATGTGATGGGGAAGGCTGTCTGTCTTTGATTGGTAGATTTGTCAGTCTACTAACTGTTAGTTCTTGTAAAACAAAACAAAACAAAACAAAAAACTAATGTGTGTGTTTGTCACTTCCCCATCTGCTGGTGGTATTCTGTGAAAGAAAAGTAATAATACTGTAAAGGATGACCAAAGCTTCTGTGAAAAAAAAATACAGTATAGTAAAAAAATATTTTTTACTCAATCAAATCCGTTTTTACATAAAGCCGTTCTGTTGCCTGAGACCAAAGCTGTCAGTAAGGTAGCTATTTTGCGGGATGGGTAGCCTGTTAGCCTTAGGGGGCAAAGACTTGGCGATTGTTATGAGGGGGCTATTGGCTGTGTGACACACAAAGTCTAAGTCCTGATTTAAGCTTGTCTGGCCTCTCTGTGGGGGCCAGATTGGCTTTGGGGGGCCACACACACACAAGTTTCACAAGCTGTGAAAGGAATCAATAATGAATTGACAATGTTAGAAAAAAAAATAAAGGGAGCTAAGGGAATTATGCTTTAGTGTGAGGAGGCTAAAGAAAAGCAGTGTGTGTGTGTGTGTGTGTGTGTGTGTGTGTGTGTGTGTGTGTCTGTAACACAAGTAGTTGGAGGCTCTTTAAAGTTAAGGCTAAGCTCTAAAACAGGAGCCTGGGATGCACAGAGAAACAAGCCTTCTTGTCAAAAGCCACCAGACAGGTAGAGAAAAGAATCCCTGCTGAGGTT
Source organism: Kryptolebias marmoratus (assembly GCF_001649575.2). NCBI lineage: Eukaryota > Metazoa > Chordata > Actinopteri > Cyprinodontiformes > Rivulidae > Kryptolebias > Kryptolebias marmoratus. Next base: position 10,404,918 of record NC_051451.1, read on the forward strand.
TTTGCTCACTAAAACAAACAGAGGGGAGCCCTGCAACCTGCTGCACATCCACCCAGTTTACCCTGCATCCCCGCGCAGAACAACTGCAGCCGGAATGCCAGCTTTCCTGACAGACGGTGGAGGGGAAGTGCTGGCTTCTGAACTCTATCAACAATGAATGACCACTTTCAAAATGTCACATGAACGCAGGAGCCACAAACACAATACGGCCGCAATTTGTACAACAGGGCGTTCACACAAACGCAGTCATTTAACTCTGTTCTTTCAGAGTCAGGAATGTGAGGAATCCTAGCCTAACCATTTGACTGTAAAAAGAAGGGCTTCTTTTCTGAAGGAACACAAGAAAATGTTGGTGGTGGGGAGTGATGGTCGGGGTCTTTTATCTTTGATGCTCCTTCCCTTCTCTGTGTTTGGTCATGAGCAAAAAACTAAGAAAAGTTGGGGTGTTGCTTGGACAATGGAACATGTGTGAGATCCCGATCTATATGAGTGATCATAAGACTTCTTTGTCCCACTGAGATGGAAAAGATCTAACAGCAATGAGAGAAAAAAGTCCTAAATCTAAAATCAAATCCCCAAGAGCTTAATGAGAGCCTAAATTTTGTGTCCCACCTAAAGTTACCGCGGGTTTTCAGCTTGTTCTAACCCTGTTAATGACAGACAACAGTGGATAGAGAGAAGAACCAAAATAAATAGACTACAAAAGGTCAAAACTGGTGTTGCCTTTCAATAATAATGTGATCATATAGTGTTTGTCTAAACCCTTAGTAAACCTACTACAATTTATTAAGATACTGACACTAACAGTCCAATTGAAAAATTTAAAATTCAAGAAATCACAGTCTATGTAAAAGCAAGTCACTGGTCAGCACCCACCATAAAAGTTGTGAATGTGATCATATTGAACTTGATTTTAAGTCGAAAAACTTAGCATAAAAGCATTATTTTCAGCTTGATTTAATATGATAAATCAGGAACATTTTAACTGGTAAACATCTCAGGATTTTTCCCACATAAAGTATGTGGATGCCAGAATCTCTTCAGTAATCTTGCGGCCATTTTTTTCTCGTCCAGGGTTTGGCAGCTGATGTTTCCCGAAGGCGTTTAGTGTATCAGGTGCAACAGTGTCTTGCTGATAATGTTTCGGCTCAGATGGATCTTGAAATCAAAAGCACTTGCGGTTGTGCTAATGCACAGGGCTGAGGCTGATGCAGGTACATGCTGCTGTGCTGTGTGTAAAGCAAGGCTTCTTAAACTTTTCATACTCTGCTACCCTGTTGGGGGAAGATATCTAGGTAGCTCTGCTAATAGAAAACTAAAATAAAATGGGTCAACCTTTGACAATTTGTCTCTAAATTACGAGTTTGGCCTGTGCTTTTTTTTAAAAAAAAAAAACCCGACTGGGAACTGCTCTATGATAAAACAACAAAAACAGTTTACTCCGTCATCCTCTGCTCATTCAAAAACAGAAATAGAACAAATAAGCAGTCCATCCATCAACCCATTTTCTTCTGCTTATCTATGGATGGGTCGCAATTTCACAAGCTTAAAGTATGTGCACCCTCTATTGCTAAATATTTAAATTGTACAGTTTGGTTAGGACACTGAAAACTAGCCCTATAATATAAAGCCACTGAGAAAACCCACAGTTCTTATAAAGGATGGAGAACCAACCTTGAAAGTCCAGGATTAAAAGAAAAAGCTACTATCACACATTTAACACCTAGAAAGAGAAAAACAACCTGACTTATATTCTAAACAAGTACTTTTTTTGTGCTCGACACAGATTAAAGGGATGAAATCTCTACAAAATGATAAAAGATAACAGAAACTATGAACAATGCACCCTGATCACCCTCACTGTGCATCCATCTCAGCACACAGCCAAACACAGCTTTGAATTCTTCAGCTGTTTCGGGGAAACAACCATAGGGAGAGGGTTGTGTGTCTGTGTTTATACAGCCTGTGCCACTCTCGAGGTGCTGGCAGCTATGTAGATGTGAAGATGAAACAACAAAGAACACTGACACTCATAAAATCTTCCTATATGCTATTAATTTTTGATGACGAACCAACTGGGAAGACATGGAATTGTCTTTAGCTAGGTCAAACCTCAGATATCCAGCTATTTATGAAAAAGAGTTTAACAGCTTTCAGATACGCTGTGGACATTGTAGGGCTGTTCGTCCATCTGTTCATGAGAAAAAAAATTAATCTCTTTTTTTTAAAATTTATAACTAGAAACACTTATCTGAGAACTGCTATGATTTTTAAATTGAGAACAGATAAAATAACTTATATGCCCTTTGGTCTTAAATCATAATAATTACCTGAATTATCAGCACAGTCAGTGTTTGTTTGTCTGTTGTGTTAGCAAAATATCTCAAGAACCACTGCAAAGATTTTAGTGAAAAGTAATCACTGTATGTACATCCACAACTGCTTTTGCAGTCAACCAAATTCAAGATGGCCACCACAGCTATCGACCTAAGCCAACAGAAACATGTCTAAAATTTAATCAAGTCTGTCAATTTTAAGGTAAAGTTTTTATGTGGTAGTAGCTCCAATATTGCATGAGATGATGCTTGACATCATTTATATGGTTGGATCAAAACAGCTACAACTATGCCCCATCTCATCAAAAAGAATATCTTAGTTTAAAACTCTGGCATGAACGGGGTGATATGCATTCCTCGAAGAATGCTAGGCCTTTCATTTATATACATGTGATTATCTAGGCCACCTTGTAGCCATGTCAGCTTCTTTTCCCACCTGTGGCCCTATGAGGAACGTGCCCACCCATCCCTTCCGTCGCTCTTCCTGTGTCTACTTATTTATCCCCTCATTGAATTTCCAAGTCATTAAAGAGCAGGAAGCAGCTTTTTGTACCAAGCTCTGTGTAATGTTATGTCTGCCGGCTGTCATTGGCCCTCGCAAAGCTGGGAATTACAGCAGCCTTGTCATGGACGTATCAGGTTTAAGCCTCACCTTTCCAAGACAAATTTTTTAGAGGCCCCTCACCTTGGACTGGTCTTTGCCCAAGATTAGAGTGTTTCACCGTGCTTTCAAAGAGGAGCTTTACGGATTCACAAAGGGCCACACCAATGTGTTCCCAAGCGCTTGTACAATTACAATTTAAATATAATAATTAACATGAACCAAAACCACGCAACATACAGTGTTCATGTTCTCTTCATGTATGTGTGTGTGTGTGTGGTGTGTGTGTGTGTTGGCCTTGTAATGGACTGCCAATCTGTACAGGAAATAAACAGAAGGCTTTTGTCTCTCAAATTCCTCCAGATTGCAAAGTGCACACATCCAAACTCTCATTGACTTCCACTGTATTTGAGCTCTGAATTTTCTCTTCAAAACAGGAAGTGAAGGATCTTTTTAACTTGTCATATCTCCTCATAAAACACTGTAGAAATATCGAAATTGACCAGAGACTTCCACCATGTATGCTTCAAGACTTGTCTTCAACACGACTTTAGGTTTTGCACAAAAACCTATAAATTTGTTCGAAGTTTTCTGTACTGCTCCTCTGCCTGCTGTCAGGGAGTGACAGACACAGATGTGTGGTTACCATGGTGATCCGAATGAGCTACTGGCAGCAGTTTCCACATTTTTTACAATCTCGTTACACTTTTAATACAGTTTATACATCAAAACTTGTCATTTTGTCATTTTATTATTAAACTAAAATGACTTTTGAGCTTTATGGGAGAAAGTTAATGGATGTTGGAGTTTCAGGCAGAAGATGCATTCGCACCCTTTATAGAAATGTTCTCGTTGCTGTTGTTTGAAGGAAACCCAAGCAAACCTTATCTTTAGTTGACTGCGTAACGTAAACCAAATATTATTGTCCTGAAAAAAATCTGTAATAAAGCTCAACTCTATATTTAAATTCTTCGGTGTGCAACATTAAAACAGTCTGTCTGACTTACCGTTCAACATCCCAGATGCGAAGAGGCGAGAAGTTCTCACAGCATGCAGTACCAGTTACAAATGAGCTGCACACAGAGACAGAGAAGGGAAAAGGCAGATAAAGCACAAGTGTCTTAAGGAAAGAAGTAGCAAAGATATGTTGTATGCTTTTTACTTATGTATTTATAATGATATCAGTGAAAGACCAAAAAAATAAAGAAGAATAAACGGATAAACGGAAAAAAGCCATGTTATAGTCGTGTAGTTACAAAACAGACAAAGGCTTCTGGTTTCCCAACTGCAACATGACCTACGATATGTACATCAAGCAGTTTTTGACTAACCACCCGAGAACAAAAACATTATATTTCAAATGCCACTACAGTCAAAATTTCATTTGAAGTTGCCAAAAGAAGTTTGCATTCACTCATTGTGGGGGAAGAACATCAAATTAAGTTTTGGGAGGCTTTCAGTGATTTATTTAAACAGGTCTTAGTCCAGGGTGGAATGATTATACAAGATGCAAGCTCAATGATTTTTAAAAACAAGAACTGGTTTGAATTTAATGAGAATATTCCCAAATTCACATAGAGTCAAAATTATACAATCATATCAATAAATCATACACATACATTCACCTAAATCCTTTAAAATTGGTGTTGAAGAGTCTAGGATGCCTAGAATCTTGTAATGTCTTTGAACTTCTTGTGTAAAACATTTGACTGACTGCAGGTGGTTTTAAATTAATGGGACATTTAGCCAATGATGAGTGTATATAAACCTCTCACCACAGCTTGACTTTCAAAAGCTCAAAACAACAACTCATTTAAAACCTTTCTGACTGGAGACAATTTCCATAATGTTTAATATAATACATATAATAAACCTTTTTTCAAATCCAAGAAATTTGCTTTGCAATTAACTATTTTATGCAGCAACCGCTAACAGTGTGCAAAAGCAAAATATATGAACAAGAGATTAATTGACAAAATAAAGCGTAGGTTTATTAACATCAGCTGCTATAACTATCTTGTGTTCACTGAATGTTGATATTTTATATTTTATATGAAAGTGGAAAGATGAGAACAAAACAGATAAGTGTCTATCTGATAAAATAAGACAAACTACTCTTCTGTCAGAAGATAAAGGTTCGTAACCAGTGATGCTAATTAAATATTTACATGGAGAAAAGATAGGGAGAACCTGTACGTTTCGGTCTCCCTCCCTCTCTTGCTCTCATGCACACTCTCTCTCACACACACACACACACACACACATACCCTTGTCATAGCCTCTATTCATGACACATTGTTTTCTGGTCGAAGAAAAGAGAAGAAAACTACAACACTTGTGATCCTTTGATTGGAGTGGCAGTTTGGAATTAGCAGCCTAGGTATGCACGATGAATGAGATGCATGTGGAGCGGTGGTAGAGGGGTGAAAGGAGAGGGGAGGAGAGCTGTGAGAGAGGACTGACGGGGTGTGTTTGGGTGTTAGAAGCTATGTAGAGGGTGGGGTGGTGACCAGGGGTGCTGGTGGTAGGGGAGCTTCTGTTGGGCTGGGCCTGATTCTCAGGACTTAGTGCCCTCCTACGGGGTTGACAGACAGGAGGGAAGTCCCGCTTTTTCCACTTGGTAAGGTAGTTACTGACAAATGCTGCAGCCTGAAAGAAAATACCACCGATGGATGTGCAGAGAAAAGAAATAAAGACCCAACAAAAGGTCGCCATTCAATAATATAAATGTTTAAACACATGAACGCTAAAAACTACACCTCACATTCAAAGTTAAATAAAGTATGTTGAGCTTATGAAGATGACTCAACGGTTCAGAGAGCAAACTTTACAAAAAGGCAAAGAAAGTGTTTTAATCTTCCCTCATAGACAACAATGCCATGATTATATATGTGTAAGATGACCACCCCTTCATTGAATCTAAACATGACAGTGGTAGAGGGCTCCGAGTTCCCAAGAGACTCTTGGAACTGCAATATTCTCTAGTAGAGTCTTCCAAGGCAAATTGGCAAAGAAAACTGGGTTTCAATAAGTCTTTATAATTATTTAAAAGAAGGTTTTCAGTTATCCACATTAACAAGAGAAACAGGACTCCTACCCATGACCCAGACTTTTTGGAAAAGGCATTTTGGTGCATCTATGGGCTTCCAGGACATAAAGGGTCAATAATTAAATTCATAACAAAGTCATAAGATCTTGGACCCTTGGATAAAGAAAGGAGCTAAGCTGCTAAGTGATTCCTACTTGGTGGTAAGTTAGATCTGTCAGCGAGGAAAGGTGCTGGACAGATGTCAAACCATCTAGTGACATCAAAACACATTCAGCAAAGTGTTTTTTTTTTTGGGGGGGGGGGGGTATTCCAATGGAAGTAGGGAATCTGAGCGGACTGTGCTCTGGACTACAGCTGTACAAACCTGTGGATGTTAGTTGATTGGTTCAAGTCCCGCTGATAAATACAAAAGACAGCGGTAGAGATCTGATGTAAAATGGGACTTCCAGTCTGTCTCAAATACATTGGGGCAAATTGTCAGAAACCTCAGGTGGTGGAAGTGGAGTTTTGACAAAAGTGTTTGCAGTGTCGCAGTCATGAAACAACAGACCAGATCTTCACCTCTGAAAGCATATTTGAGGGCTAATGGAAATCTGTCCAATCAGTCGTCATTAGTTTTGTTGACTTTAGAAGGTTTACAACCATCTCCCTCGTGTTGTCTTGAGGGGGTTCAGTAGGAGTAGGTGGTTATTGGGCCTCTTGCTTTGAGTTACTTGGTTGTTGTACAACCAGAAGAAGAGCTTGGTTTGATATGGCAGTTTTAATACAGGAGCACTTCCCTAAAAAAAAAAAAAAAAATCACACCAATTATAAAAAAAAAATCAAACGAAATATGACTAAACGTATTCAAACAATTCTGAAGAAATGTTGTCAATTTTTATTATTAATAATTACAATCCCAAATCAGAAAAAGTTGAAATGAAGAGAAAACAAACAAACAAAAACCTTTAATTTAATTAACTTCATTTTCAAAGAACAGAAATGGATAGAATATGTCAATAAAATCATCAATTGTTCAAAAAAATAGCAAAAAGGAAAGTCTACCTTCTTTCAGTTCTAAGGTTTTTGTTCAGGACATAATAAAATGATCCGGTGTTTCTTTTTTTATATATATAATCTCAAATCTTTCTACATTAGAGTTGTATTTAACAAAAAAAACAATACAATCTCCAATTTTTTCAGTGTAGTTGCTCCACTTTCATGTAATGATTGTGATGAGGTAATGAGTTTTAGCTCACAGCCCATTTAAATGTTTCTGAGTATTCAAAACAGGTAACAAATGAATAAATGTTAAAATATTTCACAACTGCAATGACTTTTAAATGTGAAATTCAGTTTAAATAGATCAGTTGTAATAAACTGTTGCAGCTACAGTTCACTAACAATAAGAAGTTGACCTATAGATGAAAAGTTTAGTTGGTATTATATGTGTGTAATGTTAACGTGAATAATGAACATTGGGATGGTTGTGTGTGTGTTGAGGGAATGGGTCAGTGAGGTGGTAGGACGGCACAGGGCTGTGATGGTGGGGGGCAAGGACATCTAAGCAAGGCACTGAGGCAGCTGTCAGGCCCGTTAGGCAGAGCAGCCCATTGGCAGGCCCCCGTAATTAGTGTTGGGTAAACTCATTTAAGGCCCAAATGGGTCGGGCAGGGACAGGACCAGTATGTGCTGTGGATGACCTCTAACCCTGCTGACACAAGATACAATAGGGTTATGGTCACACTCGCTCTCTGGACCCTATTACTCTCCATTACTCACATTACTCACCCCTCACTTGGCCGCAGCACTGCTAGAGGAAGGCTGGGGGACACCATCCATACAATAAAAGCAGAACTGCCCCCCTCTTCTCTTCTAGCTCCCTTCTCACCCCTCTGAAGTGCCAACCAGGCCTGATCTTGGGTTGAAGTTTGCACTGATATTATAGCTGCTAAGGTCAGAGCCTCTCTCGCCTAATGTGGGACAGGTGTCCCCCCTAAACACACACCCACTCAGAGTTGTATCTCTAACCAAACAGCCAAACAGAGTCACCCTACGCTAACCCCACCGATGCCCTCCTCCCCCCTCGCTCCACCTCTCATCATTAGCAGCGTGCTGGGTCTCTGCTGCAGTTTGGGTAACCTCATCAGCTGGCTGTATTATCTAACGGTCTGTGTGACAAGAGAAATAAAAACTCTGTGAGTCCTCTGTGGGAACCAGACACATACACAGACAAAAAACACAAAAGTGCAAATCACAGATCCACGGAAACAAATACAGACAGATGCTTGGAAATATACTCTCATTTGTACAAATTCAAGCAACTAAATTGATGGCAACAATAACGCGAGCACCTCTGCTGAGAGTTGAGTCCATCAGTGTTAGCACACTGTTAGCTCCAAATCACTATGCTGACTGCACCACACCAACATACTGCTACTTTGTGAACTATTTTCTGATCCTAGCTCAGTAGACTACACTAACTTCTGTTATAAGTCAGACACCCTGAGTATAATCTTTACACACACACTACAGAAGATTATACTGCTTTTGAAACATCAATCTGAAGACTGAATTCTTGAGCAACTCTCCAATGTCTAATAGTAGCAGAAATAATACACAGTAACTAAAGTTATCTACATTTCTGGGCAAATTAGTGGTATTTATGAATGACAACAGTGGTTTGAACATCTCCAAGTGTGATTTTACTGGCATTTCGTTGTACAAAAACCGTGCTTGTTAAAATGAACTACTGAGGAGATGACAGCTCAATTTTAGTCCTTTTAGACTTAAGGTGTAACACTACCAATCACAGCATCCTCTTGCATCAACTAGAGCACAAGTGGGCAACATTTTTTTCCAGAGGACCATTTTGATCTGGTGATTGGGGTTGAATGGGCACAAAATGAATTTAAACACAAATACAGTATGATACCTGCATCTGTCATACACATAACATTATATTGTCTGCAAAAATACACAAAAAAGGTTACTGTCTTTCACAGTACAACATAGACACTTTTTTCATTTTTGTAGATCATTTCATGCTTTGTATGAATATTCTTTTTGGTAGATACTGTATGTTGGAAGTCCCTTTTAAAGCTTTTTGTTTGTTCATTTTTTGAGTTTAAGCATTGATGCCATACTTAGTCACAATACTCAAGTTTTGTTTTTTTGAATGAGGATTTTGAGAGCCAGTTTGAGATGGTACTAATGATTAGGCTCTGAATTCATTTTGCTCACTCTCTCAAACAGAACCTGTATTGACAAGTATATCCTCACTGCTGGTATACAATGGTGTGGATCAGTCCATGCCCTCCTCTTGTTCTCCATTTCCAAACATCCTCTTGTCCAACTCATTCAGAAAGATAGAACCATTTCTCTGCTGATAACACTCAGCTAAACATGCTTGTGCCTACAGATCTCAATGGCCTTGGTGATCTTATACCTCGTTTTTTTCTGACATTAAATCCTTGACAGCCCAAAATTTTCTCAAACTCAGTGACAATAAATCAGAGGGTTATTTGGCTGGTCCCTTGAAATTCTTGCAGTCTTGATGGCTCCAGTCTTGACGGTCTGTTAAGTAATATTACCCAAGCTGCAAAAATCTAGGAATAATCTTTGATTTCAAACTCAATTTTGATGTCCAAGTCAAAACTGCTGTTCAGGCTTGATTTTCCAGCTTAAGGCTATATGGAAATAAAAGTACTCTCTTTAAACATCTGACCAACAAGTTATGCACACTTTTGTCTAATCTCACCTTGACTACTGTAATGTACAAATATCACCTCCAGCTGGTTGAAAATGCTGCAGTTAGACTCAAAAATGTGACTAAAAGGCATGAAAACATTGCCTCCTTATGCTGGCTCCTTGTTAGAATCCATAATGATTTTAAAATTATACTTTGCTCTTTTAAAGACTAAAAGGACCTTGCCTTTAAATACATCAGACATTCTGATGCCGTCCTGACCACTGACATCTGTAGAAAGCACCCTGACAATTTTTTCTGTCTCAGTTCATGCCAAACGGAGATTAGGCTTTCTCTATTAGAGCCCAAATTTTATGGAAGTCTTTGCTTATAGACATATAATTCATCAAACCTCTTAGTAAAAGCTTTTGGTAATGTTGGAAATGAACTGATGTGGTGAAACTCACATTATTCTTTCTTGTAAAACAATTTCTGTCTTTGTTGTTAAAATAAATACTTTAAAAAATTATTAATAATTAGGAACGTAACGGTCTGTATAAATCATAGTTTGGTATGTAACTCAATTCTTGGGTCACTGTATTAAATGGGTTAGGAATGAAACAAATACTGGTTTGTTTTCTTTTTTTTTCCTAAACAGACAATAACCTTCCCAAAAGTAGACACTGAAAAACAAATTATCTCTGCTAGTAGGTAGCAGCCCATAAACTGCAAGATGTTATTTGCCAACTGTTACCTTCACTATAGAATAACAATTAAAAAATATAACTACTTAAATATAACCAAACAGTGAGTGAAAAGCCAAAGAAATGACTGAAAATGAAGGAAAAACACTCTATTGGCTGAACTGTATGTGAACTGTCCAACAGCAGGTTGTTTTATGTAACTTATTGACGTCTATTTAAATAAACTATTTTATCCATTTTAACAGCTTTTTAATGAAGGACATATGCATTTATACTTATGCATATGAGCCCAAATAATGCTTAGACTAAATAATTAAACTTTACTCCTGAAATTATTAGTTAAATCTAATTAACTATTAAATTCTACACAAACTTAAATAGTGATGCTTAAATAGTTCTGTGTCTGGGGAACCAGACACAGTCTTAGCTGCTCCTACTAGTCCTATCATAAGAGAAAATATGAAGCCTTTCGCCTTAAGGTCTGTTACAAAAAATGCAAAAAAACATTTGACAGTCTAATCATGAAAGCAAAGGGCTGCACAAAACTAGAATTGAAAATCACCATCTTGATTGTCACACATGTGATCTGAGTTTTAATAAATGACGATGCCTCGTACTTCCTGGTTGAAGCTTATATTTTAAAGCTGATCTGTGGCATTACAGCCACTTCAGCTTGATGCGCCCTACATGTTTTAGAGGCGTTAATTGGTTCCAATGATGCACCGCATTGGCTTTAGCATTGTGGCGCACCAGCACAGAGCAGCACCATCTGAAGCTTCTTTTAGAGCGTTATACTGACCCAGAGTTTGGCTTATATTGTTCACAAGTAACATGAATGAAGAGGATCATTTCGTCCAGCTGAGGGAGTAAAAAGAACAATATCCATCACTGTCTGTGGTTACAAGTCAAACACGTCTGCATCTGTGGAACAAGTTTCCACTCAGTCTGGAGAGACAGTCAGAAGGCGGAAAGAGTTTTCAGCTCAGGAGGAACAATATAACACGCTGTTAGTGCTCCTTGAAATCTCAACCATGACGACAGGCTGCTGTTCTCAGATAAGAAGCTTTAACTGCTGCTGTTGGCCGAGTCTCCACAAATCAAAAGCTCTATTTATTGATCTTATTCATTAATATTTAATTATAGGTTTTTATCCATCACCTTTATAGTAAGAAAATATTAGAGGTTTAAATTAAAGAGGTGGGTATTTTCTATTATTTAAAACTCAGTTTAACATTTGAATGACCAATTTAGACAGAGTGCAAGTTTTTTTTGTCCATTTTCTTTATAAAAGAGAATTGTTGTGAGAATGGTAATCTGAATTCACATAAATAAAAATCCTGATTATCATTATAGCAAGAATAATACAGCCCTAGAGTTCACCTCTTAAACTCATAAAAAAGGTTCAAATGTGAAAGTGAAACATTAACAGTGTTTATTCACACTTTCTAAAAGAATGGGGCATCAGTGTGTTAAACTTGGCTGAGATAGAACTTTTAACACAAGTGACAAATTCATTTAACTTATGCCTCTTATAATAATTGACTTGACTTTTGTTTAAATTAAATTAGAGGCATAATCTGTTAGAAGAACATAATCCAAAATAAAATGAAGTTGGTATTTATGTTAGCCCCTGGCCCTCAGACCAATTACACATGAATGCAAGAGAACAGCCAACATCTCTTCTCTGGGAATGTGAAGGCATTTGGCTCTGGACTCCAGGGGCGGTTTAGCTTTGCCCCGTCACCCCGTGCCCCCACCTCCCATCAGAAAAAGGATTGTTAATTTGTTGCGCTTGACCCCGGGCTTTGTGCCTGATGTGTATCTAGTTTGTAAAAAGTGCTTTTATCTGGTTTCTAAATATGTCTGGGCTCACAGGGTTATGATGCTTTTATATTGGTCAGGGAGGGAGACAATGGCCAAAGGGTACAAGTGCTGACCCCCAATCTCCCCACGCACTCCCCTCTCCCTGCTTCACTCCCAGCCTTCTCTCCTTTGCTTCATCCAGCCCTTTACACACCGATATGCATGGCCAAACGTTAGCATGCACACAAACATGCACTTTCTCTCTCACGGATTCACACCGTTATGCAAAGACACACACACGCACACACAGACACACGCACATGCTTGGACCCTGTTGTCCCATCTCCACCCCCTGTGGTCCTTTTGGCTTCTGTTTGTGTCTTCTGTGTGTAGGGTCACCAGGACATTCCTCAGTCGGCCCCTTGGCTCTGTTCATCCAGCTGGAACAGACTGAGATCCAACACAATCGTCCACACCAACCGCACAACCGTGCTTCTTTGAAATTACAATACAAATAATCTGCAACAGCAGCATTTGCCACAACAACAACAAAAAAAGGTGCTATTAACGTGATAAAGATTTTATTTGTTTTATTCCGAGCAGAGTTTCGACAGTTTTCCGGCACACACACCAGATCTTCCAGAAAATGAATCACTCTGAGTTACTCTGCTACAAGTATGACCATCTTTAGATGTTGGCAAAATTTGTTCACAATTATAAAAATACTGAGGCCCACATTAAGACAGAAGAAGTCCAAAATGGATCAAGACACAAAATATAATCAAGTCTAGTGTTTTGGTTCAGTGTCTTGCCTAAGCACAATGGTATGATGAAATTTGAACTTTGTACTCACATTTTGATTCTGACTTTGGAACTAAATATTGTCCATGGGGCTCCATCTACACATAATTAAAGAGACGAATAAGCATTTGATCCCCTGCCTTTAGTAAATTAAAATTGTATAGTAGTTTCATTTAAATGGAGAGACAGAATATCAACTAAAAATTTATCAATGACACTTCTGATCTTGACTAATTTTGTGTACAAAATGGTTAACAAATCCTTACTTCCATTCCAAATTCTCCACCAACTTGTGCAAAACCAGCTATCAAAAGATGTAAAGGGCAGGTAGATCTGCACAAAACTGGATTAAACAACAGGACCATCTGCAAGCTTAATGAGAAGGTGTTGGTGTGATTATTCAAAAATGGAAGAAATATAAAATGACCATCGGTCACCCTCAGTCTGAAGCTCCATGCAGGATCTTGTCTCATGGGTTGAGGATGATCATGGCAAAGGTGAGGGATCAGCCCACAACTACACCTGTTATGGAGCTTGTCAATAATCCGAAGGCAGTTTGGGCCACAGTCACCAAGCACACCATTGGTAACACACTACACTGTCATGGGCTGAAAGATTGTAGTGCCTGCAAGGTCCCCCTGCTCCAGAAGGCACATCAGACCTGTTTTAGGTTTGCCAGTGAACATCTAAATCAGGGGTGGGCAATCCTGGTCCTCGAGGGCCAATATCCTGCAGGCTTTACTTGTTTCTCTGCTCCAACACACCTGATTTGAATCAATAGGTGATTAAGAGGCTTCTGCAGAACATGAAGAGGTCATTTAATCATGAATCAGGTGTGTTGGAGCAGGGAAACAAGTAAAACATGCAGGATGGTGGCCCTCAAGGACCAGGATTGTGCACCCCTGATCTAAATGATGCAGAAATGACTTAGGAAAAATTGTTGTGGACAGATGAGATCAAAACTAAGTTCTTTGGGATTAACTCAACCTGCAGTGTGTGGAGGGGGAAAAATGTGGAGAACACAATCCCTATAGTCAAGCTCAGAGGTGGAAACGCTATGCTTTGTTGCTGTTTTTTCTGCTAAAGGTACAGGACAACTTCACCACATAGAGGGGCAAACAGATGGGGATATGTACCAAAAAAAAAAGTCTTGGTCGAGAGTCTTTTTCCCTCAACTAGAAAACTAAAGATGGGTTGTGGATGGGTCTTCAAAAATGGCAATGGCCCAAAACATACCACTAAGAGGGCAAAGAAGTGGGTAAAAATAAGATCATTAAGGTCATAAAGTGGCCAAGCCAGTCTTCAGACCTCATTCCTGTGGAAAATCTGTGGAGTTAACTGAAGCTTTGAGATGCCAAGCAGCAGCCAAGATACCTAAAAGATTTAGAGTGTTTCTGTAAAGAGGAGTGGTCAAAAACCCCACCTGAGATGTGGGCAAACCTGGTGACCAACTACAATAAAGGTCTTACTGAAGAGCTGCCAACAAAGGTTCCTCCACAAAGCGTTAAGTCCTATTTGGCTAAGAGATCAAATACTTATTTCACTCAATGACATACAGATCAACTAGTACTTTTATGCAATTTGGGTTTTTAATTATTTTGTATTTGATATTTTGTCCTTTCTTATAAATGCTATTCTTTTAACTGGGGCATAAGAACAAAAACTATCAAAGATACCAAGGCCTCATAAACCAGTTGACAAATCACAATCCACTATATTTTTGATGGCATTTTTAGTTGAGGTCACTGAAAAGGAGGTCTCAGTGATGTGTTTGTGTTTGTGTGTGTGTGTGTGTGTGTAGGTGTGTGTGTGTGTGTGTGTGTGTGTGCGTGTGTGTGTGTGGGTGTGCATGCGTGTGTGTACATGGTCTAGATCAACAAGGAGCGCGACTGACAAGTTTTAAATTGGGATCCACCAGGAGCAGAGCTTCAGTGATCACAGACTTTTTTTTTTCTTTTTTCCCCTTTCTCAAAATGTGGTGGGAGTGACGCTCATTAGGATAATGTGATGTATGAATAACACTGCCGTCAGTTCCCAACACACACTCCCACGCTGTAAAAGCTGCAGAGTGTTCAGTGCGCACATACTTTGGATGCTGGATTGTTGAAAATGATTTAAGATGTAAAATCATGCTCCGGTAAATCAACACATCTAATAAATGGAAGTGATCTATTAATAAATGCCACATGTACTTTGAAAACCAAGCATCCAAAATCTTTTATTTCTTTGCATATAAAATATAACATGATTATAAAATAAGTACAATGAAAAACCTATATATATATATATTTTCTTTTCACAAAAATGTATTTGTTGGTAATTGAATGCTATATTGAAAAAAAAGACATCAAACCTTCTCTGTGAAGATTTGCTGGTTTTCTCCCTGTGAACTGATTGTTTCTGAGCTTTGGATTATAATAAATCAACACAGGATCTATAGATGTAGAGATATGATTCTGGGAAATTGTGATTGTGACATAATTTCTTTTTATAACATTCTGTTATATAAATAAGCTGAACCAGATACCCTTTACAGGTAGTGTTTTAAACTGGTATAGATTTTAACATAAACCATATAGAACAGGTGTATAATTTTATTATCGAACTTCAAATATTATAAAGTGCATTACAAAGATTAGTTAAATTAACTGATAATTGTTAAAAGTCCTGAGAACAGCTGGGTGAAGACTTTCCTACACTGAAATGGATATTTTTTAAGAAACGTAAAAAAAAATATTGCTATGAAAATCTGAGTTTCCATACATCCAAGGTCATAGTCACTGTAAAAAAAAATTGTTAAAAGAGGCAATAATGTTACTTTTACATCCTGTTCACTTCTGCCTGTGATTACAGCCAAGAATGATTTTATACTGTATTTTATATTATTTCATTTTTTATTCAAGTTCTTCATCAGAACTTGGTTTTAATTTTTACTTTAATGAAATGTTCTTTCTTTGAGCATCTGTAGTTTAAAATTTTTACCCCCTGTATGCTTCTATTGTTTTTTGCACTTTGTTTTAAAAGAATTGTGATAGTTTGCTCTTATGAAGCGTTCAGGCATCTATTACCACAACACCAATGATAAAATATATCAGCAATGATTTTATAAAAGCAACTACTGCTCTTCAGTATGGGAGGGATAATACGGCTATTTCAAAATCAGTCAATCTATAATTAGAAAGATTATTCAAACACAGAAGACATTCATGACAGAATAATTAGAAAAAAAGGAAAGACTGAAGAAGTATGGCTTCTTTAGAAAAGTTGCCAGGAGAAAACCTCTTCTCCCTGAAAAGAATATCACAGCTCTACTTTGGTTAGAAAAGCTACATTATATGTTTGTCTGAGGGGACAAAAAAAAACTTTCCAAACTTTGTATAACAAATAACTAAATATAAACAACAACTCAAATTAATCCAATTCGAAAGATTAAACAAATAGTTCTGATCTATTAAAGTGCGGTTCTATGTTGCAGATAGCTCTTTAAATGACCTCAGTTAGGAGAAATAGGGTTAAAGTCTGACTAAATGGATGAACTAAAATCTGGTCCAAAGTACATTTCTACCATCTGAAAACAACACCAAACTTAAAAGTTTGATAGTGATTCATTCAAATGTTACTTTGTAAACCTTTACACCGCCAACAATTTCGGATTACATGGTTTTTCCAGCAAAATATTATGTTTCTGCCAGAAGTGCTGTAGCTGCTATTTGCATACGGTGTTCAACTTGTGCCAAAACAAACATGAGGATCTACAACTGCTTTACCGGATCGGTCGGGGCCCGGGTTAACAACCACCACCTCATGTGCTGTTAACCAGCAGGGTGCCTGTGGAACTTGGACTTGGAGGCGGATGATCCGATGTGGTGGGAGCAGCCGAAAGGCGAAGAAAAAAGAAGTAATTCATTCAGAATCGTGGTTAGCTCATCTGTCCCGGACAGAAATAAACTCAATTTCTTCAAATAGAGCCTGTTAAAATATTTACAAAGTATTTGATGTTATGGGTTTATAACTTTAAAAAATCTACTTGAAAAGCTCTGAAATATGGCGTTAATTTTTGTCACTTTGTAGTGACTTGCAACACTGATCAGGTGCAATCATTCAGATAAATCAACCCATCCCAGTAGTACAGGACATTTTGACACGGACTACAATAGCTGCTTGTCCTCCTCTTCATTTAACCCAAAATCAACTTTCATTCAGAATTTCATCAAAAACAGACATGTCTTCCCTGTTAAGCAAAAGCCCAGAGAACACCTGTACGAGGCAAACATGTAATGAGAGGTGTTTTTGTGCTCTGTGCTTGTTAGTGGTGTGGTTGAGCACGGATATTTATGTGCGCTAGATGTTCCTCTCATTGTGTTTATGTGTGTGGTAAGTGTGGGGCATCTGCAAGGTGTGTCTCTCTCTCTCTGTCTGGGGGGAATGTCTGCCTGTAGTGCGTGTCTACATGAAGCTATCTGTGTGCATAAGGAATGTAAGCTGTGAGTGTGTGAGAATGTGTGTGTAATGAGGGGGTTCAGAGGGAGCTGTGATTATTCTCGCCTCCTGTGGTGCAGGTCCTCTGGCTCTGTGGGCCCCAGGGAAAGCGCCCTGTATTTAGTGTGTGGGAACACACATTCTGCCCCCTTATCGCTGCATTGTTGCAGCCTCGCTCTTTTCTTCTCTTTTTTTAACTAATTGAATTCTTGACTCCTGAGCCACAGGGACTGCTCGGGAGAGACCAAAGAGAAAGACATGAATTTCAGGCTTTTTTCTTGCGGTTGAGTGGGGCAGAGCGGTGGGGGTGACACAGGAGTGTGTGAGGTTGGGTGGTGGCGGCGGCGGCGGCGGCGGTAGTGGGAGTGCAGTCGGAGAGAGGTGGCTCAGGCTGGCTGGGTGGCTACAGTGGCGTCATCCTGTACTTACAAGAGGTCAAAGGTCTTCCTCCCCTGGTGGTTGTGAGAACGTACTGAATCGGGAACGGTTTATCCAACAATCTTTTTCTCCTTTTGGAAACTTTCAAAGGCACTTTTGGTCCATGTGACATCTTTGTAGTTGTGCTTAAGGAACTCTAGACAAAACAATTACAACCTCTTTGCCTGATATCACCTTCAGGTTAACTTCTCTCTTCACTGTCTTCTGCCCATCCTCCTCCTCTACTCTTGTGGCAGCGTACTGTTCCTCCAAAAGCCTATTACAGCTATGGCCATTACAGCTATACATAAGGACATCAGACATGTCTAGCAGAAAAATGGAACAGAGGAATGTGCAGGTAGCACAGGTTTCATGCCTCTTTATATGAATGACAATCTACGGCAAATGACAAGGCTTTCATACCAAAAAGGGATCTCAATAGTTCTTCCTTACAGGACTCGCATTACTCACTCATGTAGTTTCATTTTAGCGGAGAGAGACAATATCAAACCACAACCCAGGCAGGTTCCCATAGATATCAATCAATCAATCAATCAATCAATCAATCAATCAATCCATGTCTTTACCTCAGTCAGAACAAATGAGTAACGTGGTTTTATTGGGGTAAAAACCCTCCAAGATAAATATTTTTTCTAAAGTAAATTTAAGAACAAACTTTCCTAACGTCATTATGAGATTACATGGATTTTATCATCTGACACAAGTTAAAAATTCTGAAAATAGGTGAAAGAAAAATGATCAAATTAGCTGGTGAACACATTGTTAAAAAAAATGAATTACTTTAAATTGCAGGCATGGTACAGTATCAGAGACTAAATAAAGCAGATTCATAAATGCTACTTATTTGTATTAGGTCTAAATGTTTCAAGTTGAACTTAAATAAAGTGAACAATCGTCCCTCCTTTACCGTCATTTCCATGCAGCAGTCACTGAGCGAGAGGCGGGGGACACCTTGGACAGGTCACAAGTCCATCACAGGGACACAGAGACAAATGACACAACCAATGTTCTCACTCACACCTAATGACAATTATCAATTAAGCTCTAAATATTTTCCAGTTTAATAGGAATATAAGCTAAAAATGTTCAAAATGTATTTATTTGAAGAAAAGCCTGATGTAATTCATTATAATTAACTAATTATAAAAATAATATTTTTATTAGATAGTTAATGTGAATGTAAGCATGAATGTGGTTTATTTGGGTAAATGTAAATAGATGTATTTATGTATACAAAGGTGTCTGATCAATGGAGCAGATGCAGCAGACTTTTTAAAGTGGAGGTACTTGTGATTTTGCTCCCCCATTCTTTTTTTTTTTTTACCTAAAAACACGTTATCACTCCCTGCAATCAGGCGAAAGCATGTAGTTTTTATGAGTTCTAGTTTTTTATTCTTAGTTAAAAAAAATTATATTGAAAAGAATCCCTCCCCCAGCTTTGAGTTGGTTCAGCCCAACCTTGGCCACGCCGGCGGTGACTCACTATTCAGACAGACAGCGTTCAGCCGTGGAGATAAGAATAAAAGAAACCATCGTTTTTTTTAAAGCTTTAAAACTGTGCTGGATTATTTTCTGTCAGAATAGAGTAGGATTATTGAGATCAGGCTATCTAGGAGCGAAAGCTACCCATAAGTTTATAAAAAGTGGTAAAATAAACCAATTTATGTTGAACTAATTGACCTCAACCCAGAACTGTTATGGGTTTGTAGTTGTTTATTTCAAATTTAGGTAAATCATGGCATATTGCCACAATTTGTTTATTTAAAAAAAAAAAAAAAAAACTAAAAAAGCTGTACCCTTGAGAGTATTTAAACCCAGGTCTCCAACATTAAAGTAATTTGAAATATCTATTAAACAATATAATCATTCACCATTGTTGCTTGCCCTTATGTACAATTATATCCACAAAATTAAGGCACCTATGTACATAAATATATATATATTTATGCAGATATGTATGTGTAAGTGGATACATCTGTATATATTTATATATTTTTTGAATACAGACAAATACTTGATATCAAAGTGAGAAAACTGGCTTTCCAATGAAAAAAGAACCAAAGCTAATGAGAGATCTTTGATGTCCACAGAAGATGAACACCTGAGGTAGGCAGCTGAGAGCTGAGCTCAAAGTCAGTCTGGTGTAAAAACATTCTGTCAGCCGTGATCCAATAAGAGAGCTGTTCTGAAGCTTCACACCTGCAGTCGCCTAGCTCACACTCCGACCTGTTTGGTCTTGTTAAAACGAGAGAAATGTCTACGAGAAGCATGCTGGTCAAGCATTACCCAATCACCTGTCGCACTTCCAACTGCCTGGGCACGTACACCCCAGGCACGCGGAACTGTGAGGAAGAGAAAGAAGTGGAGCCGA
Organism: Kryptolebias marmoratus; assembly: GCF_001649575.2. Taxonomy (NCBI): domain Eukaryota; kingdom Metazoa; phylum Chordata; class Actinopteri; order Cyprinodontiformes; family Rivulidae; genus Kryptolebias; species Kryptolebias marmoratus. The sequence goes on from NC_051451.1 coordinate 10,425,167, forward strand.
CAGAGAACTGCATGCAAACGTTAAATTACTGATTACCAGTTTATGTAATACATTTAGACGATAAATGGTTAATGGAATTGACTATATTATTACAGAGCTTTTTCTGAACTTCAAAGATCTGAACTCTAAGAGCTTTTACAACACATTGACTACCTCCAAAATCTAATCAATTGTTGTCGGGTTTTTTTTTTGTGACAACCCTAACATGTCTTGAGAATTTCATCAAAACCTGTTCATTAATTCTTAAGTAGTCTTGCTAACAGACGCAGACCAAACCAACCAACCAACTAACCAACACTATTGAAAACATAACCTCCTTGGTGGAGCTAAAAAGGTCAATTCTTTATAAATGTGGAACAATGCATAACTTTCATTAGCCTAAATCTTGGTATACATGCCCACTTTCTGCAGTCTTTTTAACGTGAACTCATTAGGTGGGTGCAGAAGGTGTGCAGAAGTTACACCAATGTGAAATACAATATGAATCTGAGAGGGGGGGGGACGATGATAATGTCTATACTCGCTGATGTGTTCAGTTTCTTTTTCATTGCAGCAGGGAACATGGTTGCCGATGGCTTTCGAGGTTTAGCCTTGGCATTTCAGCGCGGCCACAGTTATTCCTGTTAGACCTTGAGATAATACCAGGTGGAACAGTAGATGTGCAGGGTGGAAAAAGACGTGGGATGAAGTTGTTGCCTGTGGCAGATGGGGTGGTAAGTCTTTACCTTATCAGGTCACTTTTCCACATGCTGTTTGCCAATTAATTGTATAACCATTTTTTTGACCATTTTTAGAACTTGCAGTTAAATTTGGGATGGCTCAATGCAGATATTTAAACTAAGTAAATTTTAAATACCAATTACTGTTTGGGCATGTGCAATGAACATCTTCAGTTTGAATGTATTCAATGTAACTGTACTATAATGGAGGGAAATCATCACCATAATTGAAATTATCTTCAAATAAAGTCATGGAAGTATATTTTCTTTTTTTGACCATGCCTCCTTGCTTACACAGATTTTATTCAAAAGTTCTATTTACTATTGTTCAAATACTTATTTGCTTTAGGACAAAGTGCAAGCTGTAAAGGGAAAACATCTGGGGAGAAAAAGCCTATTATCGTTTAATCTGCTTTAAAGAATAAGTAATTTGGTTTGTAATTTGGTAATTTGGTTTTCAATAGGTCCATCACTGAGTTGACACCGTGTTTCCAAAAGAGTTTTAATTAACCAGACCGCTGGTCAATGACAGGTAGGGAGAAGGTTTCCATTATAAGGAGGCACTGGGCTGAGGCACAGTCTGCTATTTTAGCCACCTGAAGAAAAGAAAAATTAATGATGTGGGTAATTTGCCCGTTGCTCTCTGATCTGAGAGACTCTTTGAGGCCTGAGCTGCCCAGATAGGCCCACATGCATTTGTGTTGATATACTGGATTTCTTCTCAGCTAATGTGGAAAAGTTAGAATTTCAGGCTAAAATTCAGGACTATTACTGCAACTGGGTTAGGGATTCTAGTTAAGAAATGAGACTTAAATTTCTTGAGATCTTAAGTAAAATAGGTACTTGTGGATAAAACAAAGAGATTTACTGTTCTCGTCCAAGTTTGAGTAAATAAAGCAAAATAAAATAAAACTGGAACTGCTCAACATGTACGTATTTGCATTTCATACTGTAAATAGTAAACACTAATAAAAACATCTGTAAAGCACTTTTTAACTTTGATTGTACAATGTTTCCCATGCACCCACACACCATTCATGGTAACCCAAAACATTTAAGATGATTAATCAAAAACCTATGTGAGTTGTGTCGAATTACCCCTATTAAGTTACTATGATCGCATTATGTTTCTATTAATTGTAAACTCTATGGATGTGAGGATTATTAATTCAAAAAGATACACAAACACAAGGACTCAAGTGCATTGGTAGAGCAGCTGTAAATAAAAGCAATTTGGAATGAAATTTAGATAAATCCTTTTTTTCTTTGTTTTTATAATTCCTGCAGTGTAGAAGTATTTTTTCGGTAGTGACTCCTACTGTTTATTGGGAGAACTGCAGCAAGTGCAACAAACACTATGAAACAGGTGACACATTTATGACATAGTGCAAATTGTCATGTTGATCAACTAAAATGACTGGAAAAAAAACCCCTAAAGTGTCACCTTTGTGCTGAAAGGGACTAAAAGATGAACAACTGCATATAAATTGACTTTTTTCCTTATTTGTAAGCAATTACACAAACACCTTTTTGTGAAAGGTTAACTTATTTTTACTGTTCACAGGAAATACACTGTTGTTCAAGCCCGAGTACCCAAAGATTGTGAAGTGCACCTACAGCCAGGAAGTTTTTTTTTATTTTGCACCATGTCTCATTATTTTGTGAACTGTGAGTTTTAAAAGTCTACTGATATTGTGAAAAAAAGACCTTATAATAAATAATCATTTTTATTAGATTAATAAATAATTAGTCTCATCAAATTAGATGCTCTCTCTTATGCCTCATCCTAATGTATTGCTTTGAATCACATTTTACTGACTCAAAAATCACACTAAATGGCACTGAACTTCAAATAGTACCACAACCTTGTACTTAGTGTTTGCTATTGCGTTTACAGCGGTTGCCATTTATTACCAATAGGGTGTAAAACAATCACCAGTTGGCATCCATGCACCAGCAACCCTTTATGCACTAATAATAATAATAATAATAATAATAATAATAATAATAATAATAATAATAATAATAATAATAATAATAATAATAATAGCTTACAAACTTTCCACAGAACAGCACTTCAAAAGATGCAAACTATTATTTTACCACCTGCACTTTACTAATCCTGTATCTACGGCAAGAAGGTAGATGGGAAACCCCAGGATGGGTGACGTTTCCACGCTGCAGCCAGTTGAACAACCACCTGCCTCTTTGCTGCAGAAGCAGGTGTTGAAATGGAGGATACTGTTACAGTGCACAGCATCCATCTGGGAGTAAACATGGCTGAGAAATCAAAAGGAATTCTACACCGCCACAGCAAAAAAACAGCTCTTTCATGTCCTGTTTCCCTCATTGCCTTTGTAGATGTTTCACTTTTATTGCTGGTTACTGTAAATGATGGCAGTGAGCTGGGAATCCTTTTTCACCCAGTTCTACATGACTTAAAAGCTGTGTGAGCAAAAATACCCATTTGGTAACCACTGCACTCTAAAAACTTCCAATCTTTTAGAGGGGGGGCAAAGACATCCCATGTTCATTACAGAGATCTAAAATATTAACATCTCTTAATGATGCAACATGTCCCTAATGCAAAAAATGACACCAGTTTGAAACTAATCATAGTAATGAATGCTAAAGATGACGTTCAAGAAAATGAAACTAGCATTTCTTGGGGGAAAGCACTTTGGTCGCCAACTTTCACCACCCAAGCCACATTTGGACGAAGCTTCTAATAATCGGAACTAAAACCAAAGTTACTGGGTGTAAAGAATCAAGTTGATAAATGTTGAACAACAGTTACTTTCACAACTGACGTAGAGAAGATGTGTAACAAGTGTTACATGGAACGGCAAAGCTCAGAAGCCTGTGCTGTGATCAAACTGTGTTATGACTAAACTTGATCCAACATATCATAATATATATTTACTATTGTTACAATCTGTGTCTGCACCACATATAGTGATATTCATAGTGAGGAGTATCAGTCTACATGAAGTTACGCTGTCCAGATTAATTCTGTAATGTTAACCTGATGCTGAGGCATAAGTCTGATTTTTTGAGTTATCGATCGCAGCCACATTTGTCGTGGTTATGAAAAAGCTGGAGGATGACTCAGAGAAAGTCCTTACCTCAGCGTGGGACTAATAGCAACAGACCACACTCTGTCAAACATGGCAATTGTTGCTCTAGGAGAGCTGGAAGTCAAGGTCCAAATCTAGAAAAACAAAAGGTAAAATTTAAAGCAACATTTGCTTAAAGAGCATCTCATTACAATCATGGTTAATAATTTGGGGCTTTTAATAATTAATTTCAACAGTTGTTTTTCCAAGGTGAAATTATTATACAACCCTAATGTGTTTTAAAAGCAAGAACTGGGTGCAAGAGTCTGAATTTATTGTAGATATTCTAGATTTTCAATGAATCTAAACTTTTATTTTAACTTTCATTTCCATTTTCGAATGAAATCGAAAGGGATACAATCAATTCAAACCTGTGGGTCCAGTTTGCTTTTAAAACACGTTGAAGTTTGTTGTATAATCATTTCACCCTGAAAAAAGAAAGGTTCAAATCCATCATTAAAAGCCCCACATTCACATGACATTAATGTAGAGTTCAACTATGTTTCCCGATTCTCAGGTTTTATTTATTAGCACATGAAAAATATAATCTGATCCCCACAATAAAATGAGACAAAACAATAAAATGGATAATTGATACAGACAGAGTTTACTTTCTTTGTGCTTTGAGGATTTGTTGCAAAATGCTCAAAAGAAAGTCAGTTGTACCTATGTTCAGATAACCGTACAGGTGTTCTTACCCGGGCTGTTCGGTCTCTTGATCCACTGATGATGAGTCCATCTTTAGAGTCCAGGCAATTAACCTCCTGACTATGACCTGACAACCCCCACGACACGTCACTTCTTCTACTGTGGACCAGGATCCTGCCATCACTAACACAAAGGAGAGAGATTGTTTGGGCTTGTTATCTTTGCTGCTTAAAATTCCATGATGATGTAAGCGCCACAGAAAAGAACTGCAATAAGTATAATAATGTTGCTCTTTTGTTATGTTCTTTCTGACTTTTTTGTATTTGCTCCCAAATTCATACATTACTTTGTTTTCTGAAGTCTTTCATATAACAAAAAGCATCAGGTAAAATGTGATTATTCCAAAACTAAAATTGAGTGTCTGCACAAACGGAGCTTATCTTTTCCTGTTTAAAAGAGGTTCTGTTAGCAGGATCATTAGACCGTCTCCTGTAATGACCTAAGAATAATAAAATTTGTTCAACCATTTGACTAATTTCTTGTTAGATAAATGAACATATTTGTTTTCAACACATTTTAAAAGATTTCACAAGAACAGATTTAATTTCCACTGATAAGATATTTTGTGTGTGAAGCCTCAGAAAACAACTTATCCAAAGAGATACGAGGGATTCAGTCATAACAGAAGGACCTTTTACACAGAGCAGTTGCTGGAAAGACAACTGGAGGTCAGAGGTCATAAAAGAAGTGGTTCCTACATGCTACAACTATAACTTGTTGAAAGCCCCTGGGAAAATATATAAAGTATTATACAACAGTCTTCTATATATTTTGTTTCCAAGGAAAGAAAGTGGAGGGTACACAACTGAATAAAATGACCACAACCAGCCCACTGAAGCAGGTAATTGTGTTAGTATGGTCAAGAATGATTAGAGTACATTTCCAAGTCATGTGACATTGTGGTAGCTATATCCATCTTTGATAAACTGTCAAGAGAAAAAGAAAGTCCATCCTTACTCAATTGTAGGTTTTTACAAATCAGGACATAAAAAAACAATCTGATTTTTACCAGATTCTAAAATTATTCAGATCAAACCTCAAGTGTAAAAAACACACAACAGATTTACAGCACATAATTATTTATTAAACAAAACTGAAGCCAAAATGAAAATGCTGTGTGGGGCAAAAACTATGTTCACTCCATGATTCAGCAGCAACAGTTGCTTCTCTGAGGTCATTGCTGCTGTCTTTCCGCCCTGACATTGTGTGTTAACAGACCTGTATGCTCCATAACAGAAAACTGTCAAAACACCTGCTTTAACAGAGGTGATAAGGTAGACGTTGACTAACTTTTCAAGTTCATTTGATCAGCAGCACCAGGCTGCAACTTTCCCTCTTAAACCTTATAAAAATAGCAAGGGTGGATTTAATTTTTCACTGATTTTCTTTATTATTACTATTATTATTATGGCTTTGTTGATTAAATTATGACATGGTGGAATCTGCTGTATTTTTGTACACTTGAAGTTAGATTTTATTCATTTCAGAATCTGGTAAAGATCAAATCTTTTTAATATGTTCTGATACATAAAACCCTAGAGTTGGAAGAGGGTGTACTTTATTTTCCTCCATGACTGTCCAGCCTGTTCTAATAAACAATAGCTGCCTCCAAATAATATATCGTAATGTTAGGATTTTTACAATTTGATACACAGTGTATTAATTAATTTATGTTGTTCCTGTTAAATATCAAAAATAAATAAATACATAATTTGTGTGAGAGCTACCTTCCTCCGCTGATCACATGCGAGTCTGTGAGAACAAAGCGACAAACATCCCCTTCGTGGCCTGAGTAGATTTCAAATGGGTTTCGCTGAAGCCTCCTGGAGTCTCGGTGCAGATGATACGCTCCAATCTGAGCAGCCTGACACAAATAGAGTACATCCACATCCAGCTGCAACCACGGCAACAACCTGAAACCAAGACAGGTAAAGAAAACAAATAAACAAAGAAGAAGGAAATTCGTGCTTGGTTTAATAAACTATATACCAATAGAAAGCTTGTTTATCTTTATTACTTGCCAAACCTTCTCTGCCAATGGCAATAATAAGAAAAAATAGCTAAAAATCAACTTGTGAAAATCTGTCCTTATTTTTAAGTTTTGGTTCACCAGAATTAACAAAAAAAGGAACTAATGAAACTGTCATTGACTAAGAGGCTGGTAGCCTTAGCTTAATAATTTGTTACACAACCTTTTGAGGAAATCACTGCAATCAAATGATTTCTGTATTTCTCTCTGACTTCTGCACCCGTCCACAGGTATTTTGGTCCACTTCTCATGAACAGTTGTCTCAGGTTTTTAGGTTTCTTCTCCAGATGTTTCAGCTCTGTCCACAGATGTTCAACAGGTTTCAGATCAGGGCTCAGAAACACACTTAAGAATGGGCCAACGTTTTGTTCTGAGCCATTCTTTGTGTTTTTAGCTGTGTGTTTTGGGTCATTATCCTGGAGGATCTATAACTTGCAACTGAGACCAAGCTTTCTGACACTGAGCAGCACGTTTAGCTCCAGAATGCCTTGATAGTCTTGAGATGTCCTTGTACCCTGAACAGATTCAGGACCCCTGTGTCATATGCTGTAAAGCTGGACCTGAACAGAACCGAGCCTCCTCCAGGTTCCACTGTAGGCTCAGGGTTCTTTTCTTTGTTTCATTGTGGGTCTGGGAACACAGAGCTGATGGGACTTGTTGCCAAAAAGATTTGGTTTTGTCTCATCTGTCCAAAGGACATTCTCCCAGAAGCTTTGGGGCTTCTCAATACACATTTTGACAAATTCCAGTCTCACTTTTTTATAATTTGGTGTCCTCCTTGGTCGTCCTCTATTAAGTCCACTTTGTCTCAAACAGTGACTGATGGACTGATCTGACACTGATGAACCTTGACCTTAGGGTTTACCTATAATCTCTTTGGAAGTTGTTCTGGGCTCTTTGGTCACCATTTATATTATCTGTCTCTTCAACTTGTCAACAGTATTTCTCTTGTGGACACGTCCAGGGAGGTTGTCTCCAGTCCTGTGGACAATAAACTTCTGAATGATCTGTGCAGCTGTAGTCACAGCAACATCCAGCTGCTTGGAGATGATTTAATAGACTTTACCTCCTAATGTGACTTTCTCAGCTCCTGAGGCAACTCTGTCCTCAGCTTTCTATGCTCCATGTTCAGTGTGGTACACACCATGATACCTAAAAGCCCTGTGACTACCTTTCACCTTTAAATAGGAAGGCTGACTGATAACAGGACTGAAAATACCGGTGATGCTGATTATAGGATACAATTTAACTTGTCCTTATGGTCAAATTATTTTTTAGGACTATCTCCTATGTTGTTAAAGCCAGTTTCATTAGTTTATTTTAAAAAATAATACTGGTGAACATTAAATTAAATGAGATGCATTAATGAGACATTAAATGCATTAAAAATGAACAGCATATCAGAGTTCAAAAAGTGTTTCAACATTCAAAGAATTCTTTGCTTCTTTCAGAAAGAGGGAACAAACAAAACTTAAACTTCTGTAGTAGGAATAAATTTCTTAATCTAACTTTATACATTTTCCATGTTTTACACTTCTTAGTATCTTCAGGTGATGTGAAGAGAAATGTGACAGACAGAGAAGTGTTTCAGACTGAATGTCTAAATGTGAACAACTCACATACTTGGTTTTCCATTTGAGAGGAATGGCCCTTTTACAGACTCCATTAGACCAATTTTGAGCTACCTTGACTCTCTCCTTCAGCGGGATATGATGATATCTGTAATGACAGTAACAGATGTGCTTTCAATAACTTGTAAGACTCAAACTTTAGGTGCACAGTGATATCTATTAGACATATTGAATGAAAAGGTGATCTTGTTTGCAATTTTAAACAGTTTGGAAACAGCAAGTTTTGAGAATCCTTACATTTATGATAATAAAACAACAAAAAACAAACAGACTGACTTGCATGACCAAGTGTTTTAAATCAGAAACATTAGTTGGATAACATTGCTTTCACATTCAGCTGCAAAAGGTTGTTAAAATTGAAAGGAAACTATTTTCTCTGTCGCTTCAGGTCATTGTCCTTATTTATCTGAATACTTCCACCGTTGTGAGAAACCACAAATATTTCAGCCTCAGTTCACACACTGATAAGGAAAGAGATTTCTACCGTTAAAAATAAATGAATACATTCAAAAAATCACCAACCAAACATCTTTAAAAATCATCAGTACTGTAACACTATTAAAACTACCCTCCTCATCACAGAAAAAGTCACAAAGCAAAGAAAAAAAATAAAACAAATCATTTCAAATATATTTATGAAATGCTCATACTAACATTAAAATCTTAACTCTGGTATTAAAGCTTAAAAAACAATGCATGAACTTTTAAAATAAGTGATAACATGTCATTAATCCTTGACTTTATGTTTACAAATTTGATTTACTTGCATATAAAGTAACCATCCAGTTTCCCCAATATTGTGTTAGAAAAAAAATGTGAAGGGTGCCAATTCAGCTACAGGCCAAAATTTTAACACTTATTCCAACAGTGATTTGTGATTTCTTTTTGTAATAATCTAAGATGAAAAAACACCTACATATGGTTCTAGGCGACTGTACGAGACTTGTGAGGTTTGTAGTAGTAGCAAGAGTTTATTCACAATAATCTGAGACATGTGGAGAAGTGTGTGAAATCACTCTAAGTTTTACTACCACCAAAAGTCTGAAAACACTGACTGAGGTAGATGTTTCGATGTAATTTCTAGATTATTTTCCCAAAGCACAAATGTTTCGTGTAGCTTCAGTTTTGTTCCAATATTGTATCCAAGACCAAAATGATTAATTCCTACAAGGTGGTGAATAATGGCAGGTTAAGTGAGTCCCAGTTAAGAAATATGGGGCATTTTGTGCCTGCAGCCAAAACTCGGGGATAAATCCTTCACCACCCGGTCCAATTTGATGAGATTGATTGTACTCAGGACAGGATTGTTGTTGTTGACTGGTGGTTGTCTGTCACTGGAAATGATACAGATAACGACAACAGCGGCTTTATTGTTAGTTTATCTTACATGTCCATCCCGTTCCATGTGATCCCGGTGTTTAAAAAGCCTTTGGCAATCTTCTTCCACACAACATCCCGGTTTACAATGCGGCGAAGACTTCTACAGACTTGGGAGACTCGACAGAGAGACCTGAGGTCCAAATAAGCTAATATCTGATAGAGGACATCCTCTGGGAGCTGGGGGAACAACATAGTGACAGCACCGATCGGTGCGCTCTCTAAAACCGGCTGACAAACACCGTAAACAGCTTTCCATGCTTCACAAAAACAGCAGCGCGGACGAAACAGGAAGATTCCCTGACAGCTGTTGATGACGGAAGGACGCATCGTCACGTGACGCTCAGCGCAGCGTAACGACGTTGTGCGCCACTTAATGACGTCATTCGGTGGATTTTTGGAATTCCTGCTTGAATTTAAGTCATATAAGCATAGTGTCTTTGGTCTTTTTACATTAACTTGTTTTTTTTTGTTGTCGTTTTTTTGTTTGCTCTTCATAAAAATAAATAACCCAATAAATAAATCTGCAAATCAACAAATAAATAAGTATGAAACAAAAATAAATCAGTGAACACTTATGTACACTGGCTTTTACATCTAAAACTTGCTACTGTTTTTTTTTCCTTTAATTTGCTGTTTTTCTCATGTCCTTTTCTCTATTATTTGCATATGTTTTATGTGTGAGAAGTCTAGTTTTATTGTATGTTTTAGATGTGTAGTTTTTCTATTGTTATTATTATCGCCTGCTTATTGTTTTTTAGCGGCAGGTGATAATGTTTTTGCCCATGTCTGTGTATGTGTGCTTATGTTTATGTGAGTGTTTGTCTGTTAGCAAAATATCTCACAAACCTGTGACCAGCCTTTAATAAAACCTTCAGAAAATGATCATTGGATGGACGATTAACTTCTGGAGTCAATCTGATTTAAGATGGCAGCCACAGCTAATCAACCTTAGAAAACACTGAAAGGTCTTTACCTCATGCAGTTTTTCCAATATTGAACTAAAACTTGTTATGGGAGTAGCTGAATCTGATCCACAACATACATTTTGAGGGCTAAAAAATTGATCTTTTTTGCCATTAACTTTTTAGAGTCAGTTCTGTCTAACTCGTAGGAAAACATCTCATGAATCACTTGACAGATTTTACTGTCAGGAAATAAATATTGGATGCACCGGTACAAAAGAATATTTTTTGGAGCCAATCCAATTCAAAATGGTGGCTACAGCCAACTGACCCTTACAAAACACTAACATGGGTATAATGGGCTAAAATCTGCTGTGATATAGTAGCGCCTACTCCATGTGTTCCAGATTTTGGCTTAAAACTTTAGTATTAACTTTTGGGGTCAATCCAGTTGGTCTGTTAGCAAAATATCTCATGAACCAGAGAGTGTTAGGCCTTTAATATTAATTATTAGTACTTTTAGAGATTTCCTTTTACCCCCTGTTTAATAACTGCCAAAGCAGGAACTAAGACTGCAAATTAGCTTCTGGCTAGAAGAATTGTGTACAAGACAATAGTTGCATAGTTTTTAACTGGTTACCATCCCTGTTAATAAATAAATAATATGGGAACGGTGATTAATTTATTATTTTAATAACTAACATTTCTAGGTCAAAAATGTTTATTTCAGTATGTTGTAATTGGCAAATAGTCTGAATGGCTTAACCAATGTCATTTTTAACAGAATATAGATAAACATACTTTTGCCTGATTAAAGGAAAAGTAAAAAAAAGTTGCATTGTTTATTTATCACTATGTTAATCTGATTTTTCTATATTGCTGTAGATATTTAATTTAAAACAATTTACCAACTTCAAACACAGTATTTAGTATCTGCTCACAAAAAACGTGTCTGTTTACTATTAGTTGTTTTTCATTGGTAGTTTTTTTTTAACCGTACTAATCTGTTTATGTATATTTGTATGTAGTTTTTATTCGCAAAGTATTTTTTACATTTTGTATTCATTTTATACAAATTTCATATATTTTTGTATTTACAGTTTCGTTTTTTTTTCATTCTTGTCTTTTCTTATAATTTTTTTCTGTGGCCTTTTTTGTGTTTCCACCTGTATTTGGCTTCTATTCTATTCTACTCTGTGTATTGTAGATGTTAGTATATTTTCTGATAAATACACAAGATTCTGATAGTAACACACATCAGTAGGGGTGTGTGTGTGTCCACTTGTCAAGCAGTGATTTTTACAGACACTTTGCAGCACAGCCTTTAAGCCTGTTTAGCCCCTAAAACTTCCAAGGTTGTGTCACGGTCAAATGACTACCAAAAGTTGATTGACCTTCTGACATTTTGTCGGGCGCTTAACTGTTTAGCATCAGTAGCAGCAATTTGTGCTCATTCACATCACGAGGGTCCTCGAGCCTTCAGAAACAAGCAGCATCTCCGCAGCGCTTTGATCAGCTGAGCAGGACTGCACGTAATTGAAATATGCAGATCAATTTGCTTTCTTTTCTTTCTTTTCCTTTTCTTCCCTTTTTTGTATGAAAGATGTGTCCCCTTGTTCGAAGCTGCGCCTTCTAAAAGGCATGTCCCAAACACTGGGCCATCAAAAAAAAAAAAAGGAAAATCATTTATGGTTGGCTTTCCAGTTGAACTGTCATGGCTAAAAGGAAATGAAGAGGTTGGGAGGAGGGAGACGGGGAGTTCGGGGATGTTTGGAAGCTGAGGTGGGGGGTATTGAAATGGGGGTTGTGGGTGTGGTTTTGTGTGTGTAGGGGGGCTCCCTTTTGATCTTTTTTAGGGCAGCAAAGATGTAGGGGGCCTCAGCTCAAGCTGGCAAATACATTTAGCTGGTAATTGTTCAGATCAGACCGACAATCAGTCTTGGAAATGCACGGACAAACAAAAGTTTACAGCTCCAATTGGAAAAGTCAACAGGTCTCGTATCAGGCGTGTACAAAAACAATGAAAGTGTCGAGCAGGAGCTTCACTTTGATCACTTGTTTGCATTTCAATTATCCAGCCCTGTTCGACTGGTGGCTTTTGTTAACACAGTCGAGTTGTTTCTTGGAAGCTGCTCGTCATTTTTTGACCTCAGTTGTACAACCGATCATCCTTCCCAACACATTTTGCCTCCAAAAAAAAAAAAATTTAAACTGACTGAGTCATTTCAGATTCTATATTTTCACAAGGACTCAGTCTTTTTCATTGCAATTTGTTTCTTTTTTTGTTTGTTTGTTTGTCTAGCTCTTCATGTTGTTTCACAGTAATGCAAATAATAAATGGTTAAGGTGGTTTATCAAGTCACACCTTCAGGTTCTACCACTTCTCCTTTTAGAAAATAAAAGCCACATATGAGTTATTGAATCTCATCCTTTCAGACAGTGTATTTGGTTCCATTACTGTCTAAAGTACCAAGATTAGGCAAAGTAGACCTACTGTATGATTTACTGCTGGACATTTGTCTGATGCTAGGCTCAGCAGGGGGGCAGATAACTGCGTACTAATTCACAGGCCTGAAAATGAGCCACAAAATAAAAGTTTACAAAATGTATTTATACTCATTTATGGAAGTAAAGGCCTTTAATTTATTGAAGGACTGCATATCTCCCTCCACCTTTCATGCCAGATTTTAAGCTACTTGATTTATAACCAGGTTTGTGCTTTTCAAGGTCAGTTAGCTATAGTAGGCATCTTGAATTGACCTGACTCAAAAACCAAATCAGTTGCACATGTCCATTCATTGGCTACTTTCTGAGAGTTTCAATAAAATTAGTTTGTGGTTCGTGAGATGCACATAGACATAAAGGGAAAAACTATTATTCTCCACTTTTGCCTTTTGGCGGCGATCTATAATTACTCATGTTACAACATTAATAAGGACCTGAAGATTGCAGATTCAAACTGGGACATCTGGGTTATGAAGGACAGGTTCTGAAAGGACAAACTTGTTATCACATCAGGTAAAGAAGCTATTTGATGTATGATTCAAATGGAAACACTTGAGGTCAGTGGCGTTTGAATGTGATAGTACACATATCTGGACCAAAAAAAAAGTCTCTTACCTAAAAACTGAACATTTAGAAAATAATTAATTAAGAACTGGTAAAATAATTACCAACTGGACTATTTCTATTACAAATTTACCAATCTTTGTTTGCATTGTCTTCATTTTTTTATTAAAAGAATTACTGTGTAATATATACAGTACAAAATCAGTTTTTCTTTTCTGTAAATGCCCTGCCCAAATTTTACATTTTTATTTTTTTTTATTTTTTGTAGATTTGATTCTTCAAGAGACAATTAACCATTAAAAAACAGCATGAGTAATATAAACGTATCCTTAGTCATAATTTTATTTCTAAAAGAGACCACACGTTGAAGTCAACGTTGGGCGGGGGGGTCAAAGGTTGTATACTTCCTGGAAAACTCCTCGTCTTTCTGTGAACACAAGTGGCTGCGAGATGTAAGTACTTTTTGATGGGGGCAGCTCCTGTGTCGGCTCAGGCCAGTTTAGGGATCCAGGGTCGCGTTCTCTGGTCACCGCTGCTATTCTACAGCCTCCACAGGGGAGGTGGAGGTGGGGGGTTAAATTGCTCCCTACACAAATGAGGACAGTAGCTCTGTTTGTTTATCCGGGGTGAAGTACGATGGTTGTGGCTCAATAAAATGGATGAAAGCTGTTTTACCCCCAGTTTTCTACGTTGGAATTGCCTAACATTTGCATGGCAGCACTGGCGACACAGAAGGTGTGATTTTTCCCACAACCCAGTTCTTCCCTGAAGATGACGCTGACCTAACACACTGTAGTGGACTGTAGTAGTTGCAGAAAAATACGGCTCTAAATCATTCAATTTACACAAAGTATAATTCCCTTTGAGGAGATCTGTAATTGTTTGGTTTCAGATTTATCGCATGTAATCCATGGATTCACCTGTAACGCAAAATGTTCTGAACTCTATCAAAGCTTTCCTAGGTTTTTCTTTTGCTATTTTTGTTTCATCACTTTCACAAAGTGCTGGCTCTAATTGATAAATCTGTTGTCTGTTTGTTTTGCAGAAAGTTCTTAGGGACAAATCCCCCCTGTTAATCCAATGTGGAAGGATTTAGGGAGATTAATGTCAAGTATTGTCAAAGTCATTGCATTCAGTGCTTTGAGTTTGACAGCCTTTCAAAGCCAGGATCCCTTTCTTCAGAGAAAATAAGGAGTTCATAGGCATACATTTTTACACTTTTTTTCCATAAACTTTTAGTCTAAAGGTTTTCATTAACTTCATAAACTAAACATAGGTTTGAATACTGCTGGAGAAAAAAAAACCATATGAATTACAGCAGCGATCTTATTAGGCAGAGTCAGATTTAGTCTCTTTGGGACCCAAGGTGAAGCACAGACATGGGGCACTTCACTTTTCTACTGTCTAATTTTTTAAACTTTTTTTTTTAAAGACCAACAAGTAACTTAGTTTTGTTTATTGCTATATGTAAGATTAACTGCTGGATTTATCGCAATTTCATCCATCCACTTTTTACCCGCCTTTCTGTGCAGGAGGCGGATGTCTAACTCCAGCAGTCACTGGATGAAATGCGGTGTACACCTGGGACAGGTCGCCAGTCCGCTGCAGGACCACACAGAGACAAACAAGGCAGACAACCATTCCTGCTCTCACTCAAACCTGGGGACAATTTAGAGCTACCATGCCAGATTTTGGTCTGTGGGAGGAAACCGGAGTACCCGGTGAAAACCCATGCATTCACGTGGAGAACATGCAAACTCCACACAGCAAGTCTACAGCCAGGTGTTGAACCTGCGACCTTGCCTTTCAAGACATGCCTACACCCTGTTTTTGAAGTAAGCAGTTCAGCAGATTGATCCTCTTCCTCGGTTTCTTCTTCTGGGACACAGTTATCACAATGACATCTTCCTCTGTGAGGGCTTTGTGAACTAGATAGAAGGGCAAAACCTGATTTGCAAAGAATTATTGCCTTCAAAAGCCTCAACATTTTGTTGTTGAATCAGGACCATAATTTTCCAGTGGTGTCCCCCTAATAAAAAACAGGACAAATATTGGTACCCCAAGCCTTAAATTATCTAGGTTGATTTAAAAGATGTCATACCAGATGTTCCTCCTGATTGAACATTTATTAGTATTAAAATTATTAATTTAAATATTACAAACATAAAGATTGTTATTGCTATAAAAGACATAAAAATAGAAAATGTGTTCACTGTACCATTTGTTCAAGTTTAAACCAGCAGTGTTTTAGCTTTTCCCCCTTCTTTTGGGAAACAATAAATAGGTGTAAATAGGAATAATTGTAATTGTTACAGTGCCGCACGTGTCTCAGTACACAGATTGTCATCTGTAACAACTTTATAAAGTTTATTTTCATAGTTGTGTATATTTTCATCACTGATATTTTCCTTTAAAGCAGGTGTTTTCTAAATAAATAGAGCATATAAGTATTGTAATTTTGCTAGATTTGACATCTTAGAGCAAAGGCACAATGCAGGTACAAATTTAAAGCAGCAGGTGACACAGTTGGACCATTTAGGTGGATATGACCTGAACTCCGGCTATAAAACAAGAAAATTGCTCCTACCTCAGTGGAATGTTTACTCATGAAAATGCATCCTGTTTTAATACAAATTATTAGTTGTTTTTTCTAACAACGTGGGATGATGTTTCTTAACCTTGAAAGTTGATCATTTATGTTACAATGAGTCATTTGCACCAGGTTTCTCTGGCTCTTTATAAGTCATTTAAGGGTTTTTTGAAGGAGGAAGTGTTCCTCACCAGAACTTGTTCTTTTGGGACTCATTAGACTTTCAATTCAAGCCAAAGTAGAATAATTCAGTGAGAATATATGTAAAACAATTCCAAAACTTACATTAGTTAATTATCACACTAACTTATCAATGACAAACAATTAATGGCAAGTCAATAAAGTGACTCAGTGATTTCACACATGCCTGTGCATGCTAGCAGTTCGAATGAATGGCTTGGTTAAAAAAAGAGTAAAGAGTACCTATTTAGATGCAGAGTTTGAGATTCTAAAGGAAGCTAAAGCCTAAAAACAAACACAGCAGTATCATCCTCACAGCACCAAAGCCTCCTGACACTGACATGCTCCTATCTGCTCAAGAGGTGATGGTGGTGGGGGTTCTTTGTGACTTCAAATGACCTTGTTATCCCTTTTGGGATCAGACTAAGAATATCTTTCCTTTTAGCTTTCAGTGGTCGGGTTTCAAGTGAGGAAACCAAAGGCTGTGCTCACTTAAAAGGTGCTGGTGCCAGAGAGTTTATACAAAGAAGCAATTTTATTTTAAAAAAAGACTTCAAGAACAAAAAGGAAGAAATAAATTTGCAATAAAACACCACTGAGTGCATCAGGCCCTGTGATGGACTGGGAACCTGAATAGGGTATACTGTGGCTCTCACCCACTGACAGCTGGAGATAGGCACCACTCCCCATGAACCTCAACAGGATTAGATGGGTTTCAAAAATGGATGGATTGATGAGGGAATTATATTATGGATTTGGACCAGGGAATCAAACTCAACATAGAGCAGCTTATGCAACAAGATAGGCCATAGACTGACTCTTTATGATCCAAACTGTTTCTACTCCAAAACACCTGGATGAAGGAGCTTCTCACCCCATCTCTGCAGTCCAGCTATCTTACAAAGAAATCTCATTTCAGCAGTTTGTATCTGGGATCTTTTTTTATTGTCATGATTTACATCTCATGACAATAGGTAGAAATTAGAACATAAACAGATTAGAAATTCAGAGCTAGTCTTTTCAACTTAGTACCTTTTTTAAAAAAATGTTTTTTTTCTCTTTGCACCCAGGCCATGCCCCTGATGTCAACATCCTCCCATGTGGGGCAGTGTCTTGTGACTTTTACAGGTTGAGCCCTCCAAAGCTCCAAGAGCCAAGGCTTGGGCACCAGGCGCTTGCTGGACTTGGCTCCAGGGTGGTAACTCAGTTTCTCTGTTCTGAGCAAGGTAACCTAATCAGTTTGACATTGTTTCATCCTGGCCTTCTCAGCAGGTGTGATATTTTGTTTTTAAAGAATTTATTAGCCGATATTGATGACATGCTAATTCCAAGCAAAAAGGACAAAGTGAGTGAATGCATTGAAAAGCATTAGCTTACTTTACACGCTTTTACACATAAGAGACATCTCTTGCACATCTCTTTCTATTCATCTGATAACTATAGAGTAAGTCATTTATTTGAGGACATTGGTTAAAGTCAGGTGGGGATCACCTTTCAGCCCCTTCTTATTTCCAATGGTGATGATCAGACGGGCAGGTGAGGCCAGGCAAGAGACCCCTTAGACTATGATGTTTGCAGACAACATTGTGACTTATAGTAAGAGTAGGGAGCAGGTGGACAAGAGCATGGGGAGATGGAGGTATGCTCTGGAGAGACAAGGATAGAAAATCAGTACAAGCAAGAGAGAATCTGTGTGTGAATAAAAAGGAGACAGGTATCAACTAATGAAGAAAAACTAAAAGGCCAACATGTGTGTTCATTTTCACAGTTTCACTAATGGGTAACAAGCAAGTGTGTATCAAACAAGAGTTTAATATCAGTATTCTAATGTACATTTATTACTCCTTTTAAATAAATATTCAATCCTTAAAATTATTTCACACATCCTCAAATAAAAAATATATTTATATATTTATAAAAAAAACGTAAAATAAAAGAAAAAACACAAACATAAAAGATGAGGGGCAGAGGGTGAGGGATTCCCTACACTTCAATATATTTTGTACACAAAAAGTCACTACAGTCAGACCAGAAAACTTGCGATTATAATAAAATATAGCTGCCACATTGTTCCGTCAGGTGCTATTAAAGCTCTGGCACGAAGCTTAGACACTGCAGTGATGCCACTACAGTGTTGCTGAAAGGTTTGCTGCTGCCTCCGGGGCTCTGCAGTGCAGTGTGTGACAGTGTGTGTCTCTGAACGCAGCCTTTCCTGGCAATGCGGTCAATCAGGGCCCTTCAAGTCTCCTTGAGCAGCAGGTAGGAGTCGAAAGCCGACTCCGCTTGTCAAATGAACGTGCAATAAACAAAATAATGCACTCTACAAAGAGGTTCAAAACACGTCAGACATTAAGTCATGTGCGTCTATAATTTTTTTTTTTTTTTTTTATCATTTTGTTAATATTTTCTACATATCAGTACTAAAAGTCTGGAGTACAAAAATAGATTTCTTGCTTTTTTTTCTATACTTCAAAAACGTACAAAATAAGCTAAGTATTAGGGTATAGCATGAAAATGTCTCTAGTCTTTCCTTTCTTGGACAGGAGTGTGTAATTTGATGGTAATTGAGTTATTAGTTCAGGTTCTCCTTCCTCGCTGTCTTTTCTCCTTGCTTTTCTCCCCACCTCAGCGCTCTGACGAGTATCTTGTACGTTTAGTCCTTTGGCTGAAAGGGTAGTGGATGAAGTCAAAAGGCCGGTGTTGGCTTGGGTGGGTGGGTTGCTGCCCCTTTGGCAACCTCTTCATGAAATGGACCTCACGCTGGTGCTGGCGTGTTCGCGAGCCCTTCCGTGGCCGCCCACGCCGGGTGAAGGCCATGTACCAGTTGTCGTACCGGGCATTCCTCAGCGCGGTGTAGTTGTTTTCCAGAACGATCTCTGTGAAGATACAGTCCCGGCCCTGTCCATTTTTCTGCAGAAACACAGGCAAATGGTGATTTGGATCATCTTCGATTTGTGAACGCAACAAAATCACACGTATAACAACTTTGTAATGACACACAAATATATACACATACAGCACCTCCTTCATATATAGAGCATATGCTGCAGTCATTACCAGTCTGGGGGTCTTATCCCCCATTAATAAACTTCTACAGTAGCAGCCCATGTGTTTCTAGTGTAGCTCAAAAACATACATTTCCTTTCTCAGCCATAAATAGGTTTGTTTTAAGTTTAATCTACTGTTGTGTTTGTATTTAAACTGAAACAACCCTTAAACTAATCAATCAATACAACTTTAAATACATAACAGCCCAACTCTGATTTGTTCATTTTAGAGCAGTGGTTCTCAAACTTTGCTGCTTTCCACCCCTTAACAAAACACAACTATTGCTGGTTAAAGCATAAATATCTCTAAATCAAATAAAAAGTCAGGCGTTGTTTGAAGGAATGCATATCGTCCGGCACCTTTCACGCTAAAGTTTCAAACTAAACCTCTGTATTAAAACAGGATACATTTTTATGAGCAAGTTCTTTTGAGGTAGAATCAATTTTTCTTGTTTTAAAGCTGGAGTTCAGGTCAAAGGTTTCATTAGAATTTGTCTAGAGGTTCATAAAATAGTTTGACAGACAGACCGTTGGCCGCAGACAATAATTAAATAAGAACATACTGACAACATGAATAACCTTAACAACCATAGTACATTTTGTTTTCATTCACGACTACAATTTTTATCTTTTCAATATATTAATACTTTAAAGAGCTGTACAGCTCAGGTAGATAAGAAGCTAAGTGATGTGTCACCTTCAGGTGGTGATCTCAAACAGAAACTAAGTAGAATCCCTGACGGAGCATCCACTAAGCTAAAGTAAAATGGACCAAACTTTATTAACCTTCAACTTTAAAAAAAAAAAAAACTAAATAGAGTGTTGAAATAATCATGGAGCAATAATAAATGTGCATACATCCCTAAACACACACTGGCTGTTCATTTTTTGTGTGTCTTTTACACATAAATGCACACACACCGGGGCTGAGTTCGACTGTAACTGGCCTGCTAGCTTCAGGCAGATGGTGTTCGAGGCAGGGTGCTCGGGTGGGTGGAGGGTAAGTGGGAGGGGGTGGGGTGGGGGTGGGGGGGCTGTTTATTAGCAATCACAGTGAGAGGAGGGTGCTAACATAGCCTTGGTCTCTAACAGCCATCACACATGTCTAAAACACAACGGCACATCCAGTCCGAGACCTTTGACGACCAGTCGTCTAGTCTGAAAGTAAAGTCCAACATTTGCTTCTGATCCATCCCATTATAAAAAGTAAAGCCCCTTCCTTTAAGTAGCAGTTCATTTATTCCTTACTATATATTCTCACATCCCAGAGGCTTCCAGTACACTCTGCTTCAAAATGATTCCTGCTGAAGAAGTAATTATTTCTGAACAGATTAAAAATACGTTCAAGGATCATTTCAGTCAGTTTTAAATATTTAGATTTAAACAGCTTTACTCAAACAGGAGGCGCAAAAGTGGATCTATATTTTGGATCTATACACTTTCAGCATTTGGAATAAACTTTTAAATGTTTACAATAATAATTGATTTTGTTGGTGGTTTTGCTGATATCAGAAACATACCTAATATAAACATTTATCATCATAAATGGCTGGTTATTTTTTTAGCATAATGCATTTTTTTCTCTAAATAAACACACGGCTTTTTATTAAAACCAGAGAGGGACTGAATCAAACAAACAATGGTTTTACTTCAATAAGTATGTAGAAAAGGAAAGGAGCAAAAACCAAAAAAGTGTCCATGGCAATTAATCCTACAAGTCAAAGACACAAAATACACTTTTTATACTTTTAATTGATTATTTTAGTGAAATAAACTTGCTGGTTTAATATTTTGGTTCCCTGTGTTAAGTATTTTGATTGCTTTGCCCT
Organism: Kryptolebias marmoratus; assembly: GCF_001649575.2. Classification (NCBI taxonomy): domain Eukaryota; kingdom Metazoa; phylum Chordata; class Actinopteri; order Cyprinodontiformes; family Rivulidae; genus Kryptolebias; species Kryptolebias marmoratus. Next base: position 10,446,367 of record NC_051451.1, read on the forward strand.
ATTTGAATAATTTATTTTGAACCATTTTGGATCAATTCAGAAGAAAGGTCCTCTTTAAACATGAGGGTTTCTATCCAGTTTAATTAATAAAGAGTTCATTTGATATGCCACAGGAAGTCTTAAGTATGTAGCAGGAACTTCATTAAATAACCTTAACACCTAATTTTCAAATATCATCGATGTCAGGCAAAAACCTCATATTTCCATTTTTAATTATTTTGTTTTTTGGATGAATCACCTTCAGATCTGTCTGTGGTTTTATTGAAGTATCTAATAAAAAGTGTCAAAAGAGCCTGTGATGAAGAAAGCATAAGAGTCCTAAAATCATGTTTCCTCAAGCAGTTAAAGTACATAAATCCAATACCTTTTCAAGAAAATATTGATAATTTCTACCATGCCCATGAAATATAACAGGAAAGATAATTGAACCTGTGGTTTCTCTAATAAAATGAAGTTTGAGAATTTGATGCAGAATTTAAGGGCTTTATTTTCTTTAATTCTTTGGTCTTAAGTCAACTTTTGTTCCCATCTCTTTGACCCTGAGGTTTTCTATTAGCCCGCACAAGTCTGTAGGACACACAGCTAACCCTCCTCTGCCTCCGCGTGCTGTCCTGCTACAGCCGTTGACATTTTGACCCGAGCTAATAAGTTCGCCTGCTGTTCACCTCGGCCTCGGCTGGTTGATAAGTTTTTGTCCTCACCTTGCCAATGAGCTTCCCCCTCTTATTCATGCAGATGTAGAAGCCCGTCTCGGCGCCCTTGATGCGCACTCGGCTCCCGAACGTGTCCGTCTCTACGATGAGTTTAGCTTAAGGTAAAGAAAACAAAACTGGGTTAGAAAACGATTGCAGAGAATCTTCTTGTTTAGGAGCTTTTCTATGCAATCAAACATAAACAAAAGAAAAATAAGAAAATGAAGAGGTGGGTGGGGGACACACATTAACATCAGACACAAAAAAAATTTGAGTTTGTGCAAAGGCTCTCTTTTGCACACACACACAGTAAAACCTATGGGACCATTCCTGGAGATGCATACAAAGTGAAATTCTTGCAAAATGATAAAACCACGTGTGTGTGTGTGTGTGTGTGTGTGTGTGTGTGTGTGTTCATTCCTTTAAAGTTGAAGAGGTAATCCTGGCAGTCCAGTTAGGAATTCCATTTCCCAAAGACTGCAGTGACCTCACACATAGATCTTCACAGGTTTTTTTGTTTTGTTTTGTTTTTCTCAGAAATCTGAAACATTTTATTACAAAGCTGGAAATAAAGACTCTGTGGCATTCATTTGATAAAAGACAACAAAACTGCACCACTTTACGTTAATGATACCTTACAAATCAATGATAAAAACTTTAAAACGCGGTGCTCGTGATCTTTAATGCTTTTGACAACCAAAAACCAACAGACATTATTTTTTGGGTAGCACTTGACAAAAAGGCAGCTTTTATAAAGGATTTATAGTGTTTCATGAATTGGTTGTTCATTATGTTGAAAACATTAAAGAAACCAATAAAAAGCAGTTAAAGTGCATTATTTAAAAAGAACAATACAGCCTTCTTCTTCTTCTTCTTGCCAAATAGTGCTCTCCATTCTCAGAGTTTGACTGTATTCTTGATTAATTTGATTATTTTATGCCAAACATTTGTCAGTAAGTTACCTGCATGTAAGCACTATAAAGGTATTTCACACGACTAAAGTGATTTTGTGAAAAACAATAACAGCGACAAAAAAATTAATTGGAAAATGGTACCTACAAAACAATGCCCATCACTTTTGCAAGTTGACATTTTTGAAAATCATTGTATTGGTGCTTTAGTAACTTTTAGATTTATTTATGAAAAAAACACTTGCCTAAAAAAAATCTCACAGTCATTAACATCATTTTATAAAATGGCACAAGCCAAAGTGTTACTGATGGTCAGAGCTGTCTCCACCCTCCCACTAACACACCAGGACAAGTCTGAGAGGAATAGCTGTGGTTGAATAATAGGGGGAGTCTGGAAAGGACAAATTGGGTGAAACATGCACTTATGCTTTCTCTTACACACTTTCTCCTGCTTTTAAATGACGTCATGCACCCAGAGCAGCTCTCACACCTTCTGCAGCAGCTGCATCAGAAGCAAACACTCTAATATCCTGAAAGACCGCCGAAGCTGAGCGGACGGCCTTCGGAGAGCAACATGAACAGAGCAGTGTGTTAAAGGTGGGGGTGAAGGGGGAACAGGAGCTATGCAGGAAATGTTCTGGAGGCAGAAGGAGGATGACTTCTAATGACTCTTCCAGACCTGCAGGATCTCTGGAGGATCACCTTTAGTGCTGTGGACAACCCACTGGGCGCTTTCTCTGAGGTCTCAGCCTCCTCCGACTCCACAAACTGGAACCACAAATGGTGCAAAGACTCACCCCCTTCACTGGGAAACCTAAATCCTTTGGAAATTATTGCATCTTGTAGCAAAATCGATGACTGGTTGAGCAACTGATTTCCAGCAAATTAGATCTGAGTGGCTTTTTTGACTCTTTCCACTTACTGATTTAAACTTTTTTATATTGAAAATAAAATTATTTACAATAAAAGTGTTATTTTTTTGTCATACCCGAGATGTACTACAGTCCATATTCTGCTATTTCATTCATTTTGAATGTCAATTTGGAAATAGAGGCTGACTTTAATTACACAAAACAAACAAAAAAAAAAACACATTAAAAATGGACAAGAAAATAAATCCTGCCTGAAAAGGTTTGATTTTCTACATGTCCAAGGCCAAAAACACTATAAGAAAAGCTTACACTGATCAGTTTAAACCTGTGATCCTAAAATGCTGATTTGCTGAAGGAGCAATGGAAGGAATAATTTCTAATAATAATTTTAAAAAGAGCATTAGAATAATACAAAGTGAGCAGTGACGCAAAGAAGACTGAAACAAGAAAACTATGTGGAACATGAAGCCTGAAAAAACTGTTCAATAAAACCAATCAGAGTGACTTTCTTTGGCACGTTCAGAGATCATTTCTGACAAATTTCCCCCAGTCCTTTTGTTTCTTACCGTGCGCGTCTCCATCCTCAGCCATGGCGTTGATCTTCTTGTTGGGCAGGACCTGCACGTGCTTGCCGCTGGTCCGGCTGTACAGCTGGTAGATCCGGATCAACCTGCGGCTCACGCGGTCTGTCACTTTGCTCTGCTCGCTTACATGCTGCGTGAAATTAGGCGGGGACTGATTGGTTACCTGTCAGAAATTAGATGGCATCACAATCATATATTTACTTATTCGAGTTGGCCTATTTTTTATTTTAATTTTGTCAAATTGATTTTTATTTGTTTAATTATTGATCCTAATTAAGGTCCGTGCGCCTTCAAACGGTTACAGTTATTTACGCGGCAAAGAGGAGCAACCAAAACGACAATATCATCTCGTTTTTATTGTCCCCCTCATTTTTTTTCCTTTCTTTTTGGACGAGTGTAACTAGTTCCAGGAGGAAGTGTCTCTAAATTAAGGTAACCACTTCCAAAAACACGGGCTGTGTGATTACAGGTTGTGCGGAGAGGAAAATGTGCGCCTTTGCGCACAGAGGAAGAAAAAAGTAAAAGGCAGCCAAATTCTCTGAACTGGATAAATGTTGATTTTTATTTTTTTTATTTTTTGTAACACCCGCAGAACATCTACTTTGCACTTATTAGAAATCAGAATTCAAATTTTCTTTCTACAACCAGAGCGCGGTGCGTTCTATAAAAAGAAACCCCGAACTTCGGACCCTGTGAGATCATTATTATTATTATTATTATTTTCAATCATTTCCTCCTGCACTGATGAACCTTCTGTGCCCGCGCGTCCTGTGCCAGGGCCGGTGTTCAGCAAGCTGCCAGCAGGCCGCGCGCCCCGCTGCCCGGCGCGCCGTGGGAGCCATCCGATGCTGTTCCATCACATCATGTTAGGATGCGCCCTGACTGCTACGCGTTTAGGGTGTTCTTACAGCTAATGGGTTTGTTTTAGTCATCGGAATAAAAGGTCAACTTGACAAAACACATGGAGCTATTTGAAAAGGAATGAAAGCAGTGACGTACCTGAGCGTGGTAGCAAAGCGCAAACAAGTGTAGAAACCTGCAGAAAAACGGGGAAAAACCCAAAAACGAGTCAGTTATTTCAGAGATGCGACAAGGGGCATTAACAGAAAGGTGCAGGAGAAGCACTTACAGATAGCTGAGTCTTAATGGGATGGAGCGCATCTTGGATAGAGGTGAAGTAAAGGCTTTGTGAGTGAATCTCAGTTAGCTTCAGATCAAGTCAACAAGTCCCCCAAAATCCACCAAAGGTCAAAGGTAATGACAGAGCGGCTCCAGCCCACTCAGCGGATACATTTTTGATCAAATCTCAGTGATCCGCAGGAAATAAATAGATTTTATCATCAGCGTAAAATCAGTCCGAGCACGTTTGGTGACGCAAAAGGAAGTTTTGAGAAGATGCGCCGCAGGGTTTTGTTGGAGCTTCGTCCAGGCTGTCAGACTTTCTCCGCCAGGGTCCTTAATCCGTGTCCTGTTCTGCGGCCCTCAGGTGTGACTGAGCCCGCTGCAGGGTCCTCTCTGATGGGCTCCTCGGGGCTCCTCGGGGCTGCCGCAGTGGCTCGATGTGACTGCTCCGCTCCGCTGAGGCAGGACTGCAGGCAGGACGCTCCGTGTCTCTTTTCTCTGCTCCCATCCCACACCACGCGCTCACACACACACACGCGCGCGCGAGCGCGCGAGCGCACGCGAGCGCCCTCACGCACACACGCCGGTTAAAATGGCAGGCTGATCTGCTCTGAACAAGTTCCCCCTCCCTTTTTCCCTGCAGAACAAAAGCGGACAACCCCCCCACCCCCCACCCCCCACCATC
>NC_051451.1:10451658-10491485 GCF_001649575.2 Kryptolebias marmoratus
CCCCTTAAAATTAGATAAAGAAGCTTTTTTCTCCTCATCAACACCAGAGGAAAGATTTTCACGGAGTTTATCCGAAGTGACATTAAATTGTGGCTAATTAGGACTTAGTTAATTAAGTCATTTCGTCTAAATGAGCCAATTCAATTATCATTTAGATGATTTTACTATTCTCTGGATCCTACAATCTTATGCATACACACACAGCGAGTACTTTTTTCAAGCCATACAGGTGCACCATTTTAGCAGACAGCACCACATGCAAAAATAAAGTTCTGTGCTTGTCAGAAATGTAATTCACTCATATTTTGATTACTCCACCTGTTTTGCTCTGCGCTCCCAGGTTATCTGCTGTGGGGCACAGGGCTTAGATCCTGGTTCAGCAGCAAGCTTGACACATGCTGCTTTTGGTCTGAAAGCCTCATAAGATGTTATCAGTCTAACACCTTACTGTTAATGAATGATACACCTTCAGAACCTCGACCCGCCACATGTTTAAGGCTATGTGTGCTATACTTTAGTTGCGTAAAAATCAAAGAGCAATGTAACTGATGTTGATGTGACACAACATAAAAATGAATATATATGAATAAAAGTAACAAAACATACAGTTAAAAAAATAAGAGGAACAGCCTGGGGTGCTCCAGGTCTGAGCCAGCAGTGGGCGCTCCAGAGGAGGTGATTAGATGCTGACAGAACCAACATACCAGTGTATGTAGATGGCATGACAGGACCAAAGACAGCGTGGAGCTTTCACTAGTTACTTGAACTGTTGCTTTCACCACTGACAGACTTAATTTTGTCAGGCTGATACCAAAAGTCTTGCAGGGGTCAAACACCCTCCTCTATCTGTTACCTTCATAATCTCTGTTCCTTCAATTAGGACCATAGTAAAAGAAAGTACACCCATTTATAATAAGATTTATGTCTCAAAATACGGTGAAAAACATTTGATCCCCACCAGATCTTAAAATGAAATAAACAAAACCCCCAGATGAACAACAAAACATCCCACCTGTCACCGTGTCAGTAATGTAAAAAGCTAAAAAGAAGAAGCAGTTTGCAGAAATACCAGCTTGTCAAGCAACCTTCTGTAAGACTCCACATCTGTAAGTCCACGTTTTTCTTTTTAACAACATTGCTTCAGTCCATTAAGGTTTGCAGCATTAGTTTAACGATAGCAACTGTGAGGTTCCACTGCATTTGAATCTGGTTGAGGTTTGGGCTTTGATTCGGCCATTGCAACTCACTCACCTGCTTAATCCTGTCCGGGGTCATGGTGGCTGGTGCCCAACCCAGCAGCCAATGGGCAGGAGGTAGGGTATACCCTGCAATCACCACTTCATCGTGGGACCAACATAGAGGCACACAGGCCATACACACAACCATGTAGAGACTCACACCTAAGGTCAATTTAAAATTACAAGCAAGCATGAGGAGAATATGCAAAGGCCACACAGAAAGGTCACAAGTTAGATTCAAACCCAAGCCTTCTTGCTGTGAGGTGATAATGTCAATCACTTTAGCACTGTGCTGCCCATCATTGTAACACATTGATTATTATTTCTTCTTCTTCCTTTATTTTGTTGCAGTGTTTGCTATACAGAGTTTATCATCATGCTCATGACCCCTGTTCTGTGCCGAGAAAACAAGCCCAGATCAATTATTTCTTTAATCTTTAATCTTTTACTAATTGTCCTGTCATGAACTTTCACCTTTAACTGACGTTGGGGTGAATTTGCTGGGGCGTCCACTCCTGGGAAGATGGGCAGCTGTCTTAAATGTTTTCCACTTGTGAATAATTGTTTTCACTGATTGATGGGCAGCATCAGTTGTTTCTATAAGCTCACTGCCGATGTCTTTCCTCCTTGGTGCTGTGTTGACACACTAGTATACTCCAGGCCAGCAAACTCCTGACAAAACTCCAGCTTTTTGAAGAACTGCTCACCCTCACTGATGAACAATAAATCAAAACATTTGTCGAACATTATGCTGCTACTTACTGCATCTTCAAAGCTATTACAGTGCCACTGTGGATAGACTGTTTTTCCACTCACATCTTGCAGTTTAACCTAATCTTTGTTCAATAAATACTGAATGGCAGACGGCATGATGAAGCAATGGTTAGAGCTGTTGCTTCACAGCAAGAAGGTTGCAGGTTCAAATTCCAGCTGAGACCTTTCTGTGTGGAGTTTGCATGTTCCCAATGTCATACAGGGACCAAAAATATGCCTGTTAGTTTATTTGACAATTCTAATTCATGACTAGGTGTGACTGAGAGTATGAATTTGTTTGTCTCTATGTGGCCCTGTGATGGACTGGACCTGTCCAGGGTGTCCCCTGCTTCTTGCACAATGGCTGCTGGAGATGGGCTCTGGTTCCCCGCAACCCTGCCTGGGTATTATGCAATATCACCATTATTTGGCCTGTTGATACAGTCTGACAGCTACTGCCATCAAGCACCTGTGATTATGCTCCTCTGTGTATTTGAAGTTCAAATACAATTAATATCCTTCAGGGTTCATACTGATGTTGAACACTACCGGGGCAGGAAGTAGCAGCAAAATCACGAGCTTTTAGGAAGAATGAGTGAGAGGGAAGGTGAGATCGTGCAGCAAGCAAAAGGAGAAATTGAAAAAGCAGAGCTTAGAAGAGTCTTGGAGGAATTTCTTTCTTTGAATGGGCAAAGAAAAAAAAAATATGAGGAAGAGAGAGGCTGTGCTGTTGCGTTCCTTTAGGTCCTCCTCTTCAAAGGGACTGTGGCCCTGATGGCTTTACCATACTCTGCTCTGGGGCTACAGATGAAACGCTGCACAGTACCTGTGAGATCATAGCTGCATGGGGCAGACTATACAACAAAAGCGCTTTAGGAAACAGCCACAACATGACACTTTGAATGAACCTGTAACTGTTAAGAGACTGAAAACCAAATGTTTTTCAAATCATGGTAGAATATAAATAAATCCCGAGCACATCAGTGAAGTATATTCAATCAAACCTTCACTTCACAACAGCGACCAAGCAATGACTGTATTATCCGTATTACTTCATCAGATCTGCGTTGGGATTGGGACCCCACTGGTTGACAAAAAGTTAACCAAAGTTTTGGTTGCAGTTTCAGCAACCAGCAAATTCTCCAGCTGCATTTTGCGACAAGTTTGAGACAGGTTTGAGACACCCGCAACAATTTTGATGTCACGGGCGTCTTTTATATGAGGAAAGTGAAAAGTCTTTTGAACATTTCAAGACATTTTGGACACTCTTAACAAATGCTGTTCACTAACTAGTTTCCCATGAGTTGCAGCCCAGTGAGATACTGGCTTTAGCATGTAAGATTGGTCAGTCTAAAGTGAAGCGAGTATAAGTAGGACAACATTTCTCAAGCACATGTTCCATATGAAAAGCAGGAATTGTTATGTTGGTCTTACATTTTAAATGTTGTCACAAACACATCCAGCGTGAAAAGGGTTGGTAAACTAAAGGTTTCGGCTGTTTTTTTCTGTAAGTATCAGTGTGTATGAACGTTTTGGTGTCTCTGTGTATGTTGGGGGTGGGAGGCGGGCTGTAACAGTTGATACATCTGATATGAGACAAGCTGGCTTTCTGACAGGAGCTGTCACAGAAATAGCAGGGGGGTTCTTTATCAATCAACTCTCCCCCCAAAGCTGACAATCAACTGACTTGACAGAGCTGTCAGTTCTCTCTTTCTCTCTCTAACTGGGAGAAAGATGCAAATGGCGGAGGGATGAAACACCGTCCCTCTTGGCTGGGTGTAACAAATGTTTCTTTTAGTTCTTAATTAAAGAGCTCTGTTACGCTGTGGGGGTCAAGTCATTCCAGTGTATCTAAAAAAAAAAGGACTCCAGCACTGGAAGAGTGCCACTGGATTCTTTCAGGTACAAGCTAATAATAATAATAATAATAATAATAATAATAATAATAATAATAATAATAATAATAATAACAATAATTAGGGGATTTGGAGAATCCTTCAGTGTGTTTTATTGAGATGCCAGGAGTTAAATCGATTGAGACCCAAGTTTGAGTTTAATTGGCTGAAAATATCTAATGTTGCTCTTGTTGACGTTACCCCTCATTAAAGGGTCAACTTTAACAAGTTCTGATGAAAAACAACAAAACAAAACAAAAAAAACATTAGGAACTGTGAGGGACCATCAAATAGAGTTTTAGCTTTTTGAAATACGATCGCTGTCATTGTTGTATTTCCAAAAATGCAACTTCTCAGGCAATGAAAAAACAGTCTTTGTTTAGAATAAAGAAATCCTGTGTTGTCCCAAGCTCTTTTTGACAACTTTTGTTGGATAGTCACCCATTAAAACCACAGACAAATGTGGAGGGTGATCAATACAGTAGAGTTGGTTCATGCAAAAATGTAGATTTAAGGTTTTTATCTGGCAGTGGCATTATTCTCAGAGTAAATCATCAGATGATGCCCATTTATTATTATTACAGCTAAATAATACTGCATTTTTAAATACTAATAAGCGAAAATGCTGATTTTGCAATGCACTTAAATCTTTTTTTTGCTTCAGAGGATAAAGACTTTGGTCTAAAATAACACCCATAACATGAATTCAAGAACTTTATTATCACACCATGACTGCATTCAATCGAACAAATAAAAAGTGGGGGAAAAAATGGCAATTTTGCCAGTGTGCTTTACTTACGTTTCTTCATTTTTATTTGTCTTTTAGCACACATCTAAACTCACACTAATCCACACTCACACACGTTGCTCAACTGTCACATGTGGTCTTTGTTGAACTGTAGGAGAATAAAAATGCAAAGAAGAGAAAGCTGAAAGACCTCCAGCTGAAACTGTGCTGGGCTGGTCTCCAGCCACACACACACAAACACACACAGTGACACACACACACACATTGCACCTGTCAGGCACAGACAGCCAGCACTCAATCAAAGATCTGTAGGGGAAATAGTTGTTAACAAATCAATCACCTGTAGGATGAAACCAACAGAGAAACAATTCAGGCTGTATGTTAATGAGAGGAATCACTGCATCTCTGCCGAGACAGAAACACAGACGTATTTCAGCTGCTGATGTGTTTTTAGTGAGGAAAAACACTGAAACACAGCCAAATAAAGTAGTTTCAGTAACCACTTCTAGTTGTTTGAAGGACTTAATTTTAAGAATTACAGGAAGTTCGAAACAGCTTTGTTTGGGATTTATGAGCAATGGCAAAAATTATATTAGAGTTCTGCTGCTATAATGGAAAAATACATTTTTAACTAAACCTAAACAAACTTTCCAGTTGAGCTTGAGCTAATTTACCTTACCAGGAATCGGCATGCTCAGAGATCCACATTCATTTGCCATCTGGCTCTCATAGCATCCAGTGGTGGGTCTATGTGGAGGTGACTTCTTGTCGTTTCGGGCTTGGCCCGGTCAAACCCCTGGACAGTTAGACCACAAGGTGCTTGCTGTCAAGCTCCCAGCCAGGCCTGGCTCCAGGGGGGTACCCCAATTTCCTTTTCCCAGGTGAGGTATCCTGATGCTAATGATGTTTGTTCATCAAAGTTTTTGAATCACTCATCATCTTACCCTTAAAACCAGTTTGCCATGGGAAACCATACAAGGGGATAATGATCAGACAACATGATTCCATGGACAGTCAAACCTTTCCATCACATTAAGGTGGCAATTATGCAGAAGGGCGGCTTGTGGATGCAAAAACTTGGATACAGGAGGAATTTAGAGAGGCCATGGAGAAGAACGTTTGACAGACCTTAAGGAGGTTTGAGGAAACCTCCTTTAGACCACTTGTTTCTGGTCCTGTTTGTAGTGTTCATGGACAGGATCTCAAGGCTCAGTCATGGAGAGGTGGGTTTCTGGTCAGAGAACCTCAGAGTCTCATCTCTGCTTTTCGTAGATGATGTGATTCTGTTGGGCCATGGTCTTCAGTGACCACTGGGGAGCGTCAGCTCCTCTTAGTACAAGGACAAAGTTCTCAAGTGGAAAAAAGTGGAACATGTCTTCAGGGTCAGGGTAAGTCTCTGCCTCAAGCAGAAGAGTTTAGGTATGTCATAGTCTTATTCCGAGTAAGGATAAGAAGGAGTGGAAGATGGATTTACAGATTAGGGCCTCATCTGCAGTAATGAGGGCATTGCTTCGGTCTGTAATAGTGAGGAATGAGTTGAGTCAAAAGTCAAAATTCTCAATTTACCGAGCCATCTACATTCAAACCCTCATCTATGGTCATGAGGTTTGGATCATGTTGGAAAGAACAAGATCCTGGACACAAGCAGCTGAAATGAGTTTCATGTGTACAGCGGCCAGGCTCAGCCTTAGCAATAAGGTGAGGAACTCCATCATCCGTGAGGAGCTCGGAGTAGAGCTGCAGCTCCTCTGCATCGAAAGGAGTCAGCTGAGGTGGGCCAGGCAACTGATTAGGATACCTCCTGGGTGCCTCCCTTTGGAGGTTCTCTGGGCACATCTCACTGAAAGGTATGTGCTTATGCTCCATTATGAACTAGTTAGCATTGGATTTACAAAAAAGAATTCATATGTTTACAGCTGCAACATCTCACACATCAAGACAGGTTAGGAGAGTGGTCAAAACCTGATGCTGCAAAGGCTGAGATTTGTTTTTCAGACAAGATAAACATAATCCTGCATTTCCGACCACCGGGATCTTTTCACTTGATGTGTGGATGTGCGGCTCACCAAAACTTCATTTTTCCAGTTTGTAGCTCAGCCTATCCAAGCCAATAACAGCTGAGGAGATGCAGACATGAGAATGTCGTGTTATGAGTCTTTTGACTTCTGAATGTTAACATCTAAAAATTTGTGACATAAATTAAAAAAAAAACAATTATCAATAATAAATGTGTACTTTTATAAACACACCATAAAAATCACTTTTGTGGTTATGATAGTTTAGAGGTAAGAAGAAATCTTGAATTTTGAAATAACTTAACAATAAGGGACACTGACGTATAGGGCCAGACAACAAGGAAAAAATAAAAAGAAATACACCATATAGCATATTTTTCATACCTTTCATTTTTCTATACACTCTCCTCTGCTCCCTTCCAGTTTTCAGCAGTTATTATTGTGGCTTGTGAAGACCTCCTGATGCTGTAATCATCATAACTGTGGTGGCACGCTCATTATCCTGGAGCTGTGCTGTGATTTGGACAAATTGTGATGAGATGTCTTTGCTTCTCTAAAGGAAAACACTGGTTGAGACACACACAGCTGGACCGGGAAAAATGTACGTGGTCCAGAGACCGAGAGGAAATTTTCTTCTTGTCAGAGAAAGATTGAGAATGCAGCGTCTTTTTAATCTTAGGCTTTTATGATTGCTGTAAGAGAGAAAACAAGGCATGTGAATATGGTAAAAAGTCTCTGAATGCACTGTAAAATCGAACATGTTGTGTCAACTCAAAAATATGACTGAAAGGGGCTGCCTTAAAATCTGAGTGAAAAAAAACAAAATGACTCTTTTTGTCTTAAATAAAAATCCTATATTGTGTAAACTTCTGTGTGAGTTTGGCTGAAGTAGATTTGATTACAGATTGAACTCTTTTGGGAGGTTGTTTGAACTTGCAATTTTATTTCCGCTGATTACAAGTAAAACTGTGGATTCAGTCTAGATGATCTGGCTTAGTTAATTGACTACATTGTTTAGGGCAATTGCCTGTATCTATATATTTATTTTGCTGAAAAAAGCTTAACTACGTAAACATAGTATTAACATATCAACAGCAATATAACATTTCCTTTTTAGTTACAGTGTTTTTACCAAATAAGTTTGTTTTATCACAATGACTTCACCAAAGCTTATCAAACTGATATAAATAAATAGGATGAAATGACAAACAGGCAAATCCTCTTTTACAGTGTATAAAAGTCAAAATAGCATCAGGAGCTTATGTGAGGGTCACACAAATCAAGATGATGATAGAAAGTGGTGCTTCAAACACCTTTATTAATTAATAATTAGGAAAATTTTGTATTTCCCAAAAATATCATCTTAAAACCAGAAAATCAAATTTGGGTTTTTCTGGTTGCAACTTTTTCAGTTCGGCCAAAACCAGAACTCAACATAAAGTGCAACAAATCCTGTTTGCACTGCTTCAAATGATTTGCTCAAATAGAAAAAGTGCGTCAGTGTTCATTTTGCTGAAACAACCCTGTTAAGTGTCAGCAAAACTTTGGTGTTTTCTGTTTTCTAGTTGCATTTTAGCACAGCTCTTCGCTTCATTTTCAAAGGCACACAAATTCCTAAGATGTTTGTCAGGGAAGGGTGAGCTGTGAACCAAAATGTGGGATGACGAATCAGAATGAAGATAGAAAAAAAAACAACTAAAAACTAATTAAATCAACAAAGACAACATACAAAAACCAGAAGGATCTGACAATGAATATGCTGGTGGTGATTCTCAGTTATCCACTACATGAAAAATCCAAAATGTTGCTTTGGTGAGTTTTTTTTATTTACTTTTTGGATCCAGGAGTGAAGTTCTCGAAAGAGCAATTACAGACAGCAGACAGGTGAGGATGGAGCTGAAAGCGAGGATGAGATAAATAGTTCCCGGGACAGACCACTTTTTGGTTCATCTCAGGGTCGCAAAACTTAATTATAATTTAGGAAAACATACATGTCTGTAGATGACATCTTGGTATGGCAGCCCTTCCAAAGTGGTAGCTTAGTCACAGTTTTCAGCTCATGAAGTTAACAACCTCTTAGGATAAATTCTGGTTTTGACACTGGTGTAGTTTTAATTTAGGCTCATGGTAGGGACATTGGTCAAAGGTTTATTATATATTTTGCTTGGTATCATCTTAAAGGGGATCCTCTTGGCTTTCATTTAAGCCAAGTTTTGGGTCCCTCTGACCAACACACAGGTCACTAGAGCTCTTTAAACCACAAACAATGTAAAGATTCCCTCAAATTTCACCTAAACTAAATGCTTTTCTTTAGCATCCTGAGATCTGTGCACACAAATTAGATTTCCAATGTTGTAAGTGTTGGATCAACACTGCTGCACTGATACAATAATGTTCACAAAAGATGGCAATAATTTTCCTTTAAAATCTCTGTTTCAGTCACCCAGTAGCACCACTACAATAGAAAAAACCCACAATTTTTCCTGCATTAACCCTCTCAAGGCAGGCGTTGCAACAACATACTGTATCTGATTGTTCCTGTTACTAAAACTTAATTTGAGCCAGAGAGGGTTAACAAGAAAACAACAACACTGATGAAATGCTCCCATATCTATTAAACAAGTAAAGCTTTTGTTTATTACAGACACAATAATCAAGTATTTTAATAACACTTAATACATATATTTTAACTATAATGTTGCTGTTAAGCTTTTATTAACTTTATAGATGTAAAACGTCTCTAAAAACATCTGAGAGGATCTTGATGAGCAGTTTTTGACAGACTTTGGGTCACACAGTTGACCTTGGTCAGCTTCTCAGCTTTACAGCTGGATCTTCCGGCCAGGTCCAGAATGTGGCCGCCTCTGAAATTACAGGTTACAGACGGTCGCTGTGCGTTTGACCTCAACACGGACCACGCTGCGCTCAGCATGGTCGGACACACCTTTCACCACAGATTCCCTCGCCAAGCATGATCAAACTGTTATCATCCTGACTGGGCTTCTGGATTCTTGAGAAATATTAGTTAAAACCCAAACCATATGGAGTTGAGGAAATTGGACTCATGAAATCTTCCTTTGAAGCGTGCTGCATTATTTCTGAATCTGATTTGAATATGTCGTGGAGTTTTCTTGCTCTTAAGAATTGAAGTCAGTGGGTTTGGTGCATCAGTCCCAGCAGATGTCTCTGCATGTTTCACAACACAACTCGTCCTTGAGGTCATAAATTCCTTTGGTTTAGATTCAATTGACAGTGAAAAAAAATTATGACTTTTTTTTCTTGGAAGCCCAACATCATTCACGTCATTCCACTAGTTAACAAATTTGAGGTAAACTAAAGATTTTTTTTTAGTTTTTATTTATTCTAAAAATAAACTATGTGTTTTGAAATAGATATTTCTTAATAAATATGCTTAACTACAGGTGAAAACAAGTAGGGTCTAAGGCTGGTAGACCTTCTGCATGTTGTTTCCTTTTTGCTCTTGTATTTGCTATTGCGTAAATCAAGCTCTCAGCTACACCAGCTGTTGCCAAAGGTCAAACTTAGATATAAATAATGGTACTGGCATTGGACCTTTAGGACACAGTTTCTGCTGAAAAATAAAAGTGAAGATGATTAAACCACATTACTATTTCCAATTCCTTCCAAAACAAAGGATGTGAAAACAGCTCATTGTTAATAAAGGTTTGATTTCTGGACATTTGTGTTCCTATTACAAATTAGACTGTAATGGTAAATTATTTTATTTTATTTTATTAGTGAGAATGAGGCTCTCTGAATAAAGAGATTGTTAAAATCTAGTTCACCTGCTCAACCAATCTCCTGTAGGTGGTCCCAACGGACAGTCTGACTGACAGAATCCTAATCCACACCAGCGACCTGTGAGTGTTAATTGAATGATCACCGAGTTTAAAGTTGCCTGGAGAATGTGATGTTCTAAAAGAATAACAGAAACCCAAATCATCCAATAAACAGGTAAAATTAGCTCAAACGTGCCCTTCTGGTAACCTAACCACTGTTAACACACAATCAAAGTGCTATTCATCTCTCAAAAACCCACAGACCTGATTGTATCTTTAACATCCTGACTCTAGCTTCAGCTCCACAGCAGCATCTGGAGAAACTCCTATTGTTGGGTTTTGTGTATTAGTCCCATAAAGAGCCTTCTGAGGGGCCAATAGAGCCACTGTGGGACGCCAGGGACCAAACACAAGGGCCACAACTGGGAAACTGTTGTATTGTTATTCATAGAGACAGACACTCAGGTGTCCCTTTTGAGTCCTGATGGGGGATCCACCATTACAGGTAGTTGCGAACTGTTGCTACTTGTTAAGATGAGGGCCGGGGCATACAATGAATTGCTGAGAGGCACAATGACTTCAAATGGGTTTTGAGGTAAACTCCCTGTGCACAAAAGAAGGTCCCAGACACTCCAGGTCCCCGAGGGCCACCTTGTGTATTGAGCTGCGTATTGGTCATTAGCTGTTTTTTTGGCTTTTTGAGAGTCATAAATAGGCAGACTTATAACACTTGTGTGCCGCGTTTCTGAGTGTCAAGACAAGTCAACAGAGGAGGATAAAGGTGATGGTTTGAGAATCGATAAAGCAATAATATGATCAGAAAAAAAGGGCACTATTTCAAACCAGTTCAAGGTTTGGACAGGCCATCAGTCAGACCATATGAAAACAGAAACATTTGAATGCATGACTAGTGACCTCTAGTGGAAGTTTATGATAAATGCACTGGATCAAACGTACAATACACTCTTAAAAACAAGGGTCTGCAACCATTTCAGCAATCTTTCCTACTAAACAAAATTTGCATACTGTCACAAAAGCTACATGGCTCTTCAACAAGGTATTTGATATTCTTTTTTGTTACTATACTATATAAAATACACCACTTTATTTCGTGTCATGAAACAGAATTTTAAATATTTTGTCTTGTCTTCTTATTTGTCTTGAGACAAATAAGAAGGAATGGACACTTTCTTGTTTAGAAAGATGTAGACCTGACTGAGTGCTTCTCATAATTGAGAAAAAAAAAAAAGTAAAAATAAGTATCAGAACTGGTCATGAATGTCTAAAAGTTGCAGCCTAAAGTCTTAAAAAAAACAAAAACATTTAGGTACCAAATCTTTTATTAGATGCAGACCTTTATTTTTTATTTTTTACATGGTTATAAGAAACTATCTGTTTGTTTCTACATCACCATATATCAGCTATTGAACCCTATAATACCCAGTAGGAGAGCAAAACTCTAATGTCTGCATTTACAGCAATTTGACCTGAAT
Source organism: Kryptolebias marmoratus (assembly GCF_001649575.2). Taxonomy (NCBI): domain Eukaryota; kingdom Metazoa; phylum Chordata; class Actinopteri; order Cyprinodontiformes; family Rivulidae; genus Kryptolebias; species Kryptolebias marmoratus. The sequence continues at coordinate 10,463,601 of NC_051451.1, forward strand.
TTGTTGAAAAATATGAGTTTTCTGCTGGAAGACACTGTTTGTCTGTGAAAACTTGAACCACGTTAAGATAATTTTGGTACTGAAATGATACGAAGCTATGCACACAATCCATTTACAATAACTAAAAAGTCTCATTTCTGTTTTTGTTTTTTGTTTTTCTTAAACATCTTAACCTTCTTGTGTCATTAAGGTCACTCTGCTGTAAAAGTGTCAGGCACATATTGCAGACCGTTTGAAGAGGCAAACAGCTAAAAATAGTGTTTTTTTAATGTAAAATTATAACCCAAAAGGACTCAGGCTCATACTGTTTGTAGTCAAAGTTGTAAGGAGCCACTTCAGAGGGTCTGAAGAGCCAGATGTGGATCCAGAGCCTCAGGTTGCAGACCCCTGGTTTATACAGTCCTACAGAAACTATTACATCATAGCTTGCAAATCATTTCATAACTATCAAGCTAAAACTGAATTTGATTTTAAAATATTTTATCCAAGTTATTTACTATTTGGATAAATTACTAACAAAACCTTGAGTGGGAACAGAATATATGCAAACACAAATCATTTGACTCCCAACTTAGGGAAGTTTCATTTGAACAGTTTAGCTCTATTTTAGTCCATTTTATATTATTGGTAGGTTTGAGACGAAAACTATATATATATTTTTTTCTGTAACATGCGAACATACTGACATGGAAACATTTTTACTGTCTCCGATGTCGCTGTACATCATGATAAGAGAAAAAAAACTTAGTACAACATGTACATAGTCAGTCTTAGAGGAGTCTAAAGACAAATAGACTCAATTTATACATTTTTAATATGTTTCATAAAATTTACATTTTACAATTATTTGTTTATTTATTTATTTATTGCCAATCTGCACTTTCATTATGTGTTTATTGGCCTAATCCGTGAAGAATCCAATCATCTTGTCACAGCCCTTGATGATGTGGGAGAATACACATGTGGAGCTGTCAGCAGAAACCACCTCGGTGTTGGAAACAATTCAGATGCTTATTGGGAGGCAGCATTAGCATAGCAGCATTAACAGTCGGGCCTGTAGCTCCAAGGCAAGGCAAAGCTGATGTTTATCTTTTTTTTTTTTTAAAAAAAAGAAAGAGATCTGTTTGTATAAATCACGCAGGTCTCCGTGGAAAAACATGTCTCTAAACCTGAGTATCAGTGGGATGGATGGGTCAGCCTCCACTGGCCTAAAGCTCTAGTGTGAAGTCTCTGACTTCTCAGAATGATTATGCAGTTTTAAAGTCAGATTGTCACACTTGCTAAGATAAAATAAAAGTGTTCTGAATTTTCTAATATTGGACAAACAAAAGACAAGAGTCAAATTAAAAAGGACGACTAAGAAGACTCCAGACTTCTGCCATCATTAATAGGAACTGTTTTATGAATAAGGGGAGGGCAAAAAAGGTTAAAATGACCGAAATTAAACCAGCTTTATCATGCTGCAAATCCCCGAGTTTAAACTGATGTTACCTCCTTTTGTTGTACAGGTCCTTGAGTAAGAGACAGATGTCCCAGAGAGCATGATCACCCCCAAAACCACCTGCAGAACCTGTGGAGAGATTTTTCCTTGTGATCCATTCATTTGATATTTTTATGGTTTAAAAATTGTTGATTGATGACCCGACCAAAGCCCCCAGATTCTCCATCTACTGGGAACTTCCTAGAGAAGTGATCATCCACTCTAAAAACACATCCCATATGGTCCATAAAGTATTTAATTATGAATAAATTACACAGTCCACAAAGGAGTCAGCTGAAGCCTAGCTCAGAAAAGGTTATTGATGACTGCGCTTTAGCCAATCAGAGAACTTGATCCCAGCATGTAATCTGGTTAGTCCAGTAGGATGTGAGAAATGCTGCACAGCCACAGATATCAACATTGGCTCCCAACATAAGACGTGTTTTTGTAACCGATCTTGAATAAATGCAGGGCATCGATTTAATATCTAGGTTTAGAAATTACAAAAACTGAAATTTTGAACCAATATCACTTTAACCACAATGTCTAAGAACAGTTTAAATGACATTTTAGAGGCTTTTTCAACCCAGTCATGTTCACTGCATCCTGAGCTCCACACTGAGAGTTGAGCTACTGAATTGGATGAGCTCTGAAATGTTGAACTGCATAGCTATTTTAAAAGGTTCAAACAAGTACGCCTCAAGCTAACACCTTTAGATATTGCAGCAGGAGTACACTGCAGATGCATTAAATGTTGCAGTAACTACTTCATGTTTAACTAATGTAGCTACCCTCAAGTGACGATACACATCTTTAGAGCTTTTTTTTCAGGCACTGATGTTGTCTTTTATTAGCTAAAGAAAATCCATTTTTTAATAGTTTGTCACCATGAAAACCATAGTGATTTAAAAAAAAAGCCCGGCGAGCATCTAATTGCCTGTGTGTGGCCATAAAGAAGTGGTCTGTGTGGCGGCACGGTGCTAAAACCTGAATATCAGGACGGCCCAGTCGTAACACCCGTGCTCATAAACACTTACAGCTTGTGGCAGAAAAGTGCGACTTTCATCAGCTATGTGTCGAAACATTTACACACCATCATTACGAGCTCCGAGACACAGGAGAGCAGGGGTCAATCATTAACTTTACAAAGATGGCGCCCACACTGATGTGGGTGTGTAACGGGACACATGGGCTTGATGTCTTACACTTGATAACTAAGTCTTTAATTGGAAAACAGGCAACAAACCAATCTGTGGGGTCTGAAAACAGAGTGGAGGACAGAATAATCTGAACCAAAATGGAGCCAATTTTTACAAAACCTCTCTCAGTCTTGTTGTTCTAACTCAACAAGCAAATATTTTAAGACTATTTTATTTTGAGTAACCCTGTCTGTTTGGTGCAACCACCAAGATTTTGTTTGACTTCTTCAAACGTAATCAAATGAAAACCCACTTCATTTAAATCTAAAGTTTTGTTAATGAGTTGTCAGATTACTTAATTCAAGCTATTTCAGCTATTTTGTGGCTAAAATTGTATTCAGTGAAACCCATGCAAATTATATCTCATTTTATCTTGTTGGAATAAATACGAGCAATTTCAATTTGGTCTCCATATTTTTTTATGACAGTACCGCAGTGTAATAAGGCATTATTATTTATAATAATAGTTGGAAAATAAATATTTAACTAAATGTAATTTGGAAGACCAATTTATTAATGTGACTTTCTTTCCATCCATCCATTGATGGCTGGGGGTAGCTCTGGACTGATCGATCGATAGATGCAGGGAAGCTGGTGCCTTTCTCCAGCCATCGCTGTGAGAGAGGCGGGGGACACCCTGGACAGGTCACAAGTCCATCACAGGGACACAGAGACAAACGAGGCACACAAGCTTTCATGCTCTTACTTTGAACTGAATTTAGCTTTTGCCAACAAACGAAAAAAGGGATCTGTTGTTCATGTCTCAACGAATGTTTGCTCCCTCGGTTACACTTGTTTGTTTCCCAACTCTGCACAACAATTTTTTATTAAACTTAAAAAGATAAAATACAAAGGTTAAGTTAAAAGAGGTGTGGCACTGTCCATGAGTGGTGTGTTCAGATGTGGGACTGAACGGAGAACTAAGACAGAGACATGTAGCCATTTCAGTTTTTCTCTTTGACAGGTAAAGTATATTGTGATTAATATAAAAATCTTTGTCACTGAAGGTTAAAATCTTCTTAACTTTATTCACCCTTTCATGCATAGTGGTCACTGCAGTGGACTGCTGTTTAAAAGCCATTTTTTTGTTGATGTATGGGTTTCTATGTTATAACTGTGTGTAGACCTTTGAAGTGGATACTAGTGCATCATGCAATACTAAAACTCTCAAAATGTATGCTGTCCACCTGAGTGGACATATGGAAAAGTTCTTGAATAATAAAAAAAAAAAAATCCACTCTTTTTTATGCCCTAAGGAAATAAAAAAAATACTTTGGGGGAAAAATCCTGGCTGAAGTTATAATTCATGCATGACAGGGTTTATTTTGACCAAGCAAAAGAAAACTAACAGTTTAAGGAGAAAAAAATAAAGATTATAATTGGAAGTTTAGCTTTAAACTCCACTCTGTGGACTGAACAAACTTGTTTTCTGAGAATGTTTATAAAGACTCTTGTTAGAAAGATGGAAAGCAATTCATTCAAACACTCAAACCCCACTATGACAACAATATTTATTAATGTAGTTATTTTGTAGTTATAATATTGCACACATTTTAAGTAATTTAATGTATTCTTTTACAACAGTGTTTTAGGACATTTTGCAGTGCAGCTTGCACAAAGTAGAAATATTCTTGGATAGGCTGAACAAAACCCATCAAAAAAACTTACAACAGAATCAGAAACAAGCAGAAATACTGGGATTCAACACAAGATATTACATTCAAATGTAATTTATAAAGGGTTTTAAAATGTTGTTTTAAAGGCTTCAGCAAACCACACACACCTTCCAGATCCTAAGGTGAACTGTTTGTAAGGTTTGAGCTTTTTATTTGCAAAATCCAGCGGTAGCATTAACACTTGGAAACAAATGGACTGTAAACTTTAAGTTGATGAGTTGCAAAAACTAAAACAGGATGCTTTACTCCTTTCGTAAGTCATGGTTTGAACCTGAGTGTTGTTGAAGTGGAAGGTCCAGCTTCACCCAGCTAGAAGCCTCTGAGTGCACATGAAGTGTTCTTTGGTGTCTAGCCAACTTTAAACCCAAGTCCCAGTTACGGTACAGAAGAGGAGCTGTCGAACTCCAGGGAAGCGTGTTCCAAGCCGCCGTAACCATTCATCTGCTTCAACTTCAGCAGGTCAGTGTGCATCAGACCCTGGGTCTCCAGAACCGCCTCCTTCTTGGAGAACATCCGGCTGATCTCCATGAAAGTTTTGTTTTTGGTCTCTGGGATTACGACGTAAACGTAGACAGCCACAGAAAAACAGACCGCGGCAAACACCAGGTAGCAGTACGAGCCAGCAGACATCTAATGGTTGGATGTGGCATATGAGCAAAGGGAGGTTGGGAAAAAAAAGAGAAAATGGTAGAAAAATGAATTAGAAACACGTTTTTAACCTAAGTGTCTCAGATTGACAGCATAACAGTTTAACAGAGCTGCCATCATTTTGTAAATGAAACAAATAAGCCAAGTTTATCTATAAAACAGGCAGGGGAAAACTCATTATTTCATGGGTTTTCAAGATTTGGTACTAAGGCAGAATTTGTGAAGAGCTTTTTAAAAAAGGTTTCAGAAATAGGATGGGGATTGGAACAAAACCAGACAGGTTATCAGTTTGTAAAGTCCCTGTCTGCCTAAGTCTTTTAGGTCAGAGATGCAGGGCAGCATACAGCAGCTCACCTGTAAGAAAGGGAAAATGAAGCCCACAGTGAAGTTGGACAGCCAGTTGAGTGAGCCTCCTATGATGTAAGCAGCCGGACGATGGGACTGTTTAAACAGTTCTGCTGTAATCAGGAAGGGAACCCCCGCTGGAAACCAGGAAAAATTCAAATACTTCAAAACATATTCTTTATTCGTTCATATGACAATTAAACCCATATGTCAATATACCATTTTTTAGACTGATTGTATCCAGATTGCTTTTATTTATGATTATAGTTTTAAATTTTGACTGTTTTTTCTGTTTTGTTTACTCCCTTTTTATGTTTCTCCTTGGAACTTTTGCTCTGGGTACAAAGAACGATTGTAATTATCGCCTGCCGCTGTAAAGCAAAATGCACCTGATTGTCAGCACCTGTGGTACCAGAAGCTCAAAAAACAAAAGTAAATAGCAGTAAATGGTGTTTGGCATTGATGGAGGCGATTTGGAAAGTTTTTCATGAGTTTTTCAACTCAAAGCTTTGCTACTCAACCCACAAATGCATTTTCCTAACAAATGTTCAACACTTCTCTCTCTCTCTTTAGCTTTAAAGCTAAGTGTAACAAAAATCTTCCATTTATTTATATTTTTATACAGCTCTGTCAGATCACATGATGTTAAAGATACCCAGAGTATTTAAACCCAAAGGCTAGTTTTATATATTTGTTTAAGAGCTGCACATCAATACTGAAACAAAGTAAAGAGAAAGTTCTAAAATGTGCTTTTTTTGCATTTGAATGACAAAGTCTTTTGTTGTGGAGTTGAGTAACTCACCTGGACCAATACAGAAGCCAGCGATGATGCCCACCACGCAGCAAACACTGACGTAGCGCATGAACACTAAGTGAGTCTATGCAGAAAAGAAAGCATGAAATTGGTTGAAAGCTAGATAATATAGATACATAAACACATGCATGTTTTCATCAGTTCATACATATAATTCAAACATTAGGGCGATGATGCTTACTGTAACCCATATACACACTCTCTAATGCACACCCACATAGACACACACACACCTGTAAAATTAGGGCTAACGTGATTCCAGCGCTGCAGATGCCCATCATTGTAAATCCTCCAATCATGAGATGCCTCCTGCCGAGCTTCTCTATGGTGAAACACTGAAACAGATTCAAAAGTCATGTTAGACATTAAACACACTATGTAATGTGAAATGAAAAATGTAAACCACAGCAAGGGTTGGTGTATCTAAAGAATAAGAACTCAACTTTTGAAGTGCAAGTGTAAGAATTAAGTTTTGACATTTCTATCATTGTCATGTAAAAACAGGACCCAGGATGAGTTGAGCACCATTTTCTGTCCTAAAGACTGAAAGTGGGGAGAAATGCTATTTTCAAACTCAGCTTATCTCTTTGTGTGTAACATGACATTTCCCTGACAGGTGTCAAAATCAAAATATTTCCAACAACTTATCCCTTTAGATGATAATTACAGTTTAGGACTGATGAATAGCCTGAGTCACAGTTCATGTAAAAGTAATTCTAAGTGATAGCTGCACCCTTAGTGTTAGTGTCATAGTACTTTATATACAACATTAAAATGTGCCTACAGGGTTAAGAATTTAGATAAAGACAAAATAATTCCAATATTGAGTTGTTGTTTTTTTCCATACATCTTTAAAAAATGTGCTCACAACTGGAAAGAGTCCTTCTATTACATTTAGCTGCAATTCAACAATCTATTCTAAAAGCTCTTTAAGAAACAATACACATTAAAAGTTAATAAGAGCAAGCATCATAGCACATCTCTTATTGTGTTTACCCCAATTAGTCCAGCAATGATCTCTATAATTCCTGTTCCTGCTGTGGTGTATTGGATCTCTGGCACTGGGATGCCCACATTCTCAAAGATGTCATTTGTATAAAACCAGATCTGTTGAGACAAATAAGCACATGAAGATAACTCAGTTAAAATCTTCTGTCCTCTCCATCAAAGCTCAGTAACTTGTCAGACAGTAAAAAAAAAAAAAAGATTGGTTTCCAGCTCTTCGAAGTTTAAGATCAGGCTCTCAATTGAAAATAGATCCAGTTCATTTTGTGTTTTATGGGTGAGTTTCTGCCTCAAGCAGAGGGGTTCACAAATCTAAGCAAGTGTCTTGTTTACAAGTGAGGATAGGATGGAGCCAGGGATGTAACGACAGATGGAAGCTTCATCAGCAGTCATGATTGTGTTGGTCCAGTCTCTCATGGTAAACAAGGACGTGAGCCAAAAGGCAAAGCTCTCCATTTACTTGTCTGGCTGTGTTCCAACTCTCACTTTTTGATCTTGAGATATGGATCATGACCGAAAGAACAAGATCCTGGAAATGTAAAATTCCTTGGTAGGATTGCCGGGTACAACCTTAGAATTACTGTGAGGAGATTTGTCATTTGGGGGGGTCCTTTATATACTACCAAAAAAGATCTGCTACAACTAGTACTGCAACACTGAGGACTATAAAGTACTGTGATGACATGAAAGGGAATAAAGGCGAACATTTGTTTGCTGACTTCTTTTCAACACAGTTTGATACATGTTTGACACAAAGTTGAAAAAGAAAACTTCAGTAAAAGCTAAAATTTGTAGACAGCTTAAGAAATATTCAGTTTACTGTATTTAGAGTACTTACAGCATCAATACCAGATAGCTGCATGCCAATATTGATGACCACAACGCTCAGCACCTGCCAGCGGACCGTATCATCCAGCAGGAGTTTCCATACTGACAGTGTTTCTACTGAACACAGGGAGCGCTGTTCCTCCTGCATCTCCTCTATTTCTGCCTGGATGTCACACTTGGCTCTGTACTGTTTCAGAGCTGATGGGCAAGGGACAAAAAAAACAAAAGCAAAAGCAAAAATTGCATGACATCACAGGTAGAAAAGTCAACACGTGAATATATTTCAGTTTTAATTTTGTAACTTAACAAAAAAAAAGTACGACACGGCATTCAGTTAATCCTTTTTATCAGATTCCTTTTCTTCTTTTACAGAATTATATTGTTTTTGAGTAGCGGCGCAACGACACAGACCTGTTATTGTGGCGTGGACATTATTCTTCTCAATCAGCAAGTACCTAGGGCTCTCTGGAAACCATGGCAACAGCACCAACTGGATGGAAGTAGGTACCACCACCACTGAGAGAAAAAGGGGCCAGTACTCTTCCTGTAGCAACACAGTTTTATTTAAATGCATGTAGAGACTGACTCACAGATGTGGTCATGTTTGTGACAGTTGCTGTTATGTGATGATTTGGTCAAAGCATGATTTTAAGATCATGTAGTGTATTTGGTGTATTATATGTATGTACATTGGCTTTAGAAAGTATTCAGATCCATCCACTTTTTGCAATTTTGTTACGTTGAAATATGACGCTGCAGTCATTTTATTTGTTTTCCAAAAAATATACACTTAGTACTACATAACTGACAAAGCAAAAAGAAAATTGTATACAATTTGTAAATTCATTAAACTTAAAACACTGAAATATCCCATTCTCATCTCAGTCTGACCCTTTACTTTGTACAGTCGGAGCACCTTTTGCAGCAATTACAGCCTCTAGTGTTTTGGGGGTTTAATGCAGCAAGCTTTGCACACCTGGATTGGAGAATTTCAGGTCAGGTCCACTGCAGCACATTCAGAGAGTTGTCTCTGAGCCACTCCTGTGTTGTCTTCACTGTGTGCTTTGGATCAATGTCATGTTGAAACTCAAATCTTCAGCCTGAGATTCTGAGCTCTGTGGAACAGGCTTCCATTGAAAATATCTCTGTATTTTGCATCATTTTGCCTTCTCTCGACCCTGCCCAGTCTCCCAGTCTGCTCTGCTGAAAAACACCCCCCACAGCATGCTGCTGCCACCAACATGCTTTGTGAGGATGGTGTTGGGCAGGTGATGAGTGGTGCCTGGGTTCCTCCAGACATACCGATCAGAACTGAGGCCAGAGAGTCCACTCTTGGTTTCATCAGACCAGATAATCTTGTTCCTCACAATGATTGAGTTCTTCAAGCAGCTTCCAAGTGTTTTGCACTCAAAAGACACTCTATCATAAAGCCCATATCAGTGGAGGCCTGCCGCTCTTGTACTTCTGGAGCTTTGCCTCATTTCCACACAGGATCTTTAAAGCTCAGTCAGAGTGACCATCGGCTTCTTGGTCACCTTTCTCTCTAAAGTCCGTTTCACTTGCTCAGTGTGGCGACTGTCTCTTGGAAGAGGCCATTGTGCTCTGGTGAATCTTCAGTGCTGCAGAAATCTTTTGTAGTCATCTCCAAGCTCTGTAGGCAGTTTCTTAGACCTAATGGTTTGGGTTTTGCTCTGGTTATCAGCTAGGAGCCTTTCTATAAAGATGAGTGTGCCTTTCCAAATCATGTCCAGTCAGTTTAATTTATCACAGGTGGATCCAGTCATGGTCTAGAAATATCCCAACAACCACCAAGAGTTGTTGCAAAAGTGGTATTAATAAGTGGTATTTTCTATTTTTGATTTCATTTTGTCATTTTTGTGGCAATGAGTGCAAAGGGGGTCTGATTACTTTCTGAAGCCAGTTCAGACTGACTGAACTCGTCTCTAGGTTAATGAAATGTTGAATCCTAAACCAAAGTGGACCTCCATGGTGGCTATTTGAAAAAGTGATTACATATTTTTTACTAAACTGATTTCTTTAAATCACTTTTTGCCTTAGAAGTAAGAAGCTGATGTTTCATCTAAGCCAGCAAGAAATTTTAGGGCATTTCTAGTAAAGGCCTAAACCGCCCTAAGTCACACAAAAACTAAAAAGAAAAGTTTAAACAGTCAGATCCTACAGACCAAGTTTATCTACCTTTCCCAGGAGCTCGTGGAGGCTGAGGATCTGGGCAGTAAAGACTCCAGTGCCGATAAAGATACTCGGAACCAGACCCAGGAATCCTCTCAGGTTTTTAGGCGCTATTTCACCGAGGTACATCGGTACTACACTTAAAGAGATGCCTGCAGGGACAAGAGGAGAGAAGTTAGTTTTACCTCTGCAAAGACTCCGATAAACCCATCCAACCTGCTGTGAAAATATAAAGTGACCAGTTAATCCAACAAAATAACCTTAGTACATGTTTTTGGACAAAATAAATAATGAGTTTAGATGGTTAGTAATTTTATAAAAACATGAAATTATAATTCTGTTATTTCAATAACAGAATTATAATTTCATTTCTTCTAAAATGTTCTCAGATTCTCCACCAGAGGGCAGAAGACATGATTAAAGTTTGGTACATCAGGTTTCAGAGGAGAGAACTAATTCTGTTAAAGAGGAGAGGGTTTAAAACAAGTCTGCAGGATTTCCCTCTTTTGCCTGCAGTAAGAAATATTATCAAATTTGGCACCATCCTGTCCCACAGTGATGCAGAAAAGCAAGTCCTACAGGTGGAGATATTATGCTGCATGGTACAAAGCTGCGTGGGGTGCGTACCTGAGTGAATTCCTGTAATGAAGCGACCCAAGATCACCATCTCAGGAGAACCACAAATCCTACTGAGCCCCATGAGTGTGCTGGCAATAAACACCAGGACTGTTGTGTTTACCACTGTGCCCTTCCTGAACATGTGGACAAAGCACAGACAGTCATTCTAGATATACTGTATTAAAAACAGATGATCTGGAGATTTATAAGATAGCAAGAACAACTATATTAAAGTTATAAGAGGAGAGGGTCTACAACACCTTAAATACAGAAATTCACAGACATACTGTTAAAAGTCCCAATAAGCTACATAAATACTCCTGCAGCTTGTAGGGGGGTCATAAGCTTTAGCCCTCACATGCATTTAAATGTCGACTGAAGTTCTGTAAAATAATAGACAAAGGGGGCATTTTTCTACACAAAGGAAACGTCATGTTTCTAAAAATAAAAATGCCAACAATTTGCACGATCAGATTACTGATATAAGAACTGAACACAGTCTAGAAAACACATGTTTTTAGACTGAGAGGAAACCAAAATGCCTGGAGAAAACCTACGCAAACACGAGGAGAACATACCAACTCCACACAGAAAGACCCCAGGTCCAACCCTGGGCTTGAACCCAGGACCTTCTTGTTGAGGTGACAGTGCTAACCATTAACCCGTCAGGCTGTTATTTTCGGCAGGTCTGCATGTTTAATAATTTGAATTTGTCGACTGCTTTGCTCGGTACTGAAAAAATGTGGTTCAGCACATTTTTACCATCTCAGACAGAACTGGGTGTAGCAACAATAACACTCATATATGAAATGCAGCCAGACTAAAGGGCAAATAGGATTTACGAGGAGTGTTTTTGTTTTAATTCATTAGTTAATTAGTTTTTTTTTTCTTAAATCTCAAGTTTTTACCCTAGTGTAGTATTTTGACTGTATTGAGACTTTCCCCATGTATCACATCATTTCTGTTTTTTAGTGAAATGACAAAAACTAATAAACCTAATAGATTTAAATCCTGCAAGTTTTTTTTGAACAGTTTAAACGTGTCCACTTTTGGAAGTACGTTCTTCTTAAAAAAACCTTTACCTGCCAAAACGAGTGACCAGCACGCCAACGACGAGGGAACCCAGCAGACCCCCGATGGCAAAGACCGACACAGTCAGAGAGTACATGAGGGTCAAAGTCTCCCCGCTGAGTCCTGTCCCATTGCGACTCACCACTGTCTTGTTGTAGAAGTCCTTTATATACTTATAGACAAAAGGAGAGTAGAAGCAATTGGTTAAAATGTGAGGAAAGGAAAACAATGTTTTGTTATTACATTCAAATCAACATTACATGCATTAATACTGTTATTGTGGAAAAAAATATCAGTTTGGATAAAAGTTGCAGAAATTATTCTTCATTTATGTAAACGTCTGAAATGTTCAGACCCCTGTACATAACTACACTCCATTCTTTAAAGCATAAATACTTTCAAATTATTCAGGCAAAACAGGACAGAAATATTCTTATTATTTTAGACGAGGTAATAAAGTCTCTAACTCTATTTGAGGTCCAGGGATAAAAAGAAAACAAGAACCTATCTTAATGGTGGATTAATACAAAAAAAGAACATTTCTAGATTATGTACTGATTTTTTTTGGAAGGCGTGCATGTTTAATTGTGTGGCAAGGGTCGGTCTGGAGGAAAACTGGTTCTTTTTGAGAAGCTGATCCTGTAAGAGCTGTTTGAGTTTGAGTGACTCAACCTGTCCTAAAGAGGAGACGTGTCCATGTCCATATTTAGACCTGTCCTGTGTGTGTGGAAGGGTTGGATAGAGGCAATGTTTTATGTATGTTTAATGGTTAAATAGTCGCTAGTTGATCAGAATCGACTCTGACCAATAAACAGGTTTACAGTTCAAAACAGCAGTTTTACAAGAAAGGTTGTAAAGATGACAGATAACCACTGTTACTTTTGTTTTTTGGCTGCAAATGAGTTAAAAACAAAAGAAGAATAGAAAAACAACTCTTCATTAAGGATCAATCAGTTGGAACCGGATATTTTGATGTGCCATTATTTTGCAAGACTTCAGATATAATTTTATTTAAGTTTTATTAGTTGCTTTCAATTAAACAAGAGTTCCATCTTAATTTTTCAAAGACCTACTGGTCAGAATTTGTGTTGATAAGCTGCAATGAAATCTAAAATACACTGCTTAAGGAGAAATGTGTGTAGATTCATTAGCTCAGCAACATTTTAACATGAATTCTGCATTAAATCCTCACATAAAATGTTGTATTGAATCAGAAGGCAACTTCTGACTTTTCCCAGCTCTTCAGTCTCAATCACTTGGGATTCCTTCCTGATGAAAAAGGAAACCTTGTCTTTGTGTATCATGTGTCTGAGAACCCTTGGGTTCACGAGACTTAAACAAAGTTTTTCCTTTTTTACTTTGACATATTTATCTTTGTGTAATCAAATTATTTTCATTTGCCTATTTTTACCGCACTGTCCCAATTATTTACCCATGAGATGCATAAAATGAATTAATTAACAAACAAAAAAGCGAAGACAAAACACACTTGTTTTACTAAAAAATGAATCAACAGAAAAGCTGGAAAGACTGAACTGCATCAAAAACTTATCACCATTAACCAGCAGGAATATGGGCTGGATCTGTGGTAAGCCATTTTATGTATTCATTTAATAACCTTGATATCAGGTGCCATTTTTCTCTTATCGTTTACAGCTGCTCCCTTCACTAGCTGGGCATTCAGTCCCACTAGTTTCATATCTTGGTGCACTTCTTGAACAAACAGTTTTACTAATAACACTTTTTGTTCAACGAGGTGGAGCACAAGTCAAACTGGTCAGCCAAAATGCTGCACTACAAGCCTAAAAGACTGAACCAAACTAGTTGTTTGTGGTCTAATAGCTATTCCTACCTTCCAGCAAGAAATTATTATGACAAAAGCTAAAGTCCAATTACTTCCTGATCAAAGGTGTTATAATTCTGCCGAATCAGGTGAGCCTCAGGTGAAGGGTGGGCCAGGATTTTGGCATTAGCCAAAGCAGACTTAAAGCCATAACAGCTGCCAAAGTAAGTGATTTTCAGTGTTTTTCAAGACACATCCACCTAATGCAACAACTAAACATTAATTTTTCATCATCTGGTCTCAAGACATGAACGCTACTGAGGAAAAAACTCAGATAAAATTAGGTGTGCCTGGTTTGTCCAGTCTAGTGAAACAATTTAACATTAACTCTTGGTCAGCATGAGCGCATAAGAAGCATAAAAATTCAAATCAAAAACACTGAATAATTGCATATTTTTACAGATATTATGGCTTAAGCAAACTCAAACGTGTCATCTATTTGTGCAAACCACCAGACTACTTTATATCTGGGATTCTTGCCTTTCAAGGCCTCATATAGTGGATTCATGTTCTGTAAACCTGTGGTAAAAAGTCATCACCTCAAGAAATTATTGCAAAGCCCTGACAATAAGCAAGTGTGGGGAGGTTGTGATGGCAGCCACTTTTGATGGCACTTTTAAATGATAGTGGCCAGCCCAAACCGGCACTTGGCAGAGTAAATCTTGAGACTGTAACTGGCAACAGTTATGTCATCCAGGTAAAAATAAAAAACTGATAGATGAAATAATCTAGTTCTCTGTAATGGTGGAGTTTCACAGCTTCTACTGTACGGTCCTTCTCATTACCTCTGTGCTGCATTCCTCTGAATAAGTCCACATTCCTCAAAACAAGCAGCTCTTTAGAGGGACACTTAAGCTGTTCTCCAGCTGCACACATAGCATTTGTGTCCAGACGTCACACACTGTATACGTACACATGCACACAAACAGCACTACCTGGCACTAAAGTCTCAGCTTTTACTGCAAAATGCTGACTTTCATGTTGAAAACTGAGAATTGGAAAATTATTCTGATACTGCCTTTTTCTTGATCCCCTTTTTCCTTAAACAACCAAGTCGGTGTGTTAGCAAAAGGTAAAGATGAAGGTTTGAACTGTGTTCTTATAACAAACTGGACAGTCACCCTCCTTCTCTTCCACCAGTGTGATTTAGCATCCAATTTTCTAAAATTTGACATTTCAGAACACACGACAGTTTTCCCAGAACATTTTTGACTAAGCTAAATGTGATGGACACAGAATGTAGTGATCTTTCTTTTGTTTTGTCTTTGCAGAGTTTCATCATGTATGTGTTAAAGCAGGGAGTTCACTCTGTGTTCGGTCAGAAAGACATTTTTAAATGTTCTTAACCCCAAGCAACAGTGTTCATTAGAGAACACACCTGACTTATTTAAAGTTTCCTGCACCCTGACTGCTTTAAAGTACTTCTGAAATGTTCTTTCTATGTCCCTTTATTTTACTAACATGTTGCTTCCCTTACATACAGTACAGCGTCTCCAGAAAGTATTCAGTATTTCAAGCTCTGTCTGGTAATATGGGTACTGTTAATGGACAACCATTTCTGTGATTCTCCAGAGATGTTCAATAGGGCTCAAGTCAGAGCTCTGACTGGGCCACATTCACAGAGTTGTCCCTGACCCACTCCTGTGTCGTCTTCATTAGATGATTTGGGTTTTAGTCATGTTGGAAGGTGAACCTTTGCCCCAGTTGAAGGTCCTGAGCTCTGTGAAACAGGTTTTTATTCAGGATGTCTCTGTATTTTGCTCCATTCAGCTTTTCCTCAACCCAGACCTGTCTCCCACTCTGAAAAAACACCCTGTGATTCGTGTATTTCAACGACACGGCGTGCAGACACTATAGTCTCTCAAGCATGTAAGCAGTTACATCCAAAATGGTAAATGCACTATGTTTGTTTGGGCCGCCTGTGAGGTTGGGTCACTCCTGCACGTTGAAAAGGGTGAGTAGCTTGAACAGCACTCTGCTTTCCACCATGGTTACTGTTGTTATCCATTTGCACATGGACAGAACAGCTATTGACTGCAGCATCCATAGTACACAGGGGACATCTCACATCCATGCTGGTGTTTCAAAAAACTTCCTCACGAAGAAACTGGATTCCAAATGTTTTGGTGTCAGAGAATCTGATCGCTGTTGTCTTGTACACGAAGGTCCGAAACCCAACGGAAATGTTCCAATTTCCTTTAAAAACAGCGTTGTGTAAACTGGGCCTTGGTTTCATCAGACCGGAAAACGCTGTTATTCAGTCTTTGAGCCCTTCAAGCAGTATCCAAGTGTTTTGTTTTCCGAGAAGAGGCTTCACCATTTTGCCATCAAGCTGAGATCAATAGAGGCCAGCAGTTCTGGTTGTCCTTCTGAAGCTAAAGGCAGATTTCTACTCCATGAGAAGTGAAGAAATCTACTCTCATTGGTGTAATTGAGCAACAAAAATCAAATCATTTTGTTCTCACAGGAGCTCGGAGAGCCCTTTCTGTGCAGAACCTTTTCTCACAGGGGTAAACGCCAAGTGTTGTGTGATTGGTCAGATCTTTGTGGGCATGTTTGTTTATGTGGAATAGCGCTTGAGCCACAGTGCTGTCATTTCGCTTTAACTGCCCTGCTTCCAGAAGCCGGCTGTTGTGGTAGCAAGATGATAGCTTTGAGGAGCCGCTGGCTGATGCTGTCAGGAAATACACCCTTCTTCACGATTGTTCCAGCAAAACCTATAAAGATAGTCAAATGGCAAAGAACTCATGCAAGGAGATAGCACAATCATTGTGCACGGAGGAATCTGTCTGTCGGAAACAGTGGCGGTCTCTTTGTAACAGATTTAACCAAACCAATATATGTTTTGTGTGTGACGTGCTGCAGTGGGAGGGCCTACTAGGAGATCTGCGCTGTAGTTTCTTTTTGAGTATAAAATGTACATGTGAGAAAGACCGTGTCACAGCCACATGCCAGGTGACCTTCAGTGCAGCATAAATGGTTTTGTAGCCTTCCCCAGATCTGTTCATTGCAAACCACCTGTCTCAGACCTCTGCAGGCAGTTCCTTTGACCTCCTGGCTTGATTTTTGCTCTGACATGCATTATCAGCTAGGAGGCCTTCTATAAAGAGCTGTTAGCCTATCCAACTCATGTACAATCAATTTAATTTACAACAGGTGGACTCCAATCAACATACAGAAACATCGCATCAACAATTCAAAAGACTGTAGCATCATGCTGGAACATAAAATTCAAAAAAGACAAGGAGGTCTGAAAACCAAGCATGACTTTTCCTATTTATTCTCTTATGAGACAAATTAAAATATTTGTGTCTCATAAATCTTGTTTCACTAATAAATTGAACCGAGTTGTTCTACGAAACTATTCAAATAAGTCACCTAAAAATGTTACTTTTGCGCAGATATAGGTATGGTAACCACATTCATGGCCTGTGTTTATGCATGTTTGTGTCTTACTCCAGCAGGAGAGTTGACCACAGCCAGATTGTAGCCATACAGCATTGAACTCCCAAAGGAAGTAAGGAATGCCACGGCTAACAGAGAGCCAGTCAGGTGCTGCAAACAGAAGATGGGAGATGTGTTAGAAAGTTGAAAAAAACACTGGCCAAGTTGAGAAAAATTTTTAAGCTCTGACCATAGGAACATCTAAATGGTACAACGGCTTTATTAGTTTTAGCAACAAAATCTTTTTCAAAACAACAATTTTGCAGTTTTGGTTTACATGTAGCAGCATAATCAGGTTTATTTAACAATATAAAACAATATAGCCAAAAAAATGACATCATTGCTCAGCAGTATGAAGATAATACATTCCTGTCATATCTCCACACCTTAATGTAGTGCTGTGACCAAGAATGAAAAGAAAAACTGACAATAGTTGAGAGCTAGTTGCAGTATTTTTAAAAATATGTTGGCATGTTCCACTTTTAATAGAACCCCAGTTTTGAAAAAGTTGATCTCATAAACCCATATGCAAAGAACATGTATGTGAACACCATCCGGAAACGTCTTCTCTGGGCTGAAGCTCATTCTAAATGGACTGAGACAAAGTGTAAAACTGTGCTGTGGACAGAAGAATCAAAACTTGAAATTATTTTTAGAAGCCATGTCCTCTGTACCAAAGAGGAAAGCGACTGTCAGCGCACAGTTCAAAAGCCTGCCTCTCTGATGGTATGGGGGTGCATTTATGCTTCTAGGCATGGGCAGCTTACACATCTAGAAAGGCTTGCATCAGTGCACAAAGGTTTATACAAGTTTTAGGACAAAAAAAGGCAAAAAAAATCGAGCAGCTGCTCTCCTCAGGTCCTAGACGTTTATAGACTGCTGTTAAACAAAAATGAGATGCTTCAGTGGGAAACATGGACCTGTCCCAAATTGCTGGAGATGTGTTGCTGTCATCAAATTCAAAAATACTTTTTTTTTTTAAATTTGGTTCAATTTCTTAGTTTCAACATTTGACATGGTAACTTATGTTCCAGATCATTGCATTGTGATTTTATTGACTCTTATTCCACTCTCTGTTCACACATTGTGCTTGCAGACATCTTTAAGGGGAGGATATCAGATGCCCTGACTTTTGGAATTAAACTTTTATTTGCTCTTCTGAAATCTCCCGCTGGCCTTGCTCACATTCCTGGCTGCAGCCAAACGAAAAGGGCCTGGCTGGATGCCAATTATAAGAAAGCAGGAGGGCAGGAACGAAACACTTTTCCACAATGTGCAAACATTATTTCATAATGAAAGAATCATCATGGTTATTTTTATTTTATAGCAAAAAGGAAAATGGAGAGGAGAGGATTCTGTTAAAAATGGAACAATGATTTTAAAAACGATACAATACACACAGACCTCGTTTTTGCTTAATTAGCAGTGGGTGCTAAACTAAAGGAATCATAGTGATTTTATATTTGTTTTTGCATTAAAGATTGGAAGAAACAGTATCTTATAAATGAAAAGTGACTTTTTTGTCTGGGAATTTATTTCATATTTAAACTGGACAATTACATTTTTATGCCACTGTTGTTTGGAGACGGCTCAGTTTCAGAGCTCTGAACAATGTCACCAAGTTTCAAAACAGTGCTTCAAATGCTCATAGAGTAGAGGTATAAAGCTTTTTATTTGTTTTACTTCCAACGTGTTAACATAATGATAAAGTCAGCTGAACTTCTTTTTAAGTGCCAGGAGAGTGATTGTATGCTCCTTTACTGACTCTGTACACAGAAAGTAATATAGGATGATGACGCTGAATTGCAGTGAAACTAGAAAATAACACACACAAAAAAGCACACCTTTAAGCTTTCTCTTTTGTCACAACATAGCAAGTGTTAAACATTAAACTCACATAAAATGAAAGAACAGATAAATCTGAAGTCAAATGAGTGAGGTCTCAATAACATGACTATTTAAAAAAACGTACAAATCTTGCCTTTCAGTCATTTAAAAAACTTACTTTACTTACTTCCATTGCTTCCTGTGGGTTATAATGAAACAGACTCATTAGAAAAAGAAAACAATTCTGTCTTATACTCAACTCCAAAAGTTTGGCTATCTTCTTCCTGATTCACATATCCCAACACGTGTCAAAATAAACCTTTGCTCAGACTTCCTCCTTGTGTACAGTTGACAAAATAAAAGTTTTTCAAATGTAACTTATAGCAAGCAGTACTAATTAACTTTAAGTGGTAAACCTAATGTCCTAAATATACAAAAACATGCTTAGGGGCGGAACAAGAGACAAACTCTCAGCTTGAATTTACAAAAACAAATAAGTTCTTTGATGAGAAATACACAAATTCAAACTCAGTGTGACTGTAGGCTTCAGTTTAGTCGTTCTTCCCGTCACACCGCTGCTCATCACTACTCAAGTATGCGTTTGGTTTGTGCTCTTTTGGTCTTTTATTTGCCTTTTGCCGTCTCGAGTCAGTGACAAAACAGCTGAAAGCTGTAAACACGTGAATCGTTGCAACCTTCCATCACTTACTAACCACAGAAGGGGCTACTGCACAAAAAAAAAAATCACAATAAGCATGTAGCTCTGCAGGATATCTTTTCATACTTTTCTGCAGTTATAGTCAACAATATGAAAATGAAAAAAGTAGTTCTCAGTGTACAAGTTGGGGATGACTCTCAGCTACTCCATGCCAAATATTAACTCATTATCTGTAAAATTCACTGAGTTATAGCCAGTTTGTGTTTGCTAAGATTGATTAGCTGTGGCAACCATCTTGAATCAAGTTGACTCCAAAAGGTAATCAGCTGTAGACGCACATCTAATGATTAGTTTCTGCAAGTTTTATGTAAATCTGGCTATTGGTTCAGGAGATGTTTTACTAACAGACAAACAGAGTTGACTCCAGCAGTTAATACTAAAGATTTAAGTAAAGATCTTGCCTAATAAATAGCACATAAAGAATGTGGTTAGGATCATGTTCATCTACTGCCACACCAAATTACAGCTCAATATCTATAAAACTGACTAAATTTAAGCCATTTCTGTATTTGCTAAGTTTGATTAGTTGCAGCAGCCATCTTGACTTGGGTTGACTCCAAAGGCTAATGAGTTGTAGTTGTACATTCAATGGTTATTTCCTAAAACTTTTAATAAAATCTGTTCACTGGTTCATGAGATATTATGCTAACAGACAAACAAACAAACACACGGACAAATCGCCTGCCTTTCCTGGGCAGTAATGAAATTATTCAAATGAGGAGAACTGTGAATATGAAAATACGGCACACCAACAGTAAGCATGAGTTCAATACACTGAAATCAAATAACCATTGTTAAAGTTAAGAGCCACAAACTGTATAAATCCAAACTTTACAATGTAATAATTAATTTACCACAAACTTTTTAAAGTTAGTTAAATATGGATTGAGTTTTTAATCTTGCTCTTTCTCAACTTCCTTAAACTGTGTTCACCTAATTAGAAAAAAATAGAGCATGTTGCCATTTGCATTTAACTTTTATTGAAATTGACATTTAATCGCAGATGTATTCTTGTAAAGTTTTGACATTTTTGCACGCATCAATAAATCCCAGCAGCAACGGAAAAGTTCTCATTACGCGTTATTACCAGCTGAGACTTGGTGTCAATAAAACCAGTGATCTTGGCTCTCCGTTTGACCCGAAGCAGTCAGGCTCGACTTACCGAGGTGATTTTTCCTGTCGATGAAACTAAAACTTCCTCAGCCATTTAGGAATTCTGTTGCCTGATCCCGAAAGCAAAAAAAAAAAAGTTGAAGAGGATGTTCTCTACGGCGTCGAGAATGTCATAGTTGTAGCAAAGGCGTGGTCAGACACAGACAGGCTCCGAGGTGTTTGAGGTTGTTGGGATGGTTCATGTGTCCATGTGCCGTGTGTTAGGCCTCTTTTTTTTTTTGTACTAGAGCAGCAGACTAAAGGCTCCTAAATAACAAGCGAACCGAGCGTCATCACATGATGGAGAGCAACGTGACAGGCTGAGAGAAAAGCCTGCTGGAAGCAATTAGCCCTAACAGAATTTAGGAGGCGGACAGAAAAACGGGAGGAGAGGAGAGATGGGACAGAAGGAAGTGGAAGGAGGTGGGCATGGAAAGGCTAAAGGGGAATGAAGAGCAATAAAGAAAATGCAAACTGACAAGCGGAGGAGGAAGGGAAATAAGAAAAGTGAAGAAAAGAGAGGAGGAGAGCAGACAAAGAAAAAAAGTGAGAAGATTTAAAAAAAAAAAAGGCAAGTTTAAGTAAGATGGTGAAGAGAAGGGAGGAAGATGAAAGAAGATGAAGAGAACTGAGATTAGAGGAGATTAGAGACGGTCTAAGAGCGAGGGAGGATCAGCAAAACCAAACATTCCTGGAGTTTTATTACAATGTTGTTATTTATAGGCTAAATACTGGAGTATGAAAGTTTGTTATTATTATTATTTTACAGTTGGATTACTTAATAAAAACAGTACAGTCAGGACAAAACTTAATAAAGGTTGATTCCTTCTCTCCTCTGTTTCTATTTATGATATATCTGCTACTCTGCATCCATATAAAGACACCGACTTTCTGCATCATAGTATTTTATTCTGTTCAACTTGGACCTGTCGTCCCTAATCAGCAAGACTAGCTTGTCATTTGTTTTAATTATTAGATTAACTGTTTATTTGTTGTATTTTTAACCACTGATTGCTGTGGGCTGATTAGGACCTTTATTTCATGCTGAGCTGAACCACTGATCCTGGTGGGTCAGTTACTCTCGTTTGGTGTTGCGTCGAAGTTCACGTGAACTTACCTGTGCTCTTCGTAGACTCTTCTGTTGTGTCTTTCGTCTTCCGAGCTCCATTTGTGGGAAATCCTCGGGAAGATCCTCTTTGTGAAAGTAAGGAGAAGTCGGCTCAGCCGCTCCGCCCGCTCACCTGTTAGTTACTTTACCTGGACTCCCCCGCCTCCACCGGAAACCTACAAGAGAGGGAAAGAAGAACGATTGGTATTATCAATAGATCCATTGTTGAATTTGCTTTTTTAGGGGCGCCCTCTGCCCAAAATGAGACTCTCTACCATATGAATAAAAACAATGAGCATTTTATTTTGTTAGATATGTCCTAAAATAGAGGTAAGTATTATAAAGGCAGAGAGGAAAACCACTTGTCAGCCGCCTTTATCGGCTGTGTCAAGGCCCACCATATCATCAGTTTACTGATGGCTGCTGAATGCTTACATGTAAAGATAGCCTTACACGCACAGAATCACTTGCTTGAACCAGTTAAAACCAGTTTCTTGGCGACACATAGTACAATTATTGACATCACGATTAGGTGGCACTCCTCTGTGTCGGGCAGAGCCTAGGATCTATAAGAGTCAACGATTCCTTTGTTGCGGGCTTCTCTCTGCTTCATCCAGAAGTCCCAGCGCTGGCCTTGGAATAATTTTCTGCCTTATTAAGAATAAAGAGTTAAACTCTAGTTCTTTTGTAGCATCCTCCTTTGAAGGGTAAATTGTCTGAGTTCTCCCTCCTCTGGGATAAAAGGACCGGAAGTGAGCCGAGGGTGGGTTCGACAAAAATTTTGAAAAAGAAAACCTTGAGTAAAATACACCAGAACAGTTTCAAAGCCAGCTCATTGTGCAAGATGTCTGTTATGATTTTGAGCCAACCTTGTTTGTCTGTTAGCCAAATAACTGATGAACCACAGGGTGAGTTTTAATAAATCTTTCAGAAAGAAATTATCGGATTAACATTTACAACTGATTAAACTTTGGAGTCAGTTCAGCTCAAGATGGCCATCCAAGCTGATCAACATCAACCAACACAGCAGGGGCTTCAACTCAGTCCGTTTTTAAGAAATTGAGGTCAAATTTGACACGGCAGTAGCTGAGATTCATCCACAACACATACTCTGAGGATGACAGATTCTGCACGAGTTTGGGCATGTTATTTTCAAAGTTTGACCAAATCTGGCATATCGCTGTGATTTTATCTCAAATCCCTGGCCTGAAAGGCGTTGGACGATCTGAGTTTCCTTCAAGGAATGCTCGGCCTTTAATTTGCAGATGCATTTTAGCCACACTTCAAAGCAGCCACTGTTATCATGTGCACATAATTTGGCTGCAGCCGGTAGAAAAGAAACGGCTCACTGTAGCTGATCAGTGGGTTACAACCACTCGCTTGGCATTACACAGTTCTTAATCCTGTGACTTTAAATCTGCATGAAAGGTTGGTTGTGTTCAAAAGGTTTTGCTCTTTCTCCATTATACACAACTATCACAGGACCGAATATGTGCAGACAGCAGGCCTGAAACCTGCAGTACAAGAAGCATCAAAAAGAGAAACCAGCCACGTCCTAACAGGTGGTACGGGTCGTGAAGAGCTTGGGGTGTTAATCCAGTGTGAAGGGTTCAGAAGTTTGAAAATAGGATTTTGAAACATTTATCATGGTCTAAAAGTAAAGACTGATGATATTTACCAATTCTATGAGGAAAAAAATTATAATATTGTATCTAATTTGTCATTTGTAGGTCTTACCTTAAATTTGAAGAAGGTCGCTCATCTAAATCAGTACAAGGAACTGAATAAATAATGACATTCTTCACTGTTTGCCAGCCCTTTTAATAGAAACTAGAAACTGAAGAAAGTTTGAAGGGTGCCAGTGCAGCTGCTACACAAACCAACTCTCTTCTCTAAAGCCCAAAAGTAATTTGGGATTCACCGTTTAAACAATCTGAGCTGACAAAATTCTGATGTCTTGATGTATGAGCTGAATAAGAAGAGTTAGGAGAGCCAAGAGCAAAAGAAATGTTAAAGCTGCTGCCAGTGGCTCATTAGGGTCACCATGGTAACCACACATCTGTGTCTCTCACTCCCTAGCAGCAGCTTTCGCGACATAAGCAGTTACATGGTGGTTGTATGAGTACGTTTTACTATTTAAGGAGGGGATTTGACAAGTTAAAAAGACTCCTCACTTCCAGTTTTGAGGAGAAAATTCTGAGCTCAGATACAAGTTTGGGTGAGGCTCTCTGCATTTTGAGGAGTATTTGAGAGACAACTAAGTCTTAAATCAGCGGGAGACACTTTGGGCAAAAGACAGCGACGGCGTTGAGCGAAACCAGAACGCAGACTCATGACGAGCTCAAAAGAAAATTGATTTATTACCAAAAATCTGATGTGGCAACAAACAAAATCCAAACGCACTGAAGCAACAAAACGTGGAGGATGACACAAGGAGCAGGGTTTGATCATGGCACGAACAAAACATTGCCAACATGATGGAGAAGAACACTGAGAAAAGACTAACCAGAATGCAATGAACCAGCAAGTGAAAGAAGCAAAAGAACCGATTATATAGGCAGAGGCTGATGGGGAAATGGACACAGGTGACTGATTGGTAACTCGGGACAGGTGTGGCTGGTTGACTGGAGCAATGAGCTGAGGGCAGGCGAACAGCAGCACAAGAAACCCATGAGAAAAAACAAGAGTGACAACATGAAATCAGGCACATAAACATAACCTAAAAACTCAAATTGTGACAAAATGTCCACGTTGTGATGTATACATTTAATAGAAAATGTAAAGTTTGTGGGAGTGAGAAGAGTTTATGTGCAACACTTGGGACAGTGTGACATCATCCTAATGTAAGCCGAACATTTTGTGGCAAAATCTCAGAAAATCATGAAACTTAAACTGTGATTGTGTAAAAAAATCATATATATACATCAAGACGCCACTTTAATCATGTAACGTCCTACTTTTTGTGAATAGTAATAGAGGTGCCTTATAGTTTTTACAGTTTTAACAGTGATACACAAGAAGATTAACTTTTTATTATATTGACGTATAATTTCATAAATAAAAAGTAATCTGTCGGTATTTGCATGAGGAGAATCTTTACATGTTCTGTTCTTATAGTTAACTGTTTTATTAAGGTTTAGCCCTGGATTGATTTCACTGAATTAAAATAAAGAAACATAATAACTCTACCTCAGCCCTGTGCCATGCAGGAAAATAAATCTGCGACATGAGTTTCTGCACCGCTCAAACGACAGTAATGGCTTCAATCTGAACACTCTTGTGAAACATTTCTGGTTCCTCCACCGCTAGAGAAAGGATGACATTTGAAGGGAAAAACCATAAAATCTACTGGTGATAATGATTTTTAATGTTTTCATACAGTGAATCCTTTCACACAAGATACATGCTCGTTCTTGTGGTGGGGCATGTGGCTCGTATTGCAAAAGCACTGCAGAAATCAATTAGGACCCTGAGGTGGCGTGATACCACCATGTCTGCATCTTTATTCAACCAAGCATGGAGGGTGGGGGACTGGTTATAAAACAACGGTGACCTGGAACAAATGTTTCAACAAAACTGAAATGTTTAGAAGTGTTTCTGAAAACATTAAAGGCCTAGCATCCCTTCTCGATACGCATACTGCCTGCTGCCTTTTACGCCAAAGTTTTGAAGCCTTTTTAATCAAACTCTAAACAACATTATGTACGACCATGTCTGATAACTCTCAGCTACTACCACACCAGACGTTAGCTCAGTATCTGTAAAACTGACAGAGTTCAGGACATTTTTGTGTTTGTAGGATGAATTAGCCGTCTTGAATCGGGTTTATTCCACAAGGAAATTAATTGTAGAGGTACATACAAGAGTTTCATTAAAATCTTGTTCTAGTTGTGTTTAAGTTTTCTTTACTGTGCGTGGTTTTGGTACAACAACATGTTCACTGTCTGTGTGACGATTGTTGCTGATGAAGTTCAAAAGTGGATCTCTGAGGCTGTTTTTTCAGCCCTCTGCCACCTGAGGGCGCCACAGGTCATGGCTTGTGAAGGTAAGCAGCTGAGGAAGCACTGTAAAAACAGAACAGAACAAAACAAAAACAAAGCAAGCATCATATTTTAATTATCGGTATTACTGGAATCCTCCAAATGACAGGCACATGTAGAAAAACAGTTTGAAGATGTTCTAATGACTCACCTCTGCCATATGTAGCTTTATTATGTCCATCAGAAACAAAGCTCTGATGATTGTCTGTCCATGAACATAATAAAAGTTGGAAACAGAACAGAAAACTCAGGCCGGAGCCTGATTGGAGTTTCAGCATAAATCTCTTGGACATGAACACATCGTCTGCTTGTGATCTACTTTTTAACTGCATTCTTCCTCCTTTTATGTCAGATTTTCAGTCTTGACAGCAAAACCGTTTCCAAGAGGCCTAGTATTTTCATTATTAAATATCATAAAATGTGTATCAGGGTGTGTCCTTTATGCTAAAAATGATAAAACATTTTAACATAAAGGACGTACCCTTGCTTTTATTCTCATTTCTAAATTTCTCAAAACTTCACTTTTCATTTGTATCTATATATTATAACTACAATTAGGTTCAAATGTTCTAGGTGGATATATTTCTTTTTTAACTGTCTGTAGTTTTGGCACAAAAAACAATCTTTTTCCTTTTCGGAAGTGTTCCTCAGAAGTAAATCTTTGTTGGGATTTTCTCTCCACCACCTGAGGGATCAGCAGGTCACAACTTCCTCCCCCTGTTTTTGATAGAGAACAAGTTACATCATTATAAACCTGCCATGTTCCTGTTGCGTTACCCGTTTTTCTGTGTATTCTACCAACAGCTGTCTGCGCCTCTTTTTCTGTCAGCCTTATTAACCGAACTGAACAGGGATTCAGAACGATCAGAAAGCGTTTGGTGTTGTTTCTGCACACAGCAGAACAGTGATGCTGTAACAACGAATAAAGGCGTTTTAACAAAGTGGCATGAAGCCACACCAGCAGCAGGACGCTGCTGAACATAAAGCAACTATGAGCTGAAATGAAACATCCAGGGCTCAAAAGTCTGGAAAAACATGGAATTAGCTTTTAGTAGTTTCCAGGTCTAGATAAATTTGGAAAAAATTAAATCGAGTCTGGAAAATCTAAAAAGTAAAATCTAAAACAAAAAAAATATATATCTGACAAGAAAAATATTTCCCTACATTTCACTGTAAATAGAAGGCTGACAGTATAAACATAACAGACAGTATTTTAGTTGATTTATACTTTCAGACTTTTTCAAAGTTTGAAAGAAAAAAAGAAAGAAATCAGACATTTCTTGCAGTTTAAACGTTCCTCATATTAAGGCTCTTACAGAAGCAAAGAAGACAAAAACATTCAAATGATTTATTAGTAACTGATGTTAATTCTTGCAGTTAAAGAAAGTCTGAGAGAAATTTTTATGTCATACATCTAGTTAGTGTGATATTCTCATAATTTAGTCTTTTACATAGAAACTTTAGATAAAAAGTAGTTCTTATCAGTTAAAATGTGGCAGAAAGTGATTGTTTCTGCATTTCAATGACTAAACTATTCTTGTATGAAAGTCAACCTTTTTCCTTTTTTTGTATTTTTGTGCCAGTTTGTAGTTGTTATTGATTCTTTTGTTTTGTTTTTAAAGAAGAGGGTCTCCTACTGTTGATTTTGTTCTTTTTTCTTCTCTTTCTAATCTTTCTCAGCATCCTTAACCGTGACAAAAATCACAACACAATAAACCCATGTTGCTGACATACAGGTGCTGGTCATAAAATTAGAATATCATGAAAAAGTAGATTGATTTCAGTAATTCCATTTAAAAAGTGAAACTTGTATATTATATTCATACATTACATACAAACTCATATATTTCAAATGTTTATTTTGTTTAATTTTGATGAT
>NC_051451.1:10492705-10501209 GCF_001649575.2 Kryptolebias marmoratus
TCACAAGATTCTAATTTTCTGATATGATGAATTTGAGATTTTCATTTGTTGTCATTTGTAATCATCAAAATTAAACGAAATAAACATTTGAAATATATGAGTTTGTATGTAATGTATGAATATAATATACAAGTTTCACTTTTTTAATGGAATTACTGAAATCAATCTACTTTTTCATGATATTCTAATTTTATGACCAGCACCTGTATCTTTTTTGTAGGATTTAACATGGATTTGTCTCTGTTTTAGAGATAATGCACCTCTACCCCCTTACATGCAAACACACACATATTATGCCTCAAAGTGTGTTTCGGCTGAATCTTGGAGCCCCCCAGTGGCCACCCTGTTGACCTGTATGACGGGGAGTCTGAGACATGATGAAATGGAAGAGCTTAAAGTGACCTGGGCTGAGTAAAGACTGTTGAGGCTGGAGGGTATATACGCACATCTATCACGCTGCTAAATAAGAGTCGTGCAAGAAAGAAAAAAAAAAGGAATCTACTTCTGGTGCTGCAAGTGTTGCCGCTGCTGTTGGCGGGAACATTATTGTCGGTGCTCTCAGAGATTTAGAGGCGTATAAAATATGAGAAACAACAGATGTTGCACCAGTTCACTGAGAAGTAATACTGCTTGGAGCTGTGCTGCAGTAACAACCATATTTAGTTGTTGTAATAGTAGTAATACTATTATTACAATAGGCAGTTTGAACCTTATTTTATCCGTGGTAAATACAAGCTCCAGTCAGTCACAATTTACTTTCATAGGTTGCCAAACCTTCCCAAAAACTCAGTATCTCACTGGATTGGGACTCGTGGCAACTAGTTGGCAAACTGCATCCACGAGGGAATCTCCAAAATGTCTCAAAACGTTTGCAGTTTTCTAAACGTTTCCAATCCTAAATTTGGAATTTTGAACTTGTTCCAAAGAACTTGTGCATTGGATTTCCTTTCAAAACAGACACAGCGTTGTTGCGGGCATCTCAAAGTCATCTGAATTTTGTTCCAGGCAAGTTTGAGTCACCAAATAGACTCCAAACAGTCGCAGCACCAGTGAGATTCCGCTTTAAACCTAGGCTTCCTCGCTCAGCAGGCAGCCGCTCGGTTTTTTGAGGGAGGACCGTGAAGATGGATTAACCAGGGCCACACTGGCCATCAGGACCAATGAGCAGCCATGCAGGAAATGGATGGCTCTCATTTGTTCTCATTATTGTCGTAACAGCCATAATGCTCAGACAGACACACACATGCCTCTTGCTGTCACCGCCACAAAACATTCCCATTAGTTACGCAGGGAGACGGTCCGTGCAAATGTGTGTATTTATCACGAGGCGCCGCTCCTCGGCGCAGAGAGGCACCTTTGTAGTGTTTCTGCAGTTTGACGAGTATGTGTGAAAAATCTTAAAAGAGTTCTTCACTCACACACAAATAAAGATTTGGCAAATATGCCAGTCTATCACACCAGTGATCCTTAGGTTTATGTATACTAAGCACAATTTGTAGAAAGCTTTTTTAATTGCCAAGCTGGACCAGTGGCTGGTTATCATCTATCTATTATCTGTGGCCAGTTAAATTTCTTGCATATAAAACAAATAAATACAAATTTTGCTGGCATTTAGGTTATATGTGTATGCCCAAGCACAAAGATTGTTTATTATCGCCTGCCGCCATAAAAGGTGGGTGATAATGTAAATGCTTGTGTTAGTATGTATTTGTTTGTCTGTCTGTTAGCAAAATATCTCATAAACCACGCAATGGATTTTTATGAATCTCTCAGAAAATAATCACTGGATGTTCATCTACAACTGGTTTACTTTTGCTGTCAACCTCATTCAAGATGACTGCCACAGTCAATCAACCTTATCACACACAAAAATGGCTATAACTCAGTACATTGTACAGATGTTGAGCTAAAGTTTGGTGTGGTGGTAGCTGAGAGTCATTTCCTACACATACTCTGAGCATTAATGGATCACACCAGATTTGCGTTTAAAACTTAGCCCATAAAAAGCAGGCATTCATTCTGCTAGTTTCATTTGTAAATTGAATGGAGTCAAAACAAACAATAGCTATTTTGCTGTAATTTTTCATTTTAGCAATTTCAATAAAAGAGATAGGCCACATGGAAGTGAGCTTACTTTAGTTTTGTTCAATTATGAAGTTCATTAATTGCTGATCGTCTTCATATTAAATCATACGACTTTAAAATTCAAAGGTAAAAAAAACAGAAGGTGATTTAAAATCGATTACTTAACATTTATCCTATCAAATAACTTTAACTGGCCTGCTTGTAAAAATAAAAGTAATGTGCTCAAGAAGGTATTTCCAAAAGAAAACAAAGTTCTCTTATGTCAACATAAACAAGCCAGACCACAAAGAGAGAGCTGCATTATCAGCAGGAGCTCCTGTCTGTAGGCTCATAAAACAGAATGATGTGTTTATTGTGGTTATGATGTGTGATCTGTGGGTTTCTGCCAGCCAGCTCGACTAATTCTGTAACCAACACATGCTTCATTTACTCAGTAAGCTCACATGAAAACAGAGGAACAATAACCTCCTGGGATCTGACCACGCACCCTCCTGTGCCACTCCTGTAATTTAGATGAATGCACACAAGGTTGTGCAATAAGAGGTGGTAATACAAGTTTATTAAAACCTTTCCAATTAACATCAGGATGATGAATGAAGTGTGTGTGTGTGTGCGTGTGTGTGTGTGTGTGTGGATGCGAAGGAGGGAGAGACGGGCCTGGTGCTGGGTCTTCTCACTGTTGCTAATGAAGTGAACAGACGGTGCACAAACACACTGAAGCTGTCAAACCGTGATCAATCAATGTTATTTCCAAACAAAAGCATCCCAATTTCTGCATGATAAACATCTGAATTTGCAAAAGTAACCTGACATTTTCGAGCTTGCCAGAACTCAGTAGAACTAAGCTATACAGCTGTCCTCTCAACTGCGCCTACACTAACTCAGCAGAGTAAACGCTCTTGTATTTATAAATGTATCAAGTAACATCTTAAATTTTGAGTTATGTAAAAAAAAGACTTACATAGACATTATATTGTAATGTTTATGTGTAGAAATACAATCTTAAAAAATGGGAAGTCCAGCCTCTTTCAGTTCAAGGGTTTTGTGCATCAGGACACAAAGAAAATGATCTGGTGTTTACCAGGTCCTACAATTATTTTAATCTAATCTTCAAGTGTGCAAAAACACTCCACAGATTCCTCCATGTCATCATTTACAGTATTTAACAAAAACAAAGCTGTGTGTGAAAAACTAAGTTCACTTTTGCTGCTTCCATAGGATTTAAGAGGGAAAGTAGCAGCTCGGTGCTGTTGATCAAATACAAATAAATGAGTAAATAAATAAAAAATACCAATAAAATTAAAAAGATAGAGCAACTGGACTTTTATTCTGTAG
The DNA here is from genome assembly GCF_001649575.2 of Kryptolebias marmoratus. Classification (NCBI taxonomy): domain Eukaryota; kingdom Metazoa; phylum Chordata; class Actinopteri; order Cyprinodontiformes; family Rivulidae; genus Kryptolebias; species Kryptolebias marmoratus. The sequence goes on from NC_051451.1 coordinate 10,496,126, forward strand.
GTGATTCCCATCCAGGGAGCCTAAATAATTCAAAGTCCCAAGTTAATTGAGTGCACTCGATTAATCATCATTATGCTCTGAAACATACAGATGTGTGTTAACACAATGCCAAGGCGGAAAGACATCAGCAATGACCCCGGAGAAGCAACTGCTGCTGCCTGTCAATCTGAGAAGGGTTACAGGTAATTTGCAAACAACTTGGAGCTCATCATTCTACAGAGAGAAAAACTATCCACAAGTGGAAAAGCATCTGGTGGCAGCCTTCCCAGGAGTGGACGTCCCAGACAATCCTCCCCAGGGAAGGATCCTTCATTGTTCAGATCAAATGCAAAAACCCAAGAATTTCACCTTAAACGCTACAGGCCTCAGTCAGCAGGGTAAATGTTAAAGTTCATGGCAGGACAATTGTAAAAAGACTGAATAAGTATTGGTTGTTCAGAAGGGTTGCCAGGAGTAAGCATCTTTTCTCTAAAAAAGAAAAAGGCAGCATGACTTAGGTTTGAAAAGTTGCATCTTAATGAACCACAAGACTTTAAAAACAATGTCCTTTCGACAGATGGACCAAAGAGATGTTTACCCCTAATGCACATCACCATGTTTGGTGAAAATCAAGCACAGCATAACAGCACAAACCTTTAAAGCTGTCCAGACAGCAGCAGAGGACTGCTGATTTGAGGTTGTTTTGCAGCCACAGGATCTGAGCTCCTTGCTGTCAGTGAGTCGACCATGAGCTCCTCTGCAGACTAAAGAATTAAAACATACAATGTGAGACCATCTGACAGCTGAAACTTGAACCAAACTGGTTTAATGCCACGGGACAATGATCCCCAAAACACCAGGAAATCTACAACAGAATGTCTGAAAAAAATAAAAGAATCTTTATGGATTCAATTTGCAGAAAATATTCAGTCTACTAATAAGATATCACAGATTGTAAGAAAGTTACATGACTGATAGACCGACTGTTAATGTTTTTTCAAAAGATTATTTATGGGATGCTTATTCATATTTTTCATATTCAAAACAAAGGCTCAGATTTGCTAATCTTATGCTATTCTCAGTGAATGTTTATGAGAAAAGTTGTTCAGCTGTATAACCAACACTGCTCCTAGCAGACAGGGTACCAGGGCAATATTCAGTATAATTCAATAATACAAATATATTAATGTGTACAACCTTTTAATGTTCATTTACCATTTTGTATGTACAATATATATATTTATATTTATATACTGTATGTGAGTGTTTGCATGTAGGTATGCTGCTGTTTATTGCAGGTTGATCATCCCAGCAGCTGTCAGGCTGTATAACCAACAATGATCCCCATCATAATAATGTATTGTCTCCTCTATAACTCAGTATTACAAATATATTAAGCTGCAATGCCTTTTATTGTGAAATATATAGCACTTTTTTTATTGCTTTAGCCTTTTTCATTACTTTACTGTTGCTGCCAAAAGGCTAAAGGTGAGTGCTTTTACCAGTGTGTGTGTGTGTGTTTGTCTGTCTTTTAGCAAAATATGTTGTGAAGAACTGAACGGATTGTACTGAAACTCTCCAAACGCAGAAACATTAGATTTGCATTTACAACTGTTCAACTTTTAGACTCAACTTGATTCAAAATGGCCACCATAGCTTAGCAATCTTAGCAAACACAAAAAACGTCTATAACGTTGCAAATTCAACAGATACTGAGCTCAAGTTTAGTGGCAGTAGCTGAGAGTCATCCCCAACATGCACTCTGAGAGCTAACAGATCGCATGAGAGTTTTTCCCAAAGCTTTTCCATTAACTGTTGCAGTCAGCCCTGTCTGTCAGAAAAGAATCTCATGAACAGATTTTAATGAAACTCAGATAGTAATCGCCGGACGTATGTCTACAGTTGGTTAATTTTTGGAGTCAACACAATTCAACATGGCCGTCACAAGTAATTGACCTTAGGAAACACAAAAAGGTCATAACTCAGTTAATTTTACAGATATTAATCAAAAGTTAGGTGAACACATACACATTGTACAAGATTTTGCCTTAAAACACTGGCATTAATTGCTGGAGTCAACCTTGTTTGTTAACAGAATCTTAGCGGACAAAGTGGATGGATTTTTATATTCACTTACATGTGCAACTAATTAACTTTTGGAGTTGACATAATTAAAAATGGCGGCCACAGCTAATCAGCCTTAGCAGAAACAAGAACACATATAATGTAATAAATTTTAGGATTTTGAGCTTCTATTCTATTCTGTTTTACATAACATCCAGCGATTAACCCTTTGGTTATTGGGGGTTAAAGTGGGCGAACAGCCAGTTTTCACGGTCCAGAGGGTTCTATTGTCGTGGTTCTGTCACTGAAAGAGAGATGAATGAAATGTTAATATAGACCCTCTGTGCTACTTGTAATGAGAGGAGCGGCCCCAGGCCTTGAGCATCTGCTACGAAGATGGAGCCACTTAAAACCATAGAGAGGGGCGTAAGGGGGGAGCAGAGAACAGCATCCCACCCGAGGATCTCTGGTTGTCTACGGAGCCTACATAGATAAGCAGTAGAAAAGGCATTAGCTGGGCAAAATAAAAAACATGAAGGGAATCACTATTATTATTGTGTTTAATCTTTAATGGAGTTTCTTCTCAAATATCAACAAGTGGTAATGGTGCCTTCATCGTTATTATTTTCTATCCACCTTATTCCTGGCAGTGCTGTTGTAGGACTGATGATGGGTGAAACTTCCAGTTAGATAATAGAAATAAAGCAGCCTATCTCGGCAACTAATGCTTACAATGTTTTTGTTAAAGGTCATTCGTTTTCTGTTCTGATAAAATACTTGATACTGGTTTTCAGGTGTCTCTTATAAAGGAGACTATCTGTCTCAATGACGTTACCTGTCGAAATAAAAGTAAAATAAAAATAAATAAATGCTCCTGTATTTGTTCTGCTGATCAGGGATGTAATTGCAACATGATAAAGCTTCTTGTGGCTTCAACAAGTGTGGTGTACATGTGTCCTGAGGGACTCCTCCAACTAAAGGTTTGGTTTCCATCAATTAGCAACAAACAAATAGTCAAAAATAATGTGCCTGAATAAATACATTTGAAGAAACCACCAAAAACTCTGTGTTCAAGGGATAATTAGGTTTACAGCTGGTAGTAAGTGATAGAAGATTAACAACACACAGACTAAACAAATTTACAGTTTTATATTGCCATTTCTCCATCAGAAGCACACTTGTACGGTGCCTTTTATTATATATTTTCACTTTATTTACAGCATTTTTTTTTCACCATCGATAAGTGTAATGGAGGCAGTGGGCATGAGATATAGTCTTGCTCAGGGACTCTTGGTGCTGAAGCAACAACATCAACTCCATCATTTAGATACACAAGTTAAAACAAAATCAGGCCAGCCTTCATGAACATACATAACATCTGTTTCTATAATTTAAGAATGTTTTTTTTTCTTCTTCTGATTATTCCTTCATTATGATTTAAGACATCAAAATGGTCCTTCTAGAAGTCATCAGAGAAAATGTGAAAAGTTTACTGAGGACATTTTAGGAACAGTAATGTTGCTTTGGTCCTAAGTGGTAAAGTTTGGTGCTCCAACACAAAGTGTGTGGTAATTATAGTTGAGGTTCCAGTGAAATCACAGCAGCAGCAGCAGGAGGGTGATAGCCTCTCTGCCTTCATATCTTTCTATTTCCCAGCAGCACCGATATACCTCACCACACAAGCACACAGGCGGGAAATTAGAAGTAAGGGGAAGCTGATAGCTTCTGCTAATGTTACAGGCAGTAAGGTTACTGACAGAACACAAAACACACACTTGCACTTTTTGTTTTTGCGACACCTCAGCCTTCAGATTTAAAAGCTCTTTTGGGTGTTTTATTCTTTATCAATATAAATACATGGATACAAACTCATACTGGCATACATGACTTACTGGCCACCAGTGGCAGCACTGAGTGCGTATGAGCTGAGAGTGAAGTGTGGGCCAGTTAGCAGTGGGGTTGTCGGCCTAATGGTCAGTTATTGTGATTCTCTGTCTCTGGTCCATTGGCCTCTGTGGTCAGATCCAATTTCAGCCAGTATGAGTGTGAGTTGCTCTGCCATTAGCTGACAGATATGTCTCACTGCTTTAGACTTTGGTGGTCCAGCCAAATTTTAGGGCCAATTGACTTTTAATATGAATCACGCTGGGATGCCAAGGACTCATCCCATCGCTGGAAATTAACACCCCGGAGCACTCCCACTCTTACGAATGGCCACATGTAATGTACACACACACACGGCTTACAGACTCCCAACCATTATTAATGGCTTGACTGAGTACTATGATTGTTTTTTCTGGAAGTAGACAAGCATCATGTAGTGCAAACTATGACACTTGTGGTGCAGTGTACAGTAAATTCAGACCTTTCCATTTAAAGCTGTCAGTCCTGCACACTGCCTCTGGTTTCACCTTCCCGCTCTGTGGTTTTAATGGGCTCCCAGCCAATTTGTTCTCATCAGCATTATAAACCCTTTATTTCTTTTTGAAAATCCCCCTCACATCACAGTTCCTATCCTCTCATCTTACACACTGTTCTTTAATCAGTGACTTTCCAAAACACGGAGAGTGTTCTTGTCCGTGCTCTGTGTGAACTTTATGTTATCACTTCTGTACTACACTAATAACAATGTCTATCAATGTCAATAACAATGTGGGGATTCAGTGTGTTGCTAAAGTACACTTTTAGAGCTACCCTTGGAAAAGGCTGGCAGCTAAAATACATCCCATCTACTCATTAAGCAATGCCAGATTAACTTGGCACATCATCAGTTGCTTTAGTCATTTGATATTCTTGTAAAATATTCTCATTTTGTCACGACGAGGCCTGAGCGTGGCGAACCCAAGACGCAGACTCATTTTTCAAAAAACAAAAACTGATTTAATAAAACAACAAAACTAGAAAACAACAAGCTGACGTGGCAGCAAAACAAACTTCTAACAAAAGATCCAGGTATTAACAGAGGCGGGACAAGGTAAGAAGAAACAAGGCAAGGCAATACTAAGAGTGACAGGAACAAACATCTAACAAGCAACAACAAC
>NC_051451.1:10501485-10503476 GCF_001649575.2 Kryptolebias marmoratus
GAAACAAGACAATAATCAAAACAACAAACTGAAAATACCAAACTATGACAGAGACAGACAGAACATGAGAACAAAACCAAAAGTCTAAAATAAAACTCAAAAGGAAAAAACAAAACTGAAGAAAGCAGGAAAAACAAGAACCCAAAACTAAACTAAGAACAAACCCAAAAATGCTAGAAATCATGACACTTTTTGATCAATTTTGTTTGTATTGTAGATTGTAAGGAAATACACATTGCAAAAATGTTTGCAACTCTGAAAAGTCATTTAAAATGATGGGAATTTGAAAAGTTTGCTTCTTGTGCTTTTTCTATTATTGTAAGGTATGTATATAAATCTAATATAAAAATCCAGCCATCTTTTATCTGCCACTTGTTTTGGAGTCAGGTCACGAGGGCAGCAGCTTGAACAGGGAAGCCCAGGCATCTCTTTCCACAGACGCCTCTTCCAGCTCTTCTGGGAGGATGCCAAGGTGTTCCCAGGCCAGCAGAGAGACAGTCTCTCCTCGGGAGACGTCCAGGGGGCATCCTTACCAGATGTCCAAACCACCTCAACTGGCTCCTCTCAATGTGGAGGAGCAGCGGCTCTTTTACAAGTTCCTCACAGATAGCTGAACTTCTAAAGCTGTTTGCATGAGCAGTCACGAAATTGCCTCTCATTCACGTAGTTGTGTGACAAAAAATTGTGTCACATGTTTGCGTAGCAGCTTTGTCCGCCGCTTTGTGACACAAGGCCCTGGTCGAACTGTTTCTCACAGGGGTTTGTGCCAAGTACTGTGTGATTGGTCTGAAGTTGTTGTGGGCGTGTTTATGTGAAACAGTCAGGGAGCTTTAATGGTCATTTAACTTCTACTGCTCCGCTGAGACGCAGCTGGCTGAGGCTGTTAGAAAATACAGCTGTCTTTACAACAGTTCCAGCAAAACTTAGAAACCTATGAACCTAAAAAGACCACGTGGAGACACAGGTGGCTCTTCGTGACTGTGGTGGCTGGGAGGAAATATGCTTCTGCCAGGCAGCGTAGGGACACCTTCTCTTCGTTCACTCATTATTGTGCCTCGTCAAATTTGCAAATGCCAAACAGCATGTACTGTCTCAGTCTGTTTGATAAACATGTCTAAGGGAAGCAAAAATCTGTACAAGGGCAGGAGAGTTGAGAAGCAGGCGGGAAGAAACCCATTTTAACGCTGTAGGAGGAGGGAGGGGCTTCCTGGGAGTTCTGAGCCAAGTGTCTCGTAGACGATGAAAAATGTGTGTCTCACAATCACGTGACCGCAAACCGACTTCTTGACATCTTCCGGTTAGTGAAGCAGGCAGGGGCTAATGTTGAAGTCATGATGATTCAGCTGTCCTGACAAGATCTGTGTTGTAAGAACTTTGAGCTGACCCAATAATCACACAGACTCAGCAATCACACTATAAGTAATGGTCTCTCATGAAATATGTTCTTACTGTTTTGTTTATTTATTTTTCATCCAGTCATCTATTTTTATTTAATTGTTTTTTTCGTGCAGGGTGACAGGGAGCTGGTGGTCATTGGGTGAAAAGTGGGGGACACCCTGGACTGGTCAAAAGTTCATCACAGGACCACATAAACACAAATGAGACGAACAACCATTTACTCTCACCTAGGGACAATTGAGTTGCCAGTTAATCTAACATAAATGTTTTTGGTCTGTGGGATGAAACCAGAGTACCCAGAGAAAATCCACTGGTGTACAGGGAGAACATGTAAACTCCATACATAAAGGCCCCAGGTGAGTTATGAACCTGCAACCTTCTTGTTGTAAGGTGACACCACTAACCACTGCCCCATCCTTTGATTATTTTCCATCCATCCATCCATCCATTGTCTTCCGCTTATCTGGAGTCGGGTCGCGGGGGCAGCAGCCTAAGCAGGGAGACCCAGACTTCCCTCTCCCCAGCCACTTGGGCCAGCTCCTCCGGGGGAATCCCAAGGCGTTCCCAGGCCAGCCGAGAAACATAGTCCCTCC
>NC_051451.1:10506529-10560796 GCF_001649575.2 Kryptolebias marmoratus
AAAGCCCGACCACCAGGCGCTCGCCAACGTGCCCCACCTCCAGGCCTGGCTCCAGAGTGGGGCCCCGGTGACCCGCGTCCGGGCGAGGGAACACTGTGTCCAATATTTATATTCATCATAAGGGGTCTTTGGGCTGCACTTCATCTGGCCCCTCACCTAGGACCTGTCTGCCTTGGGTGACCCTACTAGGGGCATGAAGCCCCTGACAGCATAGCTCCTAGGATCATTGGGACACTCAAACCCCTCCACCACGATAAGGTGGCAGCCCAGGGAGAGGTGACTATTTTCCCCCTGAGTAGTTTAAATCTAAAATAATGAAGACTTTTATGTTTTTGTCAAAGTGCATTATGAATCACAATGAACACTTTATTTAACCTAATTCCATTTTGTTGCCATTTTCACCTGTTTAGACATAATACTCAGCATTGGGATCATGTTTAATTACCATAAAACAGATAAAAATCTGATTACATATGAGTCATAAAATGCATTTACTACAAAGACTGTACATAGAGTGGCTTTGTCTCAGTGTTAAGGTTTCTTTCCAGTTGGATGATGTGGGGTTCAATCCCCAGCCCCTGCCGCATGTGGAACTGCCCTTAGGCAAGACACTGTCAGTTCACCCCAAGTTGCTGTGAACAGACTTGTAATTTCAGTTCCACAAAGTAAGCAATTTCCATTTGTGTGTGTGTTAATGTTTACAAGGCTGAATAAAAACTAGTCCACTGTTTTGCTTGTGTCATATTGTTTGTTAGGTCCTGCAACATTTGGCTCAGCTTTTTCCCACACAACTTTTACTTCTCTTACATTTTACAGAGGCTTAAAATTAAAATAAGTCAGCTGCTCTGAACACACATTAACCTCAGACCTTTTGGTTCAAGAACATTTGATGGCCTCATTCACATCCAAATATATCTCGGCTGTTCCTCTCTTTTACGAGCAGGGATTAAAAGATGTTGGCCGGAGATTCCAGTGCTTCCACCATGACCATTCTTCTGTGGCTCAACAACATGGGACTGTGAGGAAAGTGATAGAAGGCCACACACAGATGACACGTAAGTCTCACTTACCAAAGTATCCAGCTGACCCGCTACTAACAAACAGTAGGGACCTGTATTCTTCCATAACAGTAAATGCATTTTTTGGAATCTGAAAAGAGGTTTCTTCGTAAATTAAGCTAGCAAGTTAATCTCTCCTGCAAACAATCCCAGCCCTACAACTTTAAATAAAGCAACACGGGTATGGAAAATGAATTAATACAGTGATAAAACAGCTAAAACAGGATTCAAGGAACACAAAGAAAGAAAAGCTCTTTTTTTATTCCAACCATTTCCCTGAGTGGGTTTCTCTCTCTCTCACTCACTCAGCCATTAATATCAAAATCCAGCACCTGTTTTCCACGAACACAAGATGGGATAAACTTTCCCTGCCTGCAGCAGCTCGTGCTCACCAGAGGCACGGATCACTGTAGCTATTGTAACGTGACTGTATCTGCACGGCATATCCAATGGGTTAACACGTAGCCAGGTGCTGGATCAGGTTTTTCTCCAAATGTCAATCTGTGAACCCCCCCCCAACAGCTTCTGAGAAAAACACACCAAAACAAGCTTATTTCATGACGAAACCATGATGGAAATTAAAAGAAAATTGGGATATTATTCACTGTGGATCAAGCTAATGCACTTTTACAAGTATATTGTACAACAAACGAAGACAAAGCATGAATTCTAAACACAACAATAAACAATAACTTTTTTATGGGTGTAAAATAAATAATATCACACACATGTGTGAAAGTTAGTGTGTAGGGCAGGACCCTGCAATCTTTCCGTTCAAAGAAGTAATTTCTGCTGCCTTTGCCACTAAATAAAATTTGCCCAGAGGTGCAAAACGTACTTGAACGTCAAATAAAGATAGCACAACTCCTTAAATATTACATAAATACTTCACATAAAAAACCTAGAGTTTGTGACATTATGAAATTAATGATCTATAATAAACTGTTGACAATTATAGGCATTTTGACATGTTAGAACAAACAAAAAGATGAAAAGTAAATTAAAAACTAAACATGTTTTCTTATGTAGACCTCCTCTGGTGAAACATAAACACTGAACTATGCAGGCCTATATATATATTCCTATTTATGAAGTCTATAATATATTTAATTTCCCTTTGGGATTAATAAAGTATTTTTGAATTGAATTGAATTTGAATATAATAAATATCCCATTTTGAAATAATAGAGCATATAGTTACAGTGAAGATAAAAATGTTGTTGGATATTTAGTTGTAACTTAATAAATTTCCTCTCATAAAGGCAGACACTTAAAATTTTATTCAAAGTTTTCATCAAAGACAAACTGTTGTATCTAGTTCATATCAGAATGACTTGTCATATATTTTTATTATTTTTCTATCATGATTATAAATGTGAACATCATATCAGAGCCACTGCGGAGCTGCAGGTCGCAGACCTCCAGCGTAACTCTAAGTACACCAGCGAATGTTGGCACTGCCTTTAAACCCATCATTCCCTGGGACTGTAGCCCCAGCAGCAGCTTTTAGGTTCTGTTAGCTCCATATTTACTACAGAGAGGTTTTATTGCTGAGGTGGTGGGACTACTGTACTTCATCAAGTAGGGAATGTTTCAGTCTGACAGAAGGAAAAGACCAGAAACATCTCAAAGGTCTTTAAACGAGCTGTTCACCTACATCTCCGGGAGAAGGGAGAGTCTTTAGAGGGCAGTGTTTTTCATATTTTAGATAGAGAAGATTGCTGGTTTGAGAGGGGTGTGAAGGAAGCTGCATACGTCAAACAAGAAAGACCAAAATTACACAGAGGAGGTCTCAGGCTTCAACTTTCCAGATCATAGAACGCAGTGTTGAATCTGATCCCCAGACAGTTTCACTACAATTAACACCTTCATCCATGTGACCAGAACATCACTCATATGGACCAGGCCAAAAAAAGGATCCTAAGAGCCACTCAGGAAGGAGGGGAGAGAGAGTAATTTGCATGTGAGTTCAAATAACATAAACGGAGCAACTCACTGCAGGTTAAAAACTCTGAAGTTGGCCCTTTTGACTTTGTGTTGAGAAAATGCCTCGAGTCAGTAACGAAACATCCTAAAAATTCAAGAAAAAAAGTCCAGTTGCTCCTAAACAACACTCAAAGATCTGTTTGACTTTAAATGTTTAAGTTTATTTGAGTTAGAATATTTTTTTTGACAGTAAAGGGAAGGCTTGCACTTCCTAAGCACATCCTAGTCTTTCTACTGCAGGTTATTGAGGTTTTTTTTTCATATATCCATTCAGGCTCGTTTTTTTCTACACAAAGCAGAAAAACGAGTGAGTTTTGTGGCCATTACCCTCTGTTAGTTAATGATACTAACAAAATCTCAGAGCAAACAGTTTAGTGTCGTTCCTAACAATAAGTCAAACTTACACCATCTGTCATGGACGGGTACCCCTCCTTTATGCTCTGTTTAAAGTCCATATATGATACACCACATGTAAATATATAAGGCCAAAAAATATTTCCTGTTGTAAAAATGAGTTTTTCTTTCTTTTGCTGTCAAGGATTTGCTGGATCTCTTTATGTAAAGAACCCTGATGTTGTATGTAAATTTGCTCTCAAGTGAACTGAAATATAGTGAACAAAGTAATCAAAGAACTGTGAATTAATGCCAAAATTAATTTTAAAACCTTATTAATCAGTTGCTATTGATTTTAAAACCTGCAACCCCCTTGTTTCTTTATAAAATAACTATATTGTGATGTGCTCTCAGACTAATTCTCAGGGTAGAAAGTCAGCGGTATGTACATAAAAACACTGGCTCAGTCAGAGTCGAGCTCTGCAGGCTGTGAACGTCATCCTGGGTAAATAAGCAGCTTTACCAGAGAAACACCTTCAAGTCATCAATATCCTCTTATATAAATGTCAGCCCGGCTGTTTTATTTACAGGTATTTCCCACAATGGTGATTAGATTATCCTCTCAGCCTCCCTTCCTCACTTTGTTGCTAACCTCTCTCAGCCTTCCCTCATTCTGCCTTTACCTGCGCTCCATTAATCCTTCTATGCCCAGACTCAGAGCTATTTGATTTTTTTTTTTTTCTTTGCTTTGCTTCCTCTTCCTCCTCCATTCTTGATCAGTCCTTCCTTCCTCTCTGCTCCCCTGACTCTCTCCCGGTAAAGTGTCAATATTCTGCCTCTATAAAACAAGTCAATTTTCTGCTGGCTTGGCAGGAGAATAAATCTTCGAGCAATCTGAGAAGCCACATATATTTGTTTTGTGTGTGTGTGTGTGTGTTTTCCCATAAAAGCATAAATGGCTACCCATGTATGTATGCACACAAACAGCCATGTATTCTGTTTTTGTTATTGTTTGGAGGGTTTTATGAGTGTTGAGTTTATGAGTTTGAACATTGACAAGTTATCTGGATATCACACACAGATGGCGACACATCATACAGTGTGTATGCTGATAGGCTTGTGTGTGTAATCATCTTCAAATTGTGTGTAATCTCCTAAGACGCTTTTGCACATGGACATGGCAGGTTTTACTCTTGAGCAAACAACTGCACGCGCTCCTCCTCGGTGGAAGAGACGGTAGCAGGCGAGGTACGAGGGAATGAGGTCAAGTTTTAGAGATTGCTGATGAACGACTGTCTCCCCTACATCATACAGTGAGTCTGTTGTCTTCTGCAATGCTCAGATCAATCAGGTCTTCCAGAATTGGAGGCTCAGCTGTTCATTGAGACAAGTTACAGAAAGAATCCATTTTAACGAGATTTATTTCAGCCACTCTTGGCCATCAGAACTCTAAACCTCATCGCACTTTTTCCAATCCTGACAAAGGTTCATTTGCCTCTGACTTTAAAGCAGAGGTGTCTAACCCCTGGTCTTTAAGGCCACTATCCTGCATGTTTTCCTTGTTCCTCTGCTCCAACACACCTGATTCAGTGGTTAAATCACCTCTTCATGTTCTGCAGAAGCCTGTTAATCACCCATTGATTCAAATCAGGTGTGTTGGAGCAGAGAAACGAGTAAAACATGCAGGATAGCGGCCCTCGAGGACCAGGATTGGACACCCCTGCTCTATAGGTATAATTAAGCCTTAACTTAAATTAAAGTTTTGTCTTTCAGCTGGTTAATGTAGTAAGCTCTTAGCCTGATGGAACTGTTAAAAAGTATCAAACATTTCAGCAGAAAACCTCCTCAACTTCACAATTAAATCATTGCAATATCATCTGGTATTTGCAATATGAGCCTATTTTATCAAAGCAGATAGTTCTTCTTCTTCTTCTTCTCTTTTTTTATGGCGGTTGGCAAACAACTTATAGGTGCATTACTGCCACCTTCCAGATAGGAGTATGGATCAGACGCTTATCTACTATAATCTCCCCATCTTAGAAAACTAAAAGTATTGCTAAATACTACATCCCCAGATGATCTCTGAAATAACTCCCTTATATCTAATTTACTTTTATTCCTACTTAAATTTCTAATCAACACCTCTCTTTCTTTATTACATTCTAATATATGTTGTACTGTTTCTAATTTATCACAATAATTACAACAACCTGTATTATGTTTATTAATCATTTTAAGAGTACTATTTAATCCTGTATGACCAAATCTTATTCTGGATATAATATCTTCTTCTTTTTTATTCCAATTACCTTTCCTTAAATCCCCAACTTTTCTTTGGATACCATAATAAAACCTAGCATTTTCTTCTCTATCCCTCACAGCTGCATCTAATCACTTTTCTCATCCAGAAATGCCTGATATCTGACCATTGTCTTGTTTCAGATGTCCTTTTTTTTAACCTGTTATGCTCTTTTCTTTCCGTCGATTGGCTCAGACATCTGTGGCGCTTCTTCAAGAACTGGTTGCACTCAAGCCCCTTCAGTCACACCCTGTCCACCTACTCAAACAGACTGCTCAGCGTGCTTATGGTTCTGAGTCTTTTTGACAGATACAGGAACATGACCTTTCAGATCCCAGATCCTCCTTTAAATAGGTGCATTTAAAGTATAAATTTATTCCATCACCAGTCCTTCTTATATGGTCCTTTTCCTTCTGCAGAGCTTTATTTTATTTTAATTGGTATAATTGTACATGTTCTATAAACATTTAAAATGACATAAATAATTGCATTTTAAGTATATATTTGTTGCTACCAAACGCTCAAAAAGGCGTTTTGTCAATACAGTATGTTACAATTAGACTGGATCCTGTTGTGTTCATTTTCTTCATTGTAGCATTCGGTTTCTGATGAGTACTGAGGTGAAATGAGCACCTTTTGGTATTCTTGTTAAACAACATTGATTTGCTAAGATTTTTCTACAGAAGCTTTTTTTCTGAGGCTGCTAAACACTTAGCCTTTAATTAAACATTGATTTTCCTCCAGTACATTTCCCACTGACAAACGGCAACAACTTAAGCACCAACAATATTTGTTCTTATAAATGATCAGCAATTACTTGATAATTTTATCTATTTTTTTCAGATTATCTCTTGAATGATAATTTTCTTGAATATAACTTTCGTCGCTGAAGAGACCATCCTTGGGGCTCCGGTACTTGTTAATCAAGTCCAGAGCTCGGTCCAGCTTTTGTGCAGGGAGATGCTAGGAAAGATGCCCTGACTCAGCCGCTGCTTCCTCCGGACAGAGGAGGGACTTGGTGAGGTGTGCTGTTGCTGCTGCTGGTATCGGATATCTTTTCCAGGAGAACTGAAGCGATATGTTGTCACTGTACTTAACATAACACGTACAAAAGAAGCTGGCATTCCTTAAAGGAATCCATATCACCTGCCACCATTTCATGTCAAGGTTTTCAACAAAGAGCCCATACAACTTGTTAGTGCTCAAAGTATGTGTTGGGGATGAGTCTCAGCTTCTACCACACAGAATTAAAGCTCAGTGTTTATAAAATTGACTTAGTTGTAGTTTATGTGTTTGCTAAGGTTAGCTGTAGTGGCCATCGTTAATGGAGTTGACTTCAAAAGGTACGGTAGTTGTAGATGTACATTCAGTGATTAGTTTCTGAAAGTTTCATTAAATATCATCCAGTGGTTCAAAGATTTTTTTCGCTAAAAGACAGACAAAAACATGCATGCACACAAGCAATTACACGATCACCCATTGCCATTAAAGGTGGGTGGCCTTTGGACAATCCTGCTTTAAGCAGCTTGTAAATTTTGGCAGCTTTGGTCTGAAGAGGTCAGGTAAGTTTGTTGTAGTTTGTGATCCAACAAATTACCATTTTTTAATTTACCAGATCAAGAGACACAAAGTATCTCCTACACCTGAATCACCAGAGACACTGGGGGCTGAACTGTGATGATGACCCTGTCGGCGAGCGATGGTGGAAGATTGAGACGATTATAGATGTTTCCCATGACGTATTTATGAAATTTTGTGCACTTATGAATTCTCTCCCTGCTAGCAAGTAAGTGAGCTGGTGGGCAAAATCAGATCAATATTCAAAGGAAACAAAGTGAAGCTAAATTTGTGCCCTAAACCAAAACTAACAGCAATGTCAGCACTAGTACAGGGCAGAAACTCTGGTGAGACGGGAACAAAACAGATCATGCAGCTGTAGACACCGGATGTTTTAAAAGTGCCTTTTCCAGCATCATATTTTAAACACATTCATCGCTACAGCGTTCTGAGTTTCAGGTCAAAAGCAGTTCATAAATAAACCATTTGCCTGCCTCTCGGAGCTCTACACAAATCAAAAAGGGGAAACGTGGCACAGGGAAATTGAAGTATCACGTTTTTGGCATCAAAGCGGCGATTTGTCACAGTCTGCAGCTGGGCGGTGGGGAGAACAGGGCGGCACCAAACGCTGTTATTGAACGCAGTCTATTGTCATCAATCACTTGTAATGAATAAATCAATTTAGTCACGGTCCGGAGTCAGTAAAGAGATCAGTTTGCTCGAGTGAGGCTGCGAACGTGGCTTTACGCTGCTCTTCGGGCAGGGATAGTGGAAGCTCTGAACACCTCCACGGACTTCCAGTTCGGTTTTTGTGAGATCGCAGCAAATGTAATCACTAAAATGTAAAATAAATAAAAATCAAAACAGGGAAAACCAAATAAAATAGGACTTATGGCTCCTGACAAAGGAGTTCAACACAAAAACATTCAGGGTTAAACAGAAACACAGAATACAAATTTGATGGAAAATGGCATCAGAAAGCAGTAAAATGGACACAATCGAACCATGAGACCCTCCTGTCACCAGTCTGATGACGCTCTGAGAAATTCTCCTGTTTTCTGCTCAGAACAGCAGCATCTTACACAAGAAAACTGGTCATGACAGACTGAATTGTTTCACAAAATGTTCTGTTGTTTGTACCTTTGCTGTGGAAATCCATGCGTAACACTGACAGTCAAAAACATAAACTAAAATCCCTTTTCCCAGAGTTAAATTAAATTTGCCAAGGTGTGGATGTGCTCATTTCGTTGGTTAATCACTGTCCAAACAATAAGCTTCAATGATCTGTCTCAGAACAAGGAAGCAAAAGAGGGGTGCAACATGTCTCCCTGTCCGTTTCCATGTCTTACTACAAAGTCCAAATTCAGTCTGTACAGTCACAGGGAATATTTCACAGAAGAAATTATACATAAATGTACTTTTGCTTAGCTTTTAGGTTTATTCAAATTTTTTTGTTTGTTTTCAGTAAAAACTAGTGGTTATGAATGGGTGAACGCTATAAAATCTCTAACTGGTCATTAGGAAAAATTCAGTCCATTTGTCAAATCAAGCAGAAAACAGATTTTATATTTTGTTGTATTAAAAGAATAAAGGGAAAAAAGCATTCCAACTTTCTTTTTTTTTTGAAGATGAGGTTTTTGTGCAGTTCATACAGAACTGATTGTAAAATGTGTTTTCTGTCAAAAAGAAAAGTTCAAACGAACTAATGAATGCAACATTTAATATAAGATTTAATCTTGGGTCATTGTGATGACTTCTTTGCTCTTTTTCATTTGGTCATAGGAAAAGAAAAGTATATCCTAGAGTTTTGCGAATCTTGACTGTACTTTTTATTCATCCACACAGTTAATTTTGCACAGAGCTGATAGGAGCTGTGAACTGGAACAAGTCAGTCTTGATTACTTTTTGAAATTAAGCTCATCTATTTTTTTAAGGGGAAACCTGTTTGTTATTTTCATACATTTGCTCATCTGTTCCATAAATGTCTCAGGTTGGCACCTTTGGAAGAATGAAGTTACAACCAACTTGGAAAAGTGAATATTTCTTTTTTTATTGTATTTTTTTTAAAGAATGGGTGTGAAATAAAGCCAGCACATCCATCAATGTTGAGCTCCCTGATGAAGACTGAAAACAGGAGGGTGAAGGCAGGAGGCCTGCTTTGAAAGGATCCGAGACGAGGCATGTAATCAGATGTCACGGTTTGACCGAAGCAGGGAGTAAAATCTGAAATAAAAGTGTCTGTGGACGGGTCAGAGTTCCCGGGCCTAGCAGAACATTTAAAGACTTTCTTCTTGAATGTTAGATTTTTTTGTTGTTTCTAATTGAGAACTGTTCCCATTTTTGATATAATTGCTATGTTTTTTATATATATAAGTGGTGTTTCATCAAAATTTTGGGATTTGTCCCAAAAGTAGAAAGCTGTATAAAAATAGGGGGGAAAAAACACATTTTTATTTCCTTTATACAGTATTTGTGAAGCAAAAAAAGTTTGAAACAAACAAAAAAAAGCTCTTCACATCATCAGTGTGTGAAAGAGTCTTTTTTGTTTTGTTTTGTTTTTTAAATGAAGTTGAATAAAATTGAAGAGAACAGCTGCAAAGTGCTGTATTAATGTCAGTAACAGTTAGTTGAACAGATGTTTGCAGTATTACATTCAGTGAGGCGGTGCAGACATTTGGGTCTGTTTTCATGCTGAGATGCCACATTATTATTATTATTATTATTATTATTATTAATAATAATAATAATAATTATTATTATTATTATTATTATTATTAATAATAATAATAATAATAATAATAATAATAATAATAATAATAATAATAAAACATTTTATATTAACTAAATTGGCCCAAACACCTTCATGTAGCTTTGTTAAACAATCTGATTTAGGAATATAACCACTATCCTCTTTTTATGCCATTTATAATATTTAAAAAAATGTTATTTCAAAAAGAAGTCTTCAGTTTTATGTAATGAACAAAATACATGTCCATCATGTGTCCAACGTGGACATGTTGGAGACAAAAACAACGATAAATACATTCAGCATTCAACAGTTCCAGTTATTAACTTTGAAATGTTTCGATCCTTGTCTGTATGTTTAAAGTTTGACCACAGAAGCACATCATTTCAGTGTTAGAACGAACATTATTTAAAGATTAAAAATGGGTTTAATTCATAAACTAACATATTTGAGCCTACGTCTGCATTTATAAGAGTGAAAGTAAAAGAATTCAACATGTCAAATGTAACTTTATTTTTTGGTTCAACTCTGCAGAAATCTGCACTTCGATGTCGTCGACTTTTGGCTCCTGAGGTCCAACGTGAACATGCTTCTGTGTTGGTGAGGATTCTCATCTGTTCTTCTGAAGTTTAGCTCAGGGGCAGATGAAAGCAGAAATTCGAATGAACTTTGGAAATCAGAGCCACGCTGAAACAAGAATCCAACCCCGCTCAGATTTGTCGAGGCCCCGAAGTCATAAAACTGTTACCGGTCGACAAACGCATGGAGAACTTCAGTTTTCTTCTCTTGTTTCACAGAGGCTGTAAACTGTAACACGATATGAAAGAGAACTTCTTTATAGCAGCTGATTTTAGTTTCATTTCATTGCATCACACTGTCTTTTTGTCTGTGGACTTTTAGAGTAAAGTGTTTGCCATCACTGATAGGTTTGACTTCTGACCTTTCTGTGTTTTCCCCTTCTCTTCGTCTTTTTTTTTTTTTTTTTGCTGATTTCAAATGCTTTAAACTGAACTCAGATGAAACTGTACTCGCTGTATTTGCAGAAATATTAAGAAAAAAACAAAACTTTTTGAATCTTGAAAAGTAAACAAGCCCCAACTTAAACAGTCATGCTCACTAACAAAAGTCCCTCTTAGCAGGATTTGTATGAGAATAGTAAAGGTTTGAAAGATGGAACCACCAAGAACTGTGAACCTGATTTTTGTTGTTGTTTTTAAGCAGCGGTGTCCAATCCTGGTCCTCGAGGGCCACCATCCTGCATGTTTTACTTGTTTCTCTGCTCCAACACACCTGATTTAAATCAATTGGTGATTAACAGGCTTCTGCAGAACATGAAGAGGTGATTTAACCGCTGAATCAGGTGGGTTGGAGCAGGGAAATAAGGAAAACATGCAGGATAGTGGCCCTCGAGGACCAGGGTTGGACACCCCCGTTTTAAAGAAAAGCAGCCTGGAGTGTTTCCAGGAACCAAACACTGAAGCTCCTTTGCCTAAATGAAGTATCTAGCAGGGCTGAGCTTGAGACAAAATTGTGAGAAAACAACCAAATTTTCGGCTAAAAATGATGCAACACGTTCGCGCAAACCTGCACCAAATCTATCTCAGGTTGGCATACATAACAACAACAACTGCAGCTCTGGTGCTCGAAGACTGCTCAAACTAAACTGCGATGGGTTTGAGACAGCCGGCGACAAGCGTGCAACAAACATTTGCAAGGGTTCTTGAGTTTCTATCAGGTGTGGGGGGAGAAGGAGGCAAACCCAGAGCGCAGACTCATCTTAAAAAAAAACTAATTTATTAAATAAAAGTGAGCAAAAACAAAAAGCTGTGGAGGCAGCAATACAAAACATAAACTAACTCCAAAGAGCAAAGCCAAGAGCAAGACAACTATGACACAACAAAACAACAAACAAACGAGGAAGTGGAGGAGATGACCAGGTTTTGAAGACAGAGGATGATTATGGGAAGTGGGGCACAGGTGAGTGATTACAAGGTGGAGATGAGCGTGGCAGGTAAACAAGTGCTGACTGAGGACAAGTGGAAAATGACAAGAAACAAAGTCACAAAGAACAAGGACTAAACAAAACCCAGACAACTAAATGATAAAATGAAAGAAACAATAACCCCAAAGGAAACTCAAAGAACAAACCAAACAAAACCATTGAATCCTGACAGTTTCTCGCTGTCGTGACACAGGATTTTTGAATCAAAGAACTTGAACGACAAATCTTGTCTCAAAATTGTCGCAGAGTCTCAAACCTGGAACCTTTCTCAGTTCAGCTTCAGCATTTTTTGGTCAACTTGTGAACTTTGGCCCAAACCTTGCCATAAACGGTGCAACTGTGTCCTACAGGGCGACTCTAAGTGAAAGTTTGAAGACTTTATTGCAATTTTGTGTCTCCAACTAGTTGCAATCCAATGAGATAAAAGCTTCAACATTTAGACAACTCTTATTAAAAACTTTCACTTAAATACTTCAAGATCATGTAGGAACCTTTCTAAGTAAAAGGAAAAAAAAAAGACAATTTCTGTCTTTGCTCCGATTTCCTGGCAGCAACAAGAAATGGCCCAGAGCTAAATGTTTGGTGTTTATTGTTTCTGAGAGTCTGTTTTTTGTAATTCAAGGAAACTGAGTGTTTATTTTATTCTACTAATTTATTTCTTCATTAGCGCGGGCTGGCTCGTGCCAAGCGTGCCAATAAGGGCTCTGGCACGCGGATTATTGGCCTGTTTCTTGTAGTATTTTCTCATTGGACGCCTTGCCCTGTGATCTCACGCCGTGTGTTTGACAAACACACCTTCCACGCACACTCCCCACCTCACTCCCAAGGCGCGCGCGCAGGAGCGCGGAGCGAGACAGACGGAGAGGGAGGGGGGAAAAGCGAGGCTCCGATTACCTTCCAGATAAGAAGGAGTTGTCGGTCGGAAGGTGCTGCTGTCGGCGCATCACCGTGCACCGGATGGGGTCCACTCGCGTCTCGCTGCGCGTCACCAGGCGTGGATCCAGAGCAGCCCCGCGGCCGGCATGCGGTTGCAGACCCACCTGTGACCCGAGCTGCCCCGCCTTGAGCTGTCCGCTCTGAAGAGACGCCGCAGGACGGGTGAGGAGGAGTCGCCATGAGCTCCAAGGCCGAGGCCAAAGGCCCGCCGGTGGCCGGCGTGGAGAGGAGGCGCAGCCCGCTGGATCAGCTCCCACCTCCGGCCAACTCCAACAAGCCGCTGACGCCGTTCAGCATCGAGGACATCCTCAACAAGCCGTGCGTGAAGAGGAGCCACCCGGCCCCCCACGGAGAGAACGCCCCGTCCGGGGGCCACAGCCCCACCGGCCGGGAGCTGCTGGGTCAGAGCTCCCCGCTGTGCGCGCTGGAGGAGCTGGCCAGCAAGACCTTCAGAGGGCTGGAGGTCAGCGTCCTGCAGGCTGCAGAGGGTACATTTTTATATGAAACACCCGAAAATTGGGCTTATTGCACCTAGTTGTTTCTATCACTAACTGACAGGAAAAGCCATTATTGCTCTGTTAAAAATTTGTTTGTTTTTTTAAAAGCATTTATTAGATGCTTCAGAGGTGACATAAATTTCCAAATTCTTGTTCCAGACCAGAGCAGCAGTGCTTTATTTATTAAAGGAATAATAAGAAGAAGTGCAGCACTGTTTTCATAACTGTAATGAAGTTTTAAATATATAATTATGTAGATCGAATATTTTAAAGTTCAAAATATAATCTAAACAAACACAGAAAATAATGGAACATCGTTCAGAGTTTACACGAATTAACTCTAAATCAGACACGTGCTAGATTATTCCACAGGTTAATTCAAATAAATATATTGATTTAAACTGATGGATGATAAATAATATAACTGCAGGACTTCAAGTGTATAAATATGTGCTTGTTTTGTTTGCTTTGCTGGCTATTTTTTTAACTAAGTGTGAAATGTGTGAAGCTGAATATTGTAATATAAGCTTTATTTGTTTTTATGCAAATATATTAAAATGACACAAATTGGGATACATTTAAGAGGAGATAAACAACAGAGAATTCGGATTTTTTTAATTAAATAAATAAATAAAAGCTCCTTAAGTTTATGTATTTATAGAACTTTGCAACACAACAAATAAACCGTAGCTGTTAAACTGACATTTTAAACAAACTGGTGTTAATAAAATTATACTAAAACCACGTTTGGATTAAAATAAATAACATTTTCGGCTGTTTTTTTTTTCTTAGGATTTAACGCTGTTAATGACCTAAAAAAAATAATAATTTTACAGTGAAGGTGCGACTAGCTTTTGCACCAAAACCCCCTCCCTGGGGTTAGAAGCCAGAGGGCCCGAGTTCAGGTTTTAATAACCGGAAACACCGAGGAGCTGCACACATCGGCTCAGCAGCAGGAATTTCAAATCTACTCAAAAAACAAAAGCAGCGAAGGCGCATTCAGAGCCATTCATTATAAAGATAATAAACTCATTCGTCATGTAAAATGTGATTTCCTGCCGTGGAACGCATCTTGTTTGGTGACAGGATAGATAAGTAAAGTATCAATGCCGTTCGTTCATTCATTAATCTGCTGTTGTCTCGCTCAGATGCGTAAAAGACACATTTTGATTCACTGCTGGTAAATGTGTTTCTTCATTCCCTCCACTCTGCTGCCGGTAAGCCTGTGTCTGCTCTGCGCTCTCAGGCCGGGACGGAGCGGCGCTCTTCGGTCAGAGGAACGCGCCCAAGAAGCGGCGCAAGTCGCGCACGGCCTTCACCAACCACCAGATCTACGAGCTGGAGAAGCGCTTCCTGTACCAGAAGTACCTGAGCCCGGCCGACCGGGACCAGATCGCCCAGCAGCTGGGCCTGACCAACGCGCAGGTCATCACCTGGTTCCAGAACCGGCGCGCCAAGCTGAAGCGGGACCTGGAGGAGATGAAGGCGGACGTGGAGTCCGCGCGCGCCGTGGGGGCCGTGGCCTTCGAGAAGCTCTCCAAGCTCGCCGAGCTGGAGAAGTGCGCGGCGGCGGGCGGGTTCGCGCCGAGCCGCGCCGAGCCCGACCGGGCGTCCGAGTCCGGGCAGCGCGACGGGCCTCCTTCGCCCGCGGGAGGACTGAGCAGCAGGTGCTGCTCCGAGGAGGAGGAAGAGGAGGAGGAGGAGGAGGAGATCGACGTGGACGACTGAGAGTCCCAGCCCAACAAAACAAACAAACAAAAAAAGACAAACTAAACTAAAAGTCTCAGTCAGAACCAAACCCAGCATGTTGATCACGTGCTGCCAAGTTCACAGAGAAACATCCAGAGGAGAAATGGGAGCATAAAACCCTTTAAAGGTGCTCACTACAAACTGTGAAACCAGACATGACAAAAGGTGATCCAGAACTGTATCAAACGATGCCATTTGAAAGACTTTACCAGTAGCTTTTCAGATGAAATGCAGGTACGCAGTCGATGTAAACAAAGCATGGCTGGCCGTATATATATATATACAGTCTGCGTGGGTTAGCAAATGTGGCTGAATCAGACAAGCCTTGAATCCCGGAGAGGATGTATAGATGGAAGTATGTGACTGAATCTGCTACTGAACCCGAAAGAAAAGAAAAAAGAACGAGTGGGATCAAGCAGGGCGGTGGAGCCATTTTTTTTTTTTTTTCGCTAGAACGGTAAGTTTACTGTTTTAACCTAACCTAGCTTTTTGTTACTTTACTCAATCAGAGTGGAAATACAAGAAATCATTTTCAGTCACTTTAGCTGTTTCAGGAGTGTTATTCGGCAGCCATTTTAGTTCCAAAATCTTAATTTAGTTTCTCATTAATATGAGAAAAGAAACTGGATTTTGTTTCACTTTATGAATTCTCAGCATTTTTCACAACGTTGCAATGAGTACCTTTAAATGGTTTTTGGCTAAGTCTTTTATAAGTTCAAGAAGAATGGGTGTGTTTTTTTTTTCTTTTTTCTATTCTGAGATGATAATCAGTCACGGTTTGATATATTTATAACACTTTGTACTCTTTAAGTGCCTTCAGAGTGGGCTGCTCGTGTAGAAAGTGTAAAGCCTTGATAATGTCAAATAAAAACAACAACAACAAAAAAAATACATTTAAAGAATTTAAACCCAGTGCTTTTGATTGAATCGTGTTTCTGTTTGAATGTTCCAGTCGCTGCCTTCGTTCTGAGAACCCTTTCTGCACGTCTGCGCATGCGTGCGTATCCCAGGGCCGAGTCCTCCGGCGCCTCTTTGCGCACAAAGGGGGGCCCGCAGGCAGCGCGTCGGGGTCCATATGGTTCCGAAATGGTCCTCTTCAATTACGAGACACTTTGATGGATTAACTTAACCTGTCTTTTTGGACAATTAGACCTTTTGTGTGTGTGTGTGTGTGTGTGTGTGCGGCGCTCGGTGCAGCCGCGTTCGCAGTCGTGGCCCCGCTGACTCGGAACACGACCATGAATATGAATGGGTCTCAGCGGGTCGTCGGAGCTCCTGGCCTCCTCTGAGCTCCAGTATCCAGGTTCAGAGCGGACTCTGTGGGCTGATGTATGCGAGATTATCAGCAAATCCAGTTCTATTTGTCATCGCGCAAACATTATTGCTCCTCTGGTTCGTAAAAAATGTAATTTATTTACAAAAAAAACCACTGTTTGATTCAGGTTAGCTGCATTTATGTCACTTTTCAAACTCAAAGTGCTGAACCAATCAAAAGACAACATAAATTCAACCAGGCATTTAAGTAATTCAATTAAAATTAAAATTATTTTACACTAAGAAAATTCATAGAAAGTGGTGTACTTAAAAAGAGTTTTCAAAAACAACAACAAAAAGATTAAGAGTGCATAAAACAAACCAAGGATATTAAACACTGCAACAGGTGGACAGGTGATTAAGTTTAATCAAGCTAAAGAATATATAAAATACTAAATGTAGGCTGTTTCAAATGGGGACGTTTTAAGCTTTAAAAGTGTCACAAACCTGAACAGAGAAGCCAAAACTTAACGCTCTGCTTCCCAATCTGCTCACAGAGACTCTAGGAACAACAAGCAAACCTGCATTTTGAGAGCGGTGTGTTGGGTTTCTGTTAAGTTTCGTAAATATGATGGTGCAGTGCCAAGAAGGGACTGACAGACAGCCAGTGTAATGATGGAAAACAGGAGTAACATGATCCCGTTCTGCAGCTCCTGTCAACTCTCCCGCCGCAGCATTCCTGATCAACTGGAGGATCTTTAGGGAGCTGTTAGGAGGCAAGGAGCATCGCAAAAGTAAGTCTGCAAACGCATGCACCAGGTTTTCTGCATCATTTTTCTTTGTAAAGTTCCTGCTGATTTCTGAGATATTGCACAGAGGAAAAAACAGTACCAGAAGCTAGTTTAGTATATGAAGTTAAAAGAAAAAGTCTTCCTCAAAAATGACTAAGATTTTTAATTGTGGCTCTAGAAGTTAAACACGGAAACGCGGTATTTCCAAAACCAACTTTTTAATTGTTGTTCTTTAAAATATCCTCGTAAAAGCGTCATCGTTTCTAGAAATGCCTTCATCCGCATGAAAACAGCAAAAATGATCAGTAATGCTGTAGTAACTATGCCAGGCCTGTATGTGGTGCTAAAACGCTGCCACAACAAACAGGAAACAAGACGTGAAGCCCGAGCGTAACGCTTACAGGCTGGGTACAAAATGTAAACACAAGAAAGAAGAAAAGGAGGTTCGAATAGAGGTGGGGCTGACGTCACTGCTTTCAAACGGTTGCATTCTGGCAGCCCACGTGAAAATGCAAGGGTGGAGTTTTAGGATTAAATCACTCTGGGACCCATTTCCCCAAAATTACCGTTTCGGACCTCTGAAGTCACTATTTAGACACAAGGCTAAAACTATTTTTTTTAAAAAAAGCTTTTGTGTCCACAAAAAATGTTCCTGTCTGTATGACCCAAAGTTCTTGATTGCTTGTTTGGTTGTTTTTAGGGCCAAGAACAATAACCTCTTTTTATCAGGATTCAACAGTAAATAATTATCATTCATCGAGGTCTTTATGTCCACACGATGAGCTTGTACCTTTTTAAACTCAGTCAGGCTTCATCAGTAAATAAAGCTTGGCGTCATCAGCATATCTGGAAATTAGTTGTCCGTTCTCTGACGCAAATTTATATGAAAATACACTCAAACCCACTTTTCCATTGAAGCATTTTACTTTATGGTGTTTTCTACCACTGTTCAACATTGACAATACTCAATAATAATATTTAAAGGAGGTACAAGGGCTACAAATTGTAATGTTTTGTCGTTAAGATCATTCTTCTATCCTACAGCCGGTTTATATTTCCAGTCTAATTAAAGGTAAAAACACTGATTTGGCTTTACAGACAAAGCTTTTGTTCTTTTTTTGTAACGTGCACACGTCAGTACAAACACACACACACACACACACACACACACAGCAATCATTGATTCAATCAGCCGTTAAATTGAAGTTTGATGCACCGCCCCCCCTCTCCCCACAGACCCCCTGCTTAAACCATCAGACCTGGTTCTGCTCCCCCTTCCTCCTTCCTCCTGATGGACTTCAGCAGCAAACCGGCTGCAGCCGTCTGAGACCCTTCAACACGACAAATGTGCCGTGAACGTTTACCACGCCGCTGCGGCGCTCACGCGAAGGACTCGCTTCTGTTACCATGAGACTCGGTCAGGTTTTCACAAGAGGCTTTTCTTCTCCTGATGTTATTGGTCAAAAATATTTCAGGGTTTGTTTGTTTTTTAACTGAAAGTTCAACTTTTCCTTTTGATTTTAAAGTAAAAGGTGAAACTCGCCCTCTCAAAAACAACTTTTATTTTTTGTTTTAAAGGCCATTATGTTTTCTTAAACTGTACAAAAACAACACAACTATTTTTAATTATTGCAACAACGATGCAACAACAACCACAGAAATACCAATGATAACATTCTTTTTATTAATTATGTTACCTTAGCCTCGTTTTGGTAATAACAATATTAATAATAATATCAGTAATACCATAAAAATTTTATCTTTTTCACGTGATTCCATAGACACGTTGAAAATGTTCCAAAAATTACATGTGAAACATGACCAAAACACAAGTTTAATATGTTAATTAAATATATTTTCATGTGTTAAACATGTTATGACACTTGTTGGTTTTTCGTTCTAGTCTCATAAAACCATGTGCAAAACATGTTTCAGATGTGTTTTACACATGTCACATGGTAATTTAACATGTTCTATTACTACTACTACTGCTACTACTACTACTACTAATAATAATAATAATATAGTAATAATAATAATAATAATAATAATAGTAATACTTTACACACTGAAAGTAAAACCATTATTATCATGTCTTTTTTCTTGTTTTTCATTGCTAAATTAGGAAATTATAACATGATAATGATCAGTAATTATACACATATTTCAGCATATTTTCCTGCAGTTTTATAAAACAAAAAAATGAGAGAATATGAACAGAATATGAATTGATTACATCTTAGCAAAGCTGTATTAATTATATAATGAATAAAAACTTAAAAGTTTTTTGTTTTCTTTTTGGGGTGTTGAGGTTGTTGGCTTAAGGACCCGTTGATAAGAAATCAGAGTTTTGGTTTCAAAATATTTTGGTTACAAGCAGTTTGGTTGGTTTTTCTGGTGCTTTCCAAAGAACAACTCTGCATTCTTCTCTGATAGAAATACATAACTCTGAGAAGCACCATGATCCAATAAATCAGGATTATTTTGACTATGAGGGAAGCACAACACCACAGTTAGGGCCACATTATTCCAAATAAATATAATCTAATTCTTTGTTAAAGGAATAATATTTAGTTAGTTTTGTATCTTTAAACTTGGACTGTGTTCCTCACATGCGGCCGTTTGTGTTGCTGTAATAATATTACCATAGTTGACAGTTATTTTTGTAACACACATGCTTTGAGCAGTCATTCAGTCCAGTAATCAGCCATCTAATCATCTCATTATCATCAGCCTCCTCCATGCAGATCAAACCGTACTGTACTGTGAAGCTGCAGTGTAGAAAGCTTTCTCTCTCTCTCTCTCTCTCTCTCTCTCTCTCTCTCTCTCTCTCTGTTGCAGTGTGTGTTAAGCAGACACCTTTGCTTTATGGTTGTGTGTGTCGGAGCGGAGCTGAAGAAATGAGCTGCCTCTGCCTCGGGGCACAGCTTGATTGATCACTAAATAGGGCACATTTGAAAGTTTTAGTTATAACGTTCCTGTAGAGCCCCTTAACACTTCAAACTTCAATTTTACGGGCTATTGAACTAAGCATGTCCCTGACAAAATTGATATATGTATTAATTTACTTTTAACTGTTGATTAATTACTATCCACAAAGAGAATTATCCCAGACTTTCTCTCCCTCCCAAACCCCCACCCTCTCAATTTGCATATTAATCAAATTCTAGTTGATAATTCTGATAGAGAAATAGATTTAACAGTGCTGGAAGGCATACCTCTCTCTCTACACACACAGATGCACTTTCTCCCCCACGCTCCTCCCTCCCTGGGGCCCGAGTTCTCTCCCTCCTCGGCTGCTAAGCTGCTTGTCGGGTGTATTAAAATCAGAGATGCAGAACGAGCTCGGCTGGCTATTTGGTGAAAACAGAAATTGCCTGTCCACTTCTATGATGTGTTTGTGCTGAGCAGGCTCTTCTTAATGCGACCTGTCAGAGCCGCTGGATTTACAGAGGGCAGGCAGGGGGCTGGGGAGGGAGCGCACGAGCGTGTGTGTGTACATGTCCTCTGCATTGGCCACTAATGTCCAAAAAGAAAAAGGATGAAAGAGGGGAAGGTGCTTTTGTAAGAGAAACATACTGATGTAGATTTAGGAGTTCGAAGAATAAATTGATTTAGCACAAAGCTTTTCTGTTTTTTTTTTTTCTTTTTTGCCTGCTGCCAAAGGCAAAGGCAAGAGTGACAAAGTTTTTGAACACGTGTTGGGGTGTGTGTATGTGTGTGTTTGTTTGTCTGCACCGTAAGCAAAGTATCTCGTACAACACGAAACAGATTTTAATAAAACTTACAGAAACTAATCACTGGATGTCCATCGACAACTGATTAGGTTTTGGAGTCAACCCAATATTAGATGGCCACCACATTAGCCAATGCAAAAATGCCTATAACTCTGTGAGTTTTACAGATATTGACCTAAAATCTGTTGCGGTGGTAGGTGACAGTCATTTACAACACACATTCCAAGCATTACCCAATCACACAAGATATCACAATAAAACGAGAATGGTATGTTCAAGGTTTGACTAAAGTGGCTACAACTCTGTCGAAGTTCTAGCACGAAAGGTGACGAGCGATCTGCTTTCCTTTATGAAAGGTTAGGCTTTTAATTTTAGAATCAGCATTATCCATAAATCAGCACCATTACTTATGCAATGATTGTTTTCCTCCATGCCACAAAGTGCTTCTTCTCTGTCTGTATTCCACCTTAGCTGCTATTTTAGAGTCAGTTGGGGATTTCTGCAGGTGATAAGACACTTGCAAGCAGATTGGTAGGTAGGTAGATAGGTACATTTATTTATATAGCACTTTTCAGCACGAGGCGACTCAAAGTGTTTTACAACACAGAACAAAATTACAGACAGAGTTACAGAACATGATAATGAAACAAAATTACAGAAAGGTACAAGATACAATGATAACTAATTGTCTAAATAAGCTAAACTAAACAGATCTAAGCATGACTAAATGAATAAAACTAAACTAAGCTAAAACTAAAACTAACGGTACCGAACTATCTAAAAGTACCCCAGGCCCGCTATACAGCTGAAGTAAAACCAGACATATCTAAGCATGAGCTAAGACAGTCAAAAATAGTAGCTAAACTAAACAGATCTAAACATGACTAAATGTACAGAATTAAACTAAGTGTACAGGAAGATAAAGCTAAACTAAACAGTACCGAATTTCTAAATGGTACCAGGGCCCACTAAAACAGTCGATGTAGTAATTACTAAGAGAAAAGAGGGAGGGGGGGGAGGGGGGGCTGTGGGAGATATGGCAGAAGCAGCGGAAAGTGTGCGTATGTGTGGCTAAGATTGCACGCTGCGGGCAGTCTGCCCCACGTTTAACTCTTCAGTTATCTGTTCCTTCCTAATAATATATTCACAAATCTAATTATATGCTGATGTAAATATGTCCAACGTGTTCAGTAGGTGAGATCAGAACTTCAGCACTTTTTTTTTGCATCAAAATGTATTCTGTCGTCGCTGCACAATTTAAATATGACCGCCTGACACAAACACAGCAGGCACAAAAGTGACAGGAATCCAGTGCGATTTGTCCCAGGGAGCTCCAAGTCTTACTGAAACAGATGAAGACCAGAAGAACTCCTTTAACTGCACAAACGTCTCACTGTATGAGAGAGGGATCACCTTCAGAGTGGCATTTCATCATCAATAAGTAATGCCATTTGCGATCATCTGCCCCCAAAATAAATAATTCCAGTTGTTTTAGTTAATACCTGGATTTCTGGTTGTGCTATAATCATAGGTTTTGGGGGGTTGGGGGTGTTGTTTGTTTTTAATTCTAAATGTAAAACATAAACAACAAGATTTTATGCATTTTCTGACAGTTTATTTGTAGATGCACTCGTCATTAGGAAAGAGGAGTAAAAACACCTTTTCCTGACACGCCTGCCCTTTTTCTGGGGAGCAGCAGTGCAGCTGATTGTTAAACTTTCTCACTTTCTTCTTTAAAGAAATAAATACCACCAGCACCCGGTGAGCAGGGTGAAGTAAAACCCTGTGAGCACAGCTTCCTGCAGCGCTCTTGTGCAGCTAACCACCCTCTCAAACACACACTGATGAACGAAAAAAAAAACACATTCTGTAATTCTCCTTCTGTGCTGCTGGCTTGGTTTAGATCACACATGAGCAAAAGAAGGCCCTTGAGCCATCTAAACTGGGCCCTCGACGTCCTCATACACGAATAAAACAACTTGACGTAAATTAACGAACACCGGGATCTCTATGTTCAGTTGAACTGAACTGTGTTCAGTTGTTCATTTGAGGCCAATCACAGTCATGATCATTACTAGACCAAGTGTCCTGCCGTCTCTCGTTGTTGGGAGTTGAAGAAAGCAGGATCTGGTTTACAGGAGCTGCCATGTTGTGATTTTTGGGACCGGAGTTTTATCGCTCGGGATGTGTGGCTCTAAGTCCTGCCTACTCCCCCGCACACAATCATGGTATTACGAGAGCTTTACAGCTAAACGTGTTAGACAGATGAACATTTGAACATGCAGCAGCAGGGTAAGAACTACATGAGTCAACAAGAGTCGACACCTGAAAAAAAAATGATCTGAGGTGTGTTTTTATTTTAATTTAATTTTTGTTGATTTACATCAAGGGGCGGGACTTAAACCCTGTTCTGGAACCATCCTGTGGGAACACATTGGGTCCAGCATAATAATATAATCGCCAGGGCCAACAACCACTTCCTGTAAATTAAAGGCCTAGCAATCCTTGAAGGAATGCATAATGTCTGCCACCGTTCAAAGTGCTATCTACAACAGGTAAGATATTACCTGTCCATAACCTTTGCACAGAACACCTCTTTAAATGATCTGAATGATCCGCTTGACATCGTTATTTGTCTTTGCCCAAGGAAGAAGATGAAGACAACCAGTTTGGTTGAATAAGGGTTTTTTTCTGTCTCTGCAGCAGCTGATGGGTCCAAACATGAAAGAGCTAAAAAACAAAAGACCCAGTGTCTATGGTTCTGTTGCTCAGTACAATGTATTTCAGCATACAAATAAAACTCACTTTTAAAGATAAAATTAGTGAAGCAAAAAGTGTAGAAACAATAAAGGAGGGATTAGGATGGAAAACTCTGAATCCCTTTTTTATCTGCATCTCTAATTTTCCATACCAATTCTACTTTTAGTACACAGAGCGGACAGAGACAGACACAGAAGCTTTGGCCCAGATGTAGTTTCTATAGTTTCTACAGAGGTTTTGTGTTTTTCTTTGTGTTTTTCTTGATTTTTGTTCATGTTTGTGTTTGTTATCTTTGTGGGTTAATTTTTATGCTGTCTCTGTTTCCTGTGTTTTTGTATCTTCCATTCACCCTCAGTCAACACTTGGTTTTCTGCCACGCCGACCTCCACCTGTCAGCAATCATAATCACACGCCTGTGCCCACTTACTCATCATCCTCTGTGCTTAAAACCGGGTCATTTACTTCCCTTCTCTGCTGGGTCATTGTTTAGTTCTGTCTGTTCCTGTTCCTGTTCTGATTGTTCTGTTCCTACCTGAGTTTTTAGATTTAGTTTTTGTTTTGTGTTGCTGCCTTGACAGCCTTTTGTTTGGTTTATCTTTTAGTTTTATAAATTAGTTTCTTTATATTATGAGTCTGCACTCTGGGTTCGTCTCCATTTCCACAGATCCTGATAGACATGAACCTTAATGACAGAGTGAGAGAGAAATCTTTATGAACGTGACAGATGAAGAGCAGAAATTCTGCAAATATGAGAAACTGATTTAATCCAGTCTGTCTCCAGTTGGCACCATCCTCCATGGGGTATGACTTTTTTTCATCAGTAGAAGAAGACAGGAGTCAGTCTAGTTACGATGCTTATAGCTTTACTAAATAATATTTTAGTGGAGGCTGCTGATTTTGCTACAGTTTGTGTGGATTTGATCCATTATCCTCCACATACTTGAGCCTAAAGAAACAAGCACCTGTTGACAGCTGTCATTGTGTAATTCACACCCTGTTCCAACGTTCCCAGGCCAAACAACGAGACGACATCCTGTCCATATTTCCCTCATCATTTGAAGTGGGCCTACGTGTTCTTTAAAAACGTCACCTCAGAACTTTTTTTTTTTTACCTTGTACTGATTCATTATTACACACCACTGAAAGGCAAAAGGTGGGCAGTAATGTTTTGGCACTTCTTTCTGTGTGTGTGTGTGTAAAGTGTGCATTTGTCTGTAATGTCAGCTTAACATCTCATGAACCACAGAATAGGTTTTAATCTCATAAAGTAATCACTGGGTACACTCCAACCTACTGACTTTTGAAATGACTAAACTGGCTATAACTCAGATTTGCAGATATTAAATACAAATTTGATGTGGTAGAAGCTGAGAGTCTCCCAACACATACTCAGAGCACTAATCTTACAATATAGAATTCACCAAAACTTGTTTCTCAACATAAAATAATCTTAAAACTCTTCAAGGAATGCTAGGCTTTCAATTTGCTCCCAACTTTTAGATGTGTGTTGTTCTTCTGTGTCACAGCTTCTTTATTCTGGTTCTGTTGTGCTTTTGGTTTTTCTTTCTAAAATGAATCACTGTTTGTGCCTCATAGCTTCCCTCTCTAGTGTTCCTTTTCAAAATAACTATATTATCTTTCAGGTAAAAGATTTAAAACACACACGAGGACAAAAGTGCTGTCATTTCAGCTTCTGTTTTCCACTGTTCCCACCAGGCGCCTCGGGATCGTGATAAAACCAGACTGCTTGCAGCAAACCGAAGCAGCGCTCGCTCTTATACTGACATCTAGTGGTGAGTTTGTTGTAGTGCAGCTGGTCTGTACATTCAGCGCCTCTTCAAGCTGCATGAGGACATTTGTCCTGCAGGTGGCGCACCAGTGCTGGGACTCCGGGAGCTCTGCTACTAGAAACATAAAAGTCGTCTTCAGGGATGTTTATGGTGAGGTATCAGCTTTGTTTGTAAGTGAAATATCCAGCTAAAATCACATTTAATGTCTAAAATTTTCTGTTGTTTTTTTTTTTATTCATTGCCCACTCAATTGTATGTCCTCTGCACACCGATCTGTCCCCTCCAATAAAGTGAAATAAAGCAATATTCTTAATAGTGTTTTAAATTAGGTAATTTGGGGAATTGTGAGAGCAGACTTTCGGATGGAGAAAGCCTCCTTTTGCAGGGATTACTGCCTAATCATAACTCACCTCAGGGAATTTTCTTCAGATGGTAGATTTAAAAGCTTGGACTACTGAAGCACTCAAAGTGGCGCCTGGCAAAAGCAGCTGGTGATAATTCAGAGAAACAAACAAGAAGAAGACGAGAAGAACTTTGTGTTAAGCACTGCAGCTTTTTCCTGTAAGCCAAGCGGAGCAATTAATTAGATGGGATAAAGTTATAGTCAGCTTCTGAGGATGCATTTGTCCAACCAACATCACGTCTCGTCTTTTCTAGTCAAACACCAGTCAGTCACTCAGCTGTGAGTCAACTTGAGCGCGGATTCAGAAAGTTTTCAAAATGGTGGCCGGATGGGGGCCACCAATTGTACAGCAAAACCAAAAATCATTGCAGAATTAGAGGAGTTTTATTATGCTGTTGCCAGAAATATGCTTCTTGAACAACACTGCAATATAGGAGTTAAGGAGTCTCATTCTGATATACAATAGGTCTGCATTTTTATTTTATTTCCTTTCATTTCAACACTAATTCTACAGTCACTAGTTTATTAAAGCTTGTCCTCTTCTTTCTTAATTTTAAATGTATACAAAATTATGTATAATGCACATATCCTGCTGAGACCCTGCATCTTGATGTTCTGTTCAGCTTAAACCTACAGTCCTTAATCAGGGAGAGCAGCTTTCAAATTGTATTTATTCATTTCAAACAGCTAGTAATTATTCAAATATAATATTTGTATTTTATTTCTTTGATTTTATAAGATTCTGCTAATCCAACATAGCTAGACTAAATAAAAAAAGCACACTCAGCAAAAGCTCAGGACTCATGAGGCTGTCTGTCTGAGGGGGGCAGCAGATTTAAAGAGGTGGCCCCAACCACACCCCTTGGTGGCGCCTTTGAGTGAATTTATTGTACGTTTTCCAATCAAGCTTCATTCGTAGAATTGTGACAAAACAAGACCAGATCAGACGGAAGACAAGAATGTGTAACAACATTACTTTACATTATTTTATTACACTACATTAGATATTATTGTCCTGTAGAAAATCTGTCCTGGACATGTGCAGGAGCTTTAAGATATAATGGGACACAGTGTGCCTTATTTTTAATTAATTTTATGATTGCAAGCTTGAACTTTTATTTAAGAAAAGTTCCGTTCAGCAATTTTCAGGTTTGATTTACAGAAACTGTCTCTTTTTGTTCTGAACACAACCCACTTTTTAAAAAAATAACAAGTTTGTTGTTTTCAAACGCCAAAAAAGAGTAAAGAGATAAACTAAATTTATACAAAAATATACTAATAAAGAGTAAAGAGATAAACTAATGGCAGATCTAAAGGTTTCTTTAGTTTTTCATACATTATCCTCTAACATGTTTCATACTCGTGTTAAAGCTGGGATGAATGCCATCAACAAGCATGATTTTTATTTCAAATAGTTGTACGTGCTTAAAAGTGTAGGATTTTTCTATCTGTGCAAATATCTGAAAAAGTCATGCTGTATAAATGTATCTTCTGAGCTGTTTATGCTCCATCTTGGTGAATAATTCATGTTGTGTACATTTCAACCACAACCCTTTTTTTCTTTTTAATTTTGTAAGATTTGCTTTGTGTGAGACAGCTTATAATGTTCATTGTTCTGTGTAAAAAAAAAAAAAAAAAAAAAACAATGTAATAAAATGGGTAAAATATTACAATTTTGTTGATTTTTCTGGAAATTTTCTTATTTTGTGCTGTGGAGCAATATTTCAGCTACTTTTCTTCACATGTCTGCATTTTGAAACCATTCGAGTTCAGGCTATCATCCCATCTGAGAATTAAAAAGAAAAAGGTTTTTTGTTTCTGCCCAGATTTTAAAACACATGACTGATAGTTTTGTCCTTGTGCTTTCACACCACTTTGAAAATATTCTGAACCACAAAGACATGTTAACAAACATAAGATTACAGCTTTGAATCTGCTGGTTTCTGACTGCCAGAAAAGTTAAATGCAAACATAAAAAAGAATAAACCACAATGAAATTATTCTAATTAACCTAATAATTCACGTACATAAAATATGTAAAAGTAAGCTAAATAGACAAATGCAAATTTGACCTACTGCTTTTTTATTTAGATTTTGCTTTTTATTTTTTATTTGGTTTTTTTATTTTTAAATAAAAAAAATTACAACTGTCAGTTTTATATTTTAGGCATAAAAAGGAATAATTCAGTTTTGCCGACACAAAACAACGTTTTAAGTTGTTCCTTCAGACACGTTGTTACCACCAGCCTGAGACAAAGATGCACCATTTTTCTTATTCCCTCAATTAAATTGAGTTTTTATTTCCAAAGGTAACACTGTAAGAGGCTTAAAATAGAGTCTAACACCAACAAGATAATCTCCAACAAAAAAGCAACAAAAGAGTCGACAAGTGAACTGTCAGGTTTTCTACATTTCGTCATGATTTTACTCTGAGATGCTGTTCAGCTGCTGTAGTCACTTTCTAATCCTGCCACGTCTGCTTTTGTCCTCTTACTGTCCAGTTTCTTTCTTTTTTTTTTTAATTTTTTAAAGAAAAATCTCAAAATGCAGTATAATACACTCTGTGTGAGTCTTTATTGGAGCTGCAGATAGTTGACATGGACAATAAGTCAAACAAAGGCTGATTATTATGGTACATGTGGCTGAAATGTAGACGCAAAGAGCACACACACACATTTAAAACATTAGTCTAGAAGACAGGATGGGGCATTACAGAGATGTGATCTTTTCCCACCAGAAGTACAAACCCAACCAAACCACGAAAGCCAACTGCTTAGGCAGCCTCCTTTAGGGTGGGTTTATTTTATTTTATTTCCACTGTTTTGGTTTTGTTTTATTTGACCTCACCCTGTTGGATTTAAGATACTGACACGCTGAGCTACGGGGGAAAAAAAGAATCCCGTCAGCAGCAAACTGGCACAAGTGTGCACTGTAGACAAACGCAACATGATGTCAACAAATGTTTCATTTTTTATTTATTCTTTCCATTTTTAACTGGAAGGATCCTGATGAGAGTTTGAACAGAACGCTCTGTCCACGGCGAGCTTAATGTATGTTCTGCTCTTACATTTCAAGTGGTGTTTACGCGAGGCACTTGGGAGTGGAACGCTCTGCTTTAAGCTGAGCTCAGCCTGCGGTAGGACTTATTTCACTTTAACCCAAACCCCCCAGTCTGAGGCAGGAAGAGTATGTATTCGCCTTGTGTACGCCGTAACCATGGAAGTGTGGGAGACACGGGAGGTAAAGTGAAATGAAGGGGGAGGATAAAACTGTGTGCATGTAGTAAGGGAAAAAAAAGAGGGGGTTGCTGAAAAAGGAGCAGCAGAAAGAAATCCTTTTCTTTTCCCCCCACACGCAAATTTTGTGTGTGTGTGCGTGCACGTGGCTGTGTGATGCACGTGTGTTCAGCGTGCATATGCAGTCGGACCTGTGCTCTGTCTTCATCTGTCAGATGCTCCGACACTGAGATCTATTGTGCAGCAGCGGGAAGGAGACAGCAACAGCAAGGAGGACGTAATTAAAGCTCTTGGTGGATGTTTGTCAGGATGTGGGATCAGATCCATGTTTGCTTGTCCATAAAACTGCTTCAGCTTTAAATTTAGCGCGCGTGAAGCCCTTTCTGGATCAGTCATTACACGTGTGTCTCACTGTGCAAAGCTTTGACCAAACGGCAGCAATCAACATCCTCGGAATAAATCCGTGTCTGCGCAGACGTAATGTGTGTGACACTTTTATTGCCAGCGGATGGGAACAATATCCATCTAGCAAAGGCCAAGACGTGGGTGACAAAATGGCGTCTTAATTTTCTACGGGGAGAAGTCACTCCCTCCATCAAGTTCCTGTCAGTGTTAAACTCAATCACCCAGCAGGCTGAGCAACAGGCCAGCGCCACGCTTCACATTTTCATTAGTCTAATCTTTATTTACAGCTGCAGACCCTGAGGCCGCTCACGTTATTGCTTACAGATCCCATTTTATCCTGCATGACTATAATGAAGTCAGGAGTGGCTAAAGTTGAGGAGTGCAGCGGCGTTCGCTGTAAGCCACGTCAAGAGGCTGAGGGTTGGAATTCATTTAGGTTTCATTAAGAATTAGGATGAGCCGCCTCGGGGCTCAGGCTACATGGAGAGGATGTTGTGGACCAAATACAAATACTTAGGAAGAACTAACACTGACTGTGGGGCAGCTGTGGATCAGTGAGAAACATCGTACAACCAGAGGGTCAGATCTGTGATTCCTGCGCACGGTTTCCTGAGTGGACTGTTTTTCCGATGAAGCTGAGTCTGAATTGCTAAGCTTAAACATTCAGAACAAAAGCTAAAATAACAAGGCAAAATATAAAGATTAAACTCAACAAAACAGCACTTAAAAGCTAAAACTAGCAGAACAGTAATGAAAAGGTAAAATTTGCTACATTGTAGCTAAAAGCCAAAATGGGTCAAATATTAGATATCAACTAAAATTAGCAAAACAGCAACTGAAAGGTAAAACAGTAGCTAACAGCTAAAAGAAGTCAAATAACAGTACCAGCTAAAAGCTAACACCGGCATAACAGCTGAAAGCCGAGACCAGCACAACAATAGTTAAAAGCTAAAATTAGAAAAAATTGTTGCTAACAGCTAAAACGAGCAAACTAGTAACTAAAATGTAAAATGGGTACAATATTAGCCAACTACTAAAATAAGCAAAATAGTAACTTAAAGCTAAAATGATCAAAATATGAACTAAAAGTTAGGGCTAGGAAAATAGTTGCTAACAGCTAAATATTAGCTAAAAGCAGGTGTGCTGAAGTATTTACAGTCCAAACAAAATGTACAAAAAAAGTTCAAAAAGGAAAACAACAGTATGAATGCTGACTCAGCAGTCACACATTTCGAGTTGTGGTTTGCGGCCAAAAGATACGTATCTTGATACATTGCCGACATTAACAATCTGATTTATTAAAGATGCATCAGCAGTAAAAAAAGATACGATACAATATCATACTATATCATATTGTATCTAACGTATAAAGTAGAATCAGATCACTTTGAAGAGCAATGGCTGCTGGAATAAGACATTCACTGATGAGGGTAGAGAACTTAACACTGCTGGGAAGCTGTAATGCAAGAAAGACCAAGCTAGACATACACCCTGCACCCTTCGCCAGGGCTAAGGCATAAAGTTCCTTCTGAGGGTGTGGTAGATGATGAGATCACAGCACTACAAATCATACCAACTGGCCCCATCACAGAGACCTGCAAGCTGAAATACACCACACCAACAGTGATTACTGAGATGCTTGGTTAAAAGATAAAGACCTCATGCCATAAGGATCAAAGAAACTGACTGCTCTCCGTGAACACCTATCAGGACAAATGAACTGGCTGCTAAAGGAAGAGAGTGGTTGACCCAAGGTTGGACAGTCCTAAATTATGAAACATCTAACTCACATGCCTCTGTAAAACAGGGGAGCTCTGTATAGTAAGTGAAAAGAGGGAGGCAGAGGACTAGTGAGCATCAGAGCCACTATAAAGGATGAAACAACCAAGACCCTGGAGAAGAGAAGAAACAAGAGAAACCATCATGAAGTGGCTGATATCAACAAATCCTACCAGTGGCTAGAGAGGGCTGGACTGAAGGACAGCACATAGGCACTAATCATGACAGCACAAGAGCAACAGAGACTGAGGTCTATCACACCAGGCAGGATCCAAGATGCAGGCTGTGTGAAGATGCCCCTGAGACAGTCCAGCACATAACAGCAGAATGTAAGATCTGTACCGAGTATGAACGGGAAGACTCCACCTAAGGTGGTGAAGAATGGCAGGGCTAAGATACTGTGGGACTTCCAGATCTAGACTGACAAACAGGTGATGGCTAACCATCTAGATATTGTGGGGATAGATACGATACAGAAGAAAGCAGTGGTGATAGATGTAGCAGTCCCAATAATCGACTGTAACATCAGGAAGAAGAAACAGAATAAGTTCTATTCTTTTCTATCCCATTCCATTATATTACTGTACAAATTATTGTTATAACATATTGCACCTATTATGCATATATTCTGTTTTTGGGATGGATAGAACAGCCAGAATGGCCATCCTTCAATCTTGGAGACACTGAACCTCACATTGCCTTTGATTTGCTCATCAGTGTGTGCTTTTAGAGACAAAAACACAGAATATTTACAAGGCTGTGCCTACTTCCACTAAAAGTATTGAAAACGTGTTCCTGGATATCAAGTAAAATCTTTTATTTTTGTTTGTTTGTAAACACATTTTTGCTTTAAGGCTGAGTTAAGGATGAACATCTATGTAGCATAATGAGCGTGTGTGAATACACTTTATACAATCTACAGTAAATATCAATACAATGCATGTAGGTAGCATTTACATTACATTTACCATTACCAGTGTAAAACTGTAAAATATATTAATTGTAAATTAATGTATCAGTTCTATCAGAAATAATGAATCAAAACGGATTAAATTAAAAATGACAGCACTGACTGACAAAAACATCTTCTTTACACCATTATTTGACACGTAAAATCCAGACCACACATGTATACACAGTTCATTTCCTTCACCTGGTTCATCAGCTGCTCTTGTTGTGTGTGTGCCTGCGTGTGTGTGTGTGTGTGTTTGTGTGTATGTAGAGGGGGGTTACATGGCTGTAGGTGGGCGGCTGTGTGTAGCTGTGGCCAGCTTTGAAAGGGTAATCCATCTCTATCACTTAAATGATTATCCCCATTAATCTGTTGTAAACTAATAAAGTAAACACCTCCCCTCCCTCCTCCCCTCATCCCTTCACTTTCCTGCTCCTCTGCTTCAGATGCAGGTTCATTAAGTCTTCAGTACATTAATACGTCTTCATGTCGCCCCTCCCCATCCCATCGTTCCTATCACCAGGTGCTTAGGGCCTCTGGGGGCCCTTGGAAGAGGTTCGGTCCCTTTGTCAGTGTTCCTGTGTGTGAAAAAGTGGGAGAAGCACATAGCTGTTTGCATGTGTGTGTGTGTGTGTGTTTGTGAGGTGGTGAGCCTGCAGAGTGTTTGAGTTTGGGTTGATGAGGGCGAGCAAAAAAAAAATGTGGCTGTCTCTGTGAGAGTGTCACCGAGATGAGGTGATGAGCCTCGTGAATTTAATTTTGTGGCCCGGGACTCATATGGCCCTGGCAGTCGGCATGGTAATGTGCCTGATCAGGTTAGAGAGTGGTTGCTGTTGGTGATCAATCATCCGGGTTGTCACCGCGACTGGGGGCCCGGTCGGCATGAGGCCACTTGTAATTGGCACTAGATTGATGTGGCCGTGTTTACCGAGCATGTCAAACTAAAGTTTGGTCAATTAAAGCTTGTTAAACTAACAACCTCCCCTATAGACACAGACACAAACTTACACACACTCACACGATGTGTGTGTGTGTGTGCTATACTGACGTAGAGGGTGGATATATAAGCATGGCAGTGTTTACTGGACAGTCACTAGAAAGGAGGACGACAATGACAGGAGGAGATCAAACCGCTACTGGAGAAGAAACGAGTGGTGTGTGTGTGGGTGTGTGTGTCAGAGAGCGATCCTGAGAGAGTTGAAACAGTGAGACAGAAGGAGGCCTGGACTATTTTAAACTTTGACAGTGTTTGTGTTGTTGAGTGATACTGTGCTGCCACCACTTATAATTGACTAAAACACATAATAATTCTCTCTGCCCAAAACAGACACACACACATGCACAATGTGTGTGTGTGTGGGTGGGGGTGACAAGTGGAGATCTCACATCATGTCTCACACTGAAAGTATTTTTGAAAACGTCACATTTATGAATTTAAGTGTGACACGGCTTATATTTACAAATCAATTTAAAAACACTTTCTGTCCAAGATCTATATGATTTTCAGACACCTTACATGACGCGCCTCAACACTGTGTCATAAAAGTTGTGGAGCCGTCATAAAGCCCACGTTAACCTAATATGTTTTGAGATACAGCATGTATGCATGGGGCAGCAGGCAAGAGCGAAGAAGCCTCCAGCAGAAACAGGAACAGAACGAGAGGCCACCTGCCTCGAACAGCTGGGGCTGAGAGGACGGGATAGTGTCACAGACAAACACAGAAGTATTGGGCCAGATGTACCATCTATGGTGAGAAAAACAAAGAGTGTCAATGGCAACTATCAATACATGAAGAGTAAAAAGTGTAAAGACATCAGAGTGCGGAAATACGGTCAGAATATCCTCCAGTAGCCTGAGCCGATTGCATCAGAAATAAAATTAAGTGGTTTCAGTCAAATCTTGAAAATAATCCGCAAACAGATATTGTGCAAACTATTTGCGCTCAGACTAGGCCCTTTCACAAAACAGTTCTCCGTCTTTATGCTGCCTCTGATCATTCATAAATCACAGATCACATTAGTGAGCCAAAAAGCCAGCTTACCTTTTCATGTGTTGACCATTCCAGTTCTGTTACTACCTTGCTTTGTGGCACAAAGGACCATCAAGTTTGGGTTGATTTAAACCCCGCTCGCCTCCTCGGTCCATACAGAAATCACACCAAGGCGGCCAGAGGGCTTCTAAGTCCTGGCCTGGGGATGTCTCTCAGCTACTACCATGTCCAATTTTTAGCTTTATATCTGTAAAACTGACTGACTTCTGACTATTTTTGTGTTGGCTACAGTCACGTAGCTGTAGTGGCAATCTTGAATCGGATTTTCATCAAAAGTTACTGAATTGCATATGTACATCCAAAGATTACTTTCTGTGAACTTGATTAAAATCAGTCCTGTGGTTTAAGACAGTGGTTCGCGACCCTAGTCCTTGAGGGACACTATCCTGCATGTTTTACTTGTTTCCCTGCTTTGACAAACCTGATTTGAATGAGTGAGGGATTAACAGGCTTCTGCAGATCTTAAAGACTTGCTGAAGAGCAGAGAAACAACTAAAACATGACAGACCAGGGATGGGAACCACTGGTTTTAGAGATATTTTGGTAACAGACGATTAAGATCAACTCCAAAGGTTAATGACAACAATTCAAATAAAGATGTTTATGATCAATTAGTGCTCAAAGTATGAGCTGGAGATGACTCTCAGGTACAACCACACAGAATTTTAGCTCAGTATATGTAAAACTGACTGAGATAGAGCCATTTTTGTGATTTCTAAGGTCCGTTGGCTGTGGCAAACATTGAGCTGACTCCTAAAGTTAATCAGTTATATCCAATGAATACTTTCTGAGAGTTTAAATAAGATAGATCTGATTACTGGATAATAAGATAGTTTACGAACACATACAGATACTGAAACATTACCACTTGCCTTCATCTTTTGGTGATGGGCGATAATAACAGGACACCACAGGATAACTTAAGCCTAAAGACGCAACTGTGGTATAAAGACAGAAAAATGCCACAATTCATGGCCATCACCTCGATGAACATTTTGGTTTGAAACCAGATGGGACGTGCTGCTCTCCTTGTCTCCACTAGCAGTTTCATCTGCTTCTGTCTTTGTCGTCCTGCCATCCAGGCATAAACCAAACATCGTGGATCGTCTTATAATTTGCTTCAC
Source organism: Kryptolebias marmoratus (assembly GCF_001649575.2). Lineage (NCBI taxonomy): Eukaryota > Metazoa > Chordata > Actinopteri > Cyprinodontiformes > Rivulidae > Kryptolebias > Kryptolebias marmoratus. Next base: position 10,541,975 of record NC_051451.1, read on the forward strand.
GTTATATTTTTCAAGTAAAACAGCTGACCTGTGCATCATTTGTTTAACAAGTGGCATAAAAGCACAAGAAAACGTATAAACATTTATTTTGCATAAGTTGTACAGTCATGGTCAAGGGTTACCAGCCTCTATATGTCCTGAGTAGGTGTGTTTCTCCAACTTCCTGTAGCTGCTCGGAAGTACTTGACTACACGCCTCTCTGGCTTGTCACACAGAAAGATGTTTATGGGTTGGAAAGGCCAGAGTTCACATACTTTATTAGTCAAGGCTGATCCATAAATAAATAGTAGACTTTATAGTGATCAGTCACCCAAGTTTTGCTCTTTAGGGTCCAAACAGCTGCCTGCACTTTGACTCAATCAGTCTCATCAGAACGAGAAAAAGCAGCAGGGATCAGATCTTTGCTCATCTGCATCACTGATTTCTTTTTATTTACCTTAAATTGTGTTGTTTTGTTTTGTTTGTGTCTAATTTGAAATCATATTTTCCAAACCAACAAGAAAGCATGTTTAATATGAAAGTCAAATTACACTTCAATGATTTGAATGCCTCCACTAGTTCTTTATTTCATTACTCGTGATTTCTTTTTTCATTTGGTTTTCCATTCGTTGTGAATAAAATTAAAAGAAAGAAAGAAGAAAAAAATGCATATTTTCAACCCAGTTTTCAGGTACTTTTAAAAACCTGTGAGAATTTTAGAAAAATGTCTGCATTTTTGTTTAAAATTTTACAAAACTGAATATTTACTGTCAGCTGTAATCATAAAGCTGGGGGTGAATTTAAAGAAGATATTTTTTTTTGTGTGTGTGTGTGTGTGTGTTTTAATCAGACAGAAGTAATGTTGTTCTTGAGAACTTGTGGCAAAATTCACAATTTTCTACTAAATCCCCTATATTACTGTACAAAAAGCAGATATTTTTAAATTGCTTTCGTACTAAATCCAGATTTATGTGTTTCAAATCTGCTGTTTACCAAAATGGCACCCATTTTCACAAGCTATGCTTCTGTTGAACAGATGAGTCAGATTTGTTTAATCTGAAAAAGCACAAAAATGTCCAGATAAGGAGTTTTAATTACTCACATAAAACAATCAAAACATTTAATTGAAAAACCTTCAGTCGAGTTAATGTCTGAAATATTGTTACCAAGGAAGAAAGGGAGGGTTTTAGGATTCTGTTGTTAAAACGTACATTTCTATAACCTTTGTTTTTTCTACCTTCAATCCTTTTTTGGGGCTGATTTTTTATGTTGGAAAATGTTATTTTGTCTATGACTGCTGAAACATCCTTCTTTTAAAAACTTCAAGTCAACACACAGAGACCTGGGCAAAACATTATCGCTCATCCCGGTGAGTGATTAAGATGTGACGCTATCAGAAGTTATCTACTAAAAATATTTCAGTATGTTGATATACGCTTATCTTTTTTCTTTTGAAAGCAAAGGACAGTGCACACCACGGGCCGTGGCTGCTGGATGGCAGTGTTGTGTCTGACACTTGTCTGTTTACCGGGTTGTTGTGCTGTTCAGGTCCTCACTGACCTCTGATCCAGGCTGACCTGAGACCTGCTTGTTTTAGCTTAAGACAGTCCATTAGGCCAATTAGAATGTGACCTTTGACCTCTGAAAGATGAGAGCGTGAGTCAGAAGGAAAAATATTTTCAGTTAGACACACACACACACACACACACACACACACACAGCAAACTCCTACCGTATAATCTGTTTTTGTGTTTCCCTTTGACCGCCTCCACCTTTCAGACCCCACTTCACATGTTGTGAAGCTGAATGATGGTGTCACACACACCCCACCACCACCACCACACACAAACACACACACACACACACACATCTCATACACAGGTCAAGGTGCAAGACCTAACAGTTTTTCTATGGTAAGAAATTGTTTTAGGAAAAACGTTTTTTTGTTTTGTTTTGGGGTTTTTTATAGAAAGTGGAGTTTTTTTTATGTATTTTTTCCTAAATACAGTATTGATGTTAAATAGTAAATGATTTTGTCAAAATTTGCTGAAGAAGCTGAAACAGAGATGTTAAAACTAAAAGAAGCGGAATACTAGCCAAAAGGGAAAAGTGGCAAAATGCTCGAGAAAAAGTAAAAGCAGCTAAAAGTATTAAAAAGCAAGCGAGAAGCTAAAAGGAGCAGAACAGTAGCTAAATGTAGCAAAAGGTTAAGAAGCAGGCAAGTAGCTAAAAGTAGCAAAAAGATAACTAGAAGCTAAACAGAGCAGAACTGTAGCTAAAAGCTAAAAGTTGCATAAGCACAAAATAATAGAGATGCATGAACCAGATTTGAAGAAATCTTAATGTATTTTAGTGGGGAAAGTATTTGTAAATAAAGTTTAATTTGGAAAGTGCAAAGGTTACAACAACCCAAAGCTCATAGCACCCATCTCCTGATTGAGCTAAATGTTTTGATAAAATAATGACTAAAACAACACAAAGTGTGCAGAAGAAGTTAACTTGCCAAAAAAAAAATGTAGAAAAACACAGGAAAACAATAGTGTAAGTGCTGAATCAGCTTTTATACAACAAGTAAACGTGGGTTTGGTGTCACATGCGGCTCCTGCGATATTAATGGGAGCAGCAAGAGGCCACAAGGCTCCTCAGTGGAGAGCAAACAGAAAATTGCTTGAGTTTGTTGCTGTGATTTCAACTTAATGCAGACACAGAATGGGGCATTGGCCACTTACAGACATATCTGTTAAAACAGTGAGGAGAGAAGGTGAGAACACAGTCGTATTTAGCAAATAGACAAAGGAAAGGACTGAAAGGAAACACAATGTTCCACAAAGATGAGAGACTGGGAAAAAAAAGAGGAGGAAAAAAAAGAAAAACCAAAAAAAAGGAGGAGGCCGTGGATCAGTTGCTGTCACTCTGTCCTCCTTCCTGAGTGAGGCTGAGGAGAGCCGACTGCCCGATCTGATCTGAGCAAGTCATTAAGGCAGCAACACACACCCCTGGGGCTACGCAGGCACCAGCCAGTCTGATTTTCAAGTGCTTGTGTGTGTATGTGTGTGTGAGAAAGAGAGAGAGACTGTTTTCTCTGCCTGAAAGTATTTTCTCTGTTTAACTCATTTATTTGTAACAATTTATTCATTTTGCAGGACCTGAAGAGGACACAAAATGTTTTCATAGCTGTCACGGAGAGTTTTTTATTTAAACTTCAGATTAATAGGGAAAACTCTACCCACAACCCGAACAAAATTTTACCAAACTTTACATTATTTTCTCACCGGACCGCATTCAGGAGCAGCATTTTCCAAAACCATTCCAGCACTTTTCTTATCCCCAGTCCACCACCTGCAAAAAAAAGGGGAAAACTCTCAACCCTTTGTTTTTTTTACTTTCAAACACACTGATGTCAACATTATTAAGGCATGTTGGACGCAGGAGGGTTGTGAATTTGTGCAACACACACATGCAGGGAATCTCTTCCAGAAAACAGTGAAAAATTTCCAAAAATAATTGTAATGTCTCATTCCCTAGAAGACAAAACAAAATGATGATTTTTGTTTGGAAAGATATACCAAAAAACATGATTGGTTGGAGAAAAGATCAGCAGTGAGAACTAGAAAATGCGTAAAGGGACTGGACTCCACATGAAAAGCATTTTATGCCAACAATATGTTATACCTTTGTTGAACTGTTTCACTTCTTAAATTAAAAAAAATATTAATGCACATTTTTATTTCTCTTAAGAGAATAAGTTGAATAAAGTCATAAAACCAAAATGAGATCAACAGTGATGAAAATGGCTGCATTTGTGAATAATTTGTGCAAAGTGCAGTGTGTGTTAAATAAACAGATTTCTACTAAACTGGTAAATCATAAGTTGGGTGACAGATAAGACTTTTTCAGAAGGTACTATTTACTGTTTCCTTCAACACACGTACATTCAGAAAATCTGATTATCACCATCGGTCTATTCTCTCTCAGGCTTTTCTAAATGAGTGTTATTTAAAAAGCGATTAAAACAACATTTTGATCATTTTTTTAATGAGACTTCAGAAAAAAAAATCAGTCTGAAGACTTCAGTGTCTTTAGTGAAATTTATATTTGTTTCTAAAATGAAGTAAAGATGGTAAGTTAATTTCACATCTAAATGCATAATTTGTATCAATCTTTTGTATTTTTTATATTTACAGCTGGTCCTCCAGTCAACACATTTCTTATCTTTAATGCAGTTCATGAGTTGGTATCAATATAATCTGTATAAACATCTGCAATAAATGATGATGATGATGATGATGATGATGATGATGATGATGATTATTATTATTATTATTATTATTATTATTATTATTATTATTATTATTATAAATGTCTGAATGGTTCAAATTCAGCTACTGCCCAAAAATTCCAACATAATTTTATTAATGATCCATGCTAAGAAAAAATGCTGATGTTTTGTTGTATAAACTGTATAAGAAGTGTAAAAAGAACCAAGATCAAAAGTTGCTGCCAGTGGCTCATTGTAACCATGGTAACCACACACCTGTGTCTTTCACTCCCCTGCTGCTCTCTTAAGAGAGGTAAAAAGAAACATCCTCAAGCAGTCGCTGTGCAAAAACTGTAAATCAGATCTTGAAACTTTTTGAACTGTGAACGACAGAAGACTGATGGCTGAACCTGTGAATTCTTATGTTTCCACAGTGTTTTATGTAGGAGATACGACAAGCTAAAATGGAAGCTTGGGTGTTAGCAAGCTGCACTCTAAGAGGATTACAGGGAAAACTGTAAATCCTTTAGCAGAAAGAGACACGCTGGGTGAAAGAGGACAAAAATGCCTACACTTTGTTGTAAAAAAAAACAAAGCTGTGGGAGTTTTGGCTAAATTTTGGAACGTTTAGACACCTCAAAGGTTAGTGCGACATCACCTGTTAGTTGAACGTTATGTGGAAAATTCTCCCAAAACCCTGACACCTAAACTGTGGTTGTATAAAAACTGTAAAAGTTACCAAAATGCTCCTTCAGTTGTGTAAATTTCAGATTTCTGTGACTCATTTAAACTTTGAATGATGTTTCTACTGTGAAGTATGTCTGAGCTGTAGAGCTCCAAAGAGGGCTGAGTTTTCCCGTTCGTTTCATCTAAATCCCATTGATGTGTATGGGGAAATTTCTCACGGGTTTTTGTGAATTTCATCCAAGCTGTACAAAGTATTCCTACCAAAAGATATACAGCCAATCGAGCCACGTTTTGATGTATAATTTGCTTCTTTTTTCTTTTTTTTTTTCCAATGGCACCAGGTGTAAAAACAAATCCTAAACCAGGCCCCTTATGCTATGCATTGGCACCCTTTATAATAATCATTCTGCTCATTTATAACAGTAAATACGTCCATTCAGTAGCTCTAAAAACTATCAAAGCTCAAACACGTTCAGAGACAGAGATGCTGTCAGGTAGGATGATCCCATGTGTCCTAAGAGAGGCAACAGCACCCAGCTGCCCCTGTTGAAAAGATGGACACAAACTGGAAACCAGAACAGTCACTTTTCCACCCCTCCGCTTCTTCACAGACGGCAGGAAGTGTGCACTCGACCCACAGCACCTCGAAACTGGACAGAGACACCCGCAGTGCTCTGGTAGGACGGTGGGGGGTTGTTGTCGGGGGCCTCAGAGTGCTGACAGTGACTACTGTTCCACCAGACACACTCCACCTGTTGGCCATAAGTATCTGACCATTACCGTGACAGAAATCCAACAAGTTTTCTTGAATTATTTCTTTTAGCTCACAAAGGCTTGGCTGCTTTATCACTAAAACCATTTTGTGCTATCATTTGACAAAGTACTACAGATTCAGCAAAAACTGCAAAAATAACACTTATGCAAGTTCAGTTTTTTATTACTTTCTGTAAACTTCTAAGCAGGAGATTACCATGTACCAGCTGACACTTATGGACTCAAACATCTGACAAATTTGAAAACCAGACTTTAAAAAAAATGGTCAAATCAGTATTTTTATTGAGCGCCCTTTTTTCTATATTATGTATTTTGGTTTTTGTCTCTCTGAAAGTGTAAGTGTCTTCTGTCTCCTCATTTATTTCCGAAATGCATACCACGATTCCGTTTTGTGGCGACAAGAAGATCTGTGCCTGGTTCCTCTTAAAGCAGTAGGTCAGATCTTCTGTATTGGGGTCCTGTAAAAAGTTATGAACAATCAATATCTTACTTGTAGACTGATTTTTGAACAACCTTAATTTGAAAAAAAAAGGTAGTTTTGACAAAAGACGTAATTATGATGGACAAAGTATCTATGTCTATTCCCATTGTACAAAAGTGAAATCAGTGTATTCGCATTTCATTCTATTTAGTTTTTATTTGTCTTGTGAAAGTCCCATTTGTTAACATAGACATAAAACTTTGTCCACTTCATCCAGGCACTACAGGCTCTTGTTTGGTTTGAGCTTCAACTTCCAGGTTTCATTCCTGTGTCTAGTTATAATAATCAACATATGTTATAATTTGAGACAAGGCAGGGAGCTGAAAGCTGAAGGAAACAAAGTACAAGCGCCACCTAGTGGCTGGCCGTAGTACAAGTTTAGGTCCCGCCCCTCCATGCATACGAATTCGGACATTTTCCTGACTGAAAAATAAAACTGCACTTCAGATTTTTTCTTTCAGGTGTTGATTTTTCTTGATTCACGTAATTCTTGTCTCGCTGCTGCTGCATGTTTAAATATGCATTTTTAAAATATGTGTGGTTTCAACTAGTTATTTGAGGCTCAAAGAAAAGCATCATGTTATGCTGTGATTGACATATATGACAGCCTGTTAACTTGTTGGGAGAGTGCGGCTCACATTACCAATGTGCACACTCTGGCTGCCAAAAAGCAATATGGTAGGACTCGTAAACTAGACATTTTGGCTTTAGTTTGAGACAATAGAAGTTAATGGAGTCGCTTCATCCATTTTTTTATGTCAGCAGTTATAATATATGTCCATGGTTTTGACCAAATTGATAATCTAACCAATCTAGACCAAAGTGAACTGCTGCCATCCTAAAACAGCTTCAATCTCAAAAGATATCCTAGCTTTCATGCAGATGTTATTTTATCGACTTTACAGTGTTGTAGTTTTCTCATTACATGATTATTCCGGCCAATAGCACCTCAGGCTGCACTAAAAGTGCTACAGTTAGCTGCTGCCGCTGCAATTTGTGCTTGGAAATGATCATGGAATTTTGAGTAAATAACCATGTAATGCAAACCTGGCAGTAAAGGACGCAAAGCTTATAAAATAGCATTCACATGAATGGAGTTATTTTAAAACAACAATAATCCACTTTGGTTTGTCAATCCAATCCAAAGTAAACACAACTTTTTCAAGCTGAGGCCATTCTAAGGCTTATCTCGAACAGGTAGGACATCATTTGGTCATACTCCCTTTCTGTCGCTTTAAGGTTGAAATTTCTTTAGCATTCTGACTGCATAGTTGGGTGTCAGATGAGTCCGAGCTGATCTGAAAACTCAAAATTCAGAGACTGAAGAGCCACATCTGACAGAACGTAGCCTTGTCCTTCCTGAAGTAGGTGAGAGACACTGAGGTGTCTATGTTGGCTTTCTTCAGCGTGAAGTTTATTGCAAATACCAGAGTAGCATTTAAACTCATGGTTTACTGGTAAGTGACATGATGGATTGTGTTTCGTCTAAAATGAAACGTTTCCCACTTGATCCTGAGACGGATTGTAAAATCGCAGCTCTGTTGTTGTGTCTATGACCTCGGGCTCTACCAACACATGTCACCCTCATTTGTTGCCACACAGTCAACACTGCTGACAGACTGACCGCTTATAATTATTGCGTGTCAGTGAAAAGGATTTGAATGGCGTTGCGTTAAAATCTCCTCTGGAATTCATGCGAGCGCAATGATTTTCGACCCCCCAAAATCTGTTACTTTAAGTCTTTCAGGCTTTAGTTTACTAAATCAGTAAATTATCAGTATATTCATTTCTTTTGCTCTTTACTTTTCATGTTACTGTTTGTATGTGGTACCTAGTTTCTCTGAGAGCCCATCAAATATATCATGAAAAGACAAAACTTTTTAAAAAACTACAGTATTTCAGTTTTCTGCTTTTTCTTATTAAACACCATAATAACTATCTGATTGTAAAGCAAAACTAAATTTACATTCTTAATATCAGAGGTTTCGATCCCATTTGCCCCAATTATCTTATCAGTGCATAAGTGAGAATATAAAGGTGCAGTATAAAGCATGTAAACCTGGGTGAGGATTAAAAAGGTGCTTTATAAATGTAGACCTATTCCCAAATTCATTTTTATCATTTTAATATTATTCACATTTTAATGAATTCACAGGGATTAAGACAATTCTGTGTGTCAGGATACGTCTTTTCTACCAGTAGACATCAGTGCAAACGGTGGTGGTCATTCCTGACTGTAGCTCGTTAAAACCTGCTTTAATTTGAGATTAAAATAATCAGGTTACAGTTTGAGTTTTGCAACATCCCGTTCCTCTTTCAAAAGGTGAATTTGGCCACATAAGGTTTATTGACTTTTTGTTAAAGTTAAACACCGGAGCCTGCATGTAAAGTTAAGATGTAGATCCCAGTAGTGCGAATATCAGTGAAAACTCACTCAGCAAAAGGCCTCATCCTGTCCCAGCAGTCTTAAGGTAGACAGGATAAGAACTAGTTTGCATGTTCTCCCCATGAACGCAAGTGATTCTCCAGAATGACTTGAAACATCCTCGATTTCCTCACAAGTTGCAGTTGGTTGTTTTGTCACTTCAGCTTTGGACTTTTTCAACAAAGTTGTGCAACAACAGTGACAGAGTCGTCCTGAGCGCCTCCAACCCTTCCCCATTTTGTTACAGGTATCTCCAGCCCTTCTCAAGAGTGCACTACATTTCAAGTCTAAAAACAACACCGATGATAAATAAAAATGATTGAAACTGGCCCAAATCTGATGATCCATATTTCAAAAGTGTTCTCCAGCAGAATAAGTCATAAAGTTGCTGAGGTGGATACGAAATGAGCCGAAGCCAAAGTGATGAGACCAGGTGGGCAACAAAATGTGTGCGCAGTTCTGCAAGCCCTGCACACAGAAATAAGCCGTGATTTTCAAAAATTGGATGTGACGCTGCTCGCTGTTTGCTTGGTCGCTAACGCTCAGAATTCAGTGAGACTGCAACTAAAATTTGCCAATTTTTAAGAAGTTTTGAGCGACCACTTAGCCTCCGACAGTTAATTACTACTTTTACTCTGTACCACCTCTATCATTCAGTCACTTCTCTCCCCGGTTTGTTAGATAAAACAACCAGTATGTGGAGTTCCTGAGACAAAATCCAACCATGCGTCTATTTTCTGAATCTGCTTGATCCTGTGCAGGGCAGAAGGTAGCTGGTTTGTATCTCCAGCCATCCTTGGGTGAGAGTCCAGTGCACCCAGGTCACCAACCCATCATCAGAAAAATGCTTTGAAAAGTGCAGACGATTGTCAGAAGAACAACAGATCCACAGGTTTAAGACTTTTACACAGAAAATAAACAACACTTCTTGCAGGGGGGGTTTATCTTAAACTAGCACAAATGTTGGGAACAACACTGTAAAGTTTGCAACAGCTTAAAACAGACAATTAGAGTTAAATATTGCATCACACAGGGTTTTTTCTAGATTGAATATATTTTTAAACAGTATCTTTTAATTATATCAGTCCTTCAACACAAAGAAATCTGAAAGTGTTGTAGCCACTAAACCTGATAAACCTCTTATGGGTTTTCTTTGTTGTTTCCTTTTTTTTCTGCTAACAGAAAAATGAAAAAATACCATGGGGGATCTCTTTCAGAACATATGGTGGAGCATCTATTTCAATCTGCTTTCAGTCAATTTGATTGATTGATGCCAACATGGATGCTCCTCTCTGGAAATTCACACAGCAGCCATCTGTAATCCAGTGTCAGAGATCAGAAAAAAAAAAAAAAAAAAGTTTTCTTCATTAACGTCTAAATGTTTCAGCTTCCTTTCTGAGTGCTTCGGCCAAGCATCATTCTTAGTTTCCTCCCACGTAGTCAATAATTCCTCCCGTCAACCCCTTCATTTATTTTCCACAAGAAGAAGTCAACAACCCAGGGCCTGAGCAGCACAAGACCTTTTATGGGAAAACAAGTAAAAGTTCTGGATCAGTAAGTCTCTTCAGGACACTGGGGAGGTGGTCATTCCTGACTACATAGCTATTTTATTTCAACCACTTTATTTTAATCTAGAATAACGCCAATCAGGATTCAGTTTGAGTTTGCAGGTTGGAAATTTCACATGTTAAACCCTTGGAAATAAAAAGTATTCTCACAGAGCATTAATATAAAGTCAACTGACACTTCCCACTGACTACATCAGCATTTCAAAAATAAGTTTAAAAAGAAAAATTATAAAATTAAAAGCATGCCAATAATGGGATCTGATGGTCTTCCTGTCCAACATCTTAAAAACATACTTCAGATGTTTTTGTTGTTGGTTCCTATGGAGAGATTATAAGCAGTCAGTATCTTATCTGCAGTAGATGATTTCAGTTCAGATTATTGGGGAGAAATTCTTATGGAGGAGTCGAGCTTAAGTATAGTCAGTTAAGAGCTTATTCCAGAGCAGAATAAGTTGTTATAACAACACAAACCTCATGGATATTTGTACCATATTGCATTTGCATCAGACTGAGTATGGTTAACACATTTTGTTCTGTAATGTGTGTTTTGCACAGAACATATTACAGTTCACGAGTAGTGCTCAGACGTTTGTGTAAATAATTGTCTTATAATAAAATGATACAATGTTAAATTTTACAACAAAACAATCATTTAAACCACCATAAATCTTTGGGGTTTGAGTTGTTTAAATGCCTGAAAGCGCCTCTGGAATGGGCCCCAGTTTAACTAGCTCGACCTTTTGACTTCTTTATGAGAATTTCACCCTGATTCTCCAAACTGAGATTGTTCTGAATGCTGTTTTCTGCTGGTAAAATATGGATCGTAACTGCTGCCACTGAAACCAGCTTTTAAATAAATCCCAACTCTCCCTTGAATTCCCTGAATATATGTTATCGTCAGTGGTTTGATTGTTGTGGGTGCTGCTTGTAGCTTAAATGGAAGAAAATCGTGGAAAGCATCAAAGCATTTGTTGCATGAAATCATTCTGATAAATAAGAATGACTTATCAAATTTTAATTAAAATTATTATGTAGCATATAATTAGTGGACATTTTGGATATGGCATTTGTGAATCTTGACATTTAAGACCTTCCCTTGGGTCGAGCCCTTGAAGACAATCAAACTGACAGTTTTATTAGTTTAACTGTAACATATAGCTCCTCAAATCATGCTACAAAGGACTCTATAACAAGACAGCAGTGTTGAGATCGATGAGATGGCTCTAAAAGCTACAACTATAACTATAACTATAACTCTATCGGTGGCATAGAGGCATGAATACAGCAACTCATGAAGTGGGCCAAGACCTAAGCCATGTGGTACACCACTGTTAACCTTAAATTGATTTCTCATCGCACTGTGCAAGACTTGCAAGATTTTTCAAAGCAAAAAAAAAATCTGTTTTTAAATAAAAAATACTGTGTTTGCAAATGTTGGCTTTTACTTGGCTGATATATACCATGGTGTAATGAAGCTATGATTTCAGATCTTTCCTAAAATTTCTGAACAGAAAAAATAGAAACTGTTTCGCAAATTAAGATTCAAAGTCATAGATTTCAGACTTCTAACATGTTCAAAGATGTCAGCATGTATGAAGTGTTTCCATGCAATCCTTTTAATTTAATTTCTTTTACTTAGACTTTAAATTTTTATATGAGCTGTGTCATAGCGGAACAATTTTAGCTACAATATAAGATTAAAAGGATTGTTTTCATGTTTCATTTTAACCAACTTAGTTTAAAGTATTTTCACCAAACTAGTTCATACTGTCTTTGATTCCACTGATGTGGTAAGATTTTTTTTTCTCCTGTTTCCGCTTTCACTCACTTTCTTCCTTTCACTCTCTGGCTCCTCATTCACTGACTGGCTTCCATCAATCACCTGAAAATGGGATTTTCTGGAAGTCCTTCACATTCACATGATAAGTGCACTGATAGGGAGCTGCCAATCATGCGGTGGGAAGGAAAACAGCAGCCCTCGGCCTCAGTAAGGCATGGAAAGCACAAACACGACCACAATGCTGATGTTTTTTTGTTTTTTTGTTTTTTCCCCCTCTTTCTCAATGGCGGTCAAAAATATCAAATGACAGAGGCTAGTTTGTCAGCTGAGATTTATTAGATATAAGAAGAGGCTCTGAGAAGGAGAATCGAAAGACAGAAAAAAAGAAGTCTGATTTTTCTGAGAAATAAGCACAACCTGAGACAGTATATGATAAGTTACATACAATATGTTGTGCTATTACAAAATGATAAATGGTAGGGTCTGATGTAACATGATACACTATACTAATATACAACACAACATATGATATGAAGCACTATGATATCAGATGACATGATACTCTATATGTTCCTTTTCCTTTTAGCTGCTTTCTTCTGCAGGGGTTGCTACAGCAAGGAAACTCACACGAAAGATTGGGCAATGATTTCACACCAGGTGGCCTTCCTGAGAACAACCTGAGCTTGAAACTGCAGCTTCAGGATTACCCCGGCATTGACCACTGAGCTACTGCAGCCCTTACAATATGACACTATGATACGATCCAAAAAAGCATCCGATATGATATGATTTGATATATTATGCAGTGACTCCCCCTGATACGATATATATATGATGCAGTCTCTTTTTCATCCTCTGAGCTCGGGTCCTCTACCAGAGGATATATATATATATATATATATATATATATATATATATATATATATATATATGAGAACTACCAGAACATAAAGGCTGAGGAAAATGAAGAAGTGGCTGCAGGTCAGTGTAATAGATAAGAGGCAGGTGTGAGTAGGCGCGGTTGGAGCCAAAGAGCAGAAGCTGACTGAGGGAGAAGTTGTAAGTAGCACAGAAGAAAAAACAAATGATAACAGAAAGAAAAAGGTTAAATACCCCAAAATTAACCAAAAAATACAGATCCTGACAGGAAAGGAAAACGGTGGACGATATGATGCGAACAACAAGAAGAACCAGAACTCGTCAGCTGTGTCGTCTGTCCTCCCTGTGGCAGAGAAAGCAACAAACCCCCTGCAGCCATCCAACAAGAGGAGCAGGAGAAACTTCAGATCAGATCATTCCACATATTTTCAACCTGCCTTCAAGTGGTTTGTGAAGTATGTCTTAAAGATGAGTTTGGAAAAGCACCGATGCATATCACATTCCAGGATTTGGGTTATCAACCTTTTGTGTCTTTAATTTGACATGGACAAGCCACACTTGTTATCACTTAATCATCCATTTTATAACCTTGTCAAGTCCTTGAATCTCAATTGAAAGGCAGCAATAAATGATTAAAAATAGTGAAAGAACAACTTCTCTTTTAGACTGATTGACAACCTATAGACTGAAATGCATAACAAACAGCTTTTGTGGCGCTAAATGTGCTTTCTTACACTTCAAAGTTTATATACAGTAATTCATAACCAAAGTAATAGTTTTACCTTATAACCCAAACCAGAAAAATGTGGACCACATGGAAACCAACCTGCAGCTCCTTTATTTTCAGCAATTAAACACATTCTCCGACCTTTTCTGTCCTTTTTTGATACAGGCCAATGAAACTGTAAGGCAGTCATTGTGAAACACTTATTGAGATGCAAACAGCATTATCAAAATTTATTGCAACACAATGGTTAAGAAAAACAGTCTGATAATCAGGTGATTAAGAATAACCAGAACTCAAGAAGTCTAAAGGTTTCCTCACATTTCTCAAGATGATGATGTCAAAAAATCAGAAGTGTGGGCTGATGGCCTACAGCAAACAACCAGTTTCCCTCAAAATGTTGAACTTTTATGAATGGAAGTCGTGACACAGAAATGTCAGGAGTCCACACAGCACAGATTTCCTTCCACGTCTAAAAAGAACAGGATGAAGACTCACTTATCTGAGTTATTTCAGACATGACAGAGAGTATGTTTCCATTACCTTCTGTCACTTTCAAAGTAATGCATGGAATTCAGATTTTTTTTTATCTAGTGCAATATTCAGCAAAAATATTCACCTTTTTTTACTGCTCTGGCAGTCAAATGTTCAACCTATACACTTCTTATCTTATCTCCTTCAGTAGGAGAAAATCTTGTGTCATCATTTTTTTAAAAGGCAAGTTTTTTGAGTTTTAGCTATATTTTTGGTGTCTAAGATGTGGCGGCCATCTTGAATCGGTCTCACTCTGAAAGTTTAATCTTCTGTAGATGTACATCAAATGATTGCATTTTAAAAGTGTCACATTTTGTGTTTTGTTTTTTAGTTTTTACTATTATTTTCTTGTATTTCCAGATTTTTATCAGTTTTTTTTTTTGTTTTGTTTTGTTTTTTTTTGTTACTAGTGACCAGTGTTTAGTACCTGTTTAGTCTGGAATTTTTAGTTTTGTTTGTCTTCTTCTTGTTTTTTAGTGGGGTTTCTTGGCAGTTGGCATCTTAAACGTATATTACCGCCACCTACTGGACTGGAGTGTGGTTTCAGTCAATGGACAGTAGGAAAAAAATGAAATTAGATTAGTCTATATATTAGTTTTCTTTAAATAACTCATCAATAAAGTCAGCATGGTTTGTAAAGCTTCTCCTAACACGTTTTTCAAATTAATCTCAAGCTTTCCCTTTTGTTGCCTGCCTTGGAAAGTTGTTTGTGTTCATTTCCTCCTCTGGTCAACATCTCTGTAAATCTGTTCATCAGCTCTCCTCCTACCTGTTCCCATTCACTAATCAGTGTCAGAGACTCCAGTCATATATATATTTATATTACCCTGTTCAATCCTTTTATTTAATTTTGTTTGTTGTTTTTTCATTATTATTAAAAGCTTCATCTATCCACCAACAACCAAACATCATTGCAGAATGTTTCATTAAATGGTTCATGGGATATTTTGTCAAGAGTTCTAAAATAAAAGGTACTAATTCAGACAGGAGTTGAATCTTGAAAAGCTGCAGACCTGAAGGGTTTCAGTTAAAGTTTAAGCAGAGTTTCTGATGCAAAATGGCAGCTAACAGAAATGTTCGGCCTCTCCGGCTCTGCTTAAATTGTGTCTGTGTGTGTGTGTGTGTGTGTGTGTGTGTATGTATGTGTGTGTGTGTATGTATATAAGAAAAGCTTTTCCCACAAACTCAACTCAACTCACTGGCCTCTATAGCGGTGTAATTTTTCACTTATTTCTCTTTCCTGTAGATCGTCANTGTGTGTGTGTGTGTGTGTGTGTGTGTGTGTGTGTGTGTGTGAGGAGAATCAATACCTGTCTCCATTTAAAGTGAAGAGTTGAGATAGTTTTTCCAAACCCCACAAGGACATTTGAGCCCCATGAAATGAAAACGCTCGCTCGATGATTGTGTTTGAAAAGATGCCACCGTGTCACTCTGAGGCGCGTCGGGGTCTCTAACTGCGAAGCAACACCAAGGCGCTCAGCTTCAACATGCAAAACTTGCATTTAAAACAGAAAATCCTGCACCGACTTCATTCCTTTAAACTTAGTCCAATCGCTTAAACTCGCCAATTAAAGTTGGTCCCTTTTTTTTGTAAGTTCTGATCATGCAGAAGCTGTTTCAGATGGATGATAAACAGCTGGTTCTCTTCAAAAGCTGCTGCATTCATTACTGCGTTTCATCCCAGTAATTCAGCCGCCATTCCAAGTCCCCAATGCTCATTTATTGGTTTGAACTGAGAGGCGCTGCTCTGCGCGCGGATAGGCTGCCCACGTGCATTAAAATTTGATGCCGCGCCACCAGCCAATGGGGTATCTCCGAAGCAGATTAAATATTAATATCTAAGTAGCTGGCCCGCGTTAAGTAATTAGGTCCCCACGGATGGTGAGGCAGGGAAAATCAATGAGCCACATGGTTTAATTTTTCATTTAATTGTTCGAGTTCGGCGCAACCAAAGCTTTCGGATTCCGACCATCGATCATATCCGCGTTTGTTAATATTTTTCCAATCAGCCCATCTAATTGTGGCTATTACTTATTAAAAACTGCTTCGTCTCTGGGCGCTTCCTGCAGGAGAGGGCAGAGAAAATGGTTCCTGCAGCACCTCCGTGATTCACCTGAGCATGAATTAATAATAATAACATCCGGCTGCATTAAATGACAGTCATTTTTCATTCATTTACCTCGCTTTATTTCAACCCATTAGCTAAATTTACGTTTTTTTTGTTTGTTTGTTTTTCAGGCATCCAAACCTGTGCAGTGTGGCTCCATTACTATTAACATTAAAGGATATGTTTGTATGTATGTATGTATGTATGTATACTTGCAGCACTGCACCATCACTGTCAGTTGTTCCTTTATTTGTTTTCTTTATTTATTCATATTATTTGTTTATTCAACTTGCTGAACTGATGAGTTTATCGTCATCCTTCAAACTGCAGAATTCATTTGGACTCATTCTTAGTTTGTCTGCACACTGACTCCTAAACTTCTTGTTTGTTTGTTTTCCCACATTCTCTGACTGTAACCCATCTTTTTAGTTTGCCTTTTGATTTAAACAGAGCCTAAGATTCTAATGAATCCTGCTTGTCCTTTTTATATGTTATTGTTCTTCTATTCCTGTTTGATACTTTATTTTTTGTGGTATTGTATTGTTGTCTGGTTTGACTGTAAAGATTTTGATTTTATTTATATGTGCTCTTAATAAAGCTGATGTTGACTTTTGTCTGGGTGTTATTAAGCAGGATTGTTACACAGTTATTCAAACTTCAACGTGGGACTAAGTGCCTTTGTCAGGGAGGGAAAAAAAACATTCCTTTGTTATTCCTCTAAAATGATCTTTAATTAATTATCTTTAAGCACATTGGTGAAAAGTTGAAGGAGAATTTGGATCTTTATGTTCTTAGACCTGTTTTATGCAGAGAGGTTTTTGGGGATTCGTAGAGTGAGATGATAACTGTGATAGGGATGGATTTCACCTGTTATTATTTGATGTAAAAGCAGAAATCATGTGAAATAGAGGAGAAAGTATCGACCAAAGCAGTGATGTTTGAAGTCACATTGGCTGACTCTTTTGAATATAAACATATCTGAACTCCAGACCATTTTCAGTGGTCATGAATTAACAATAAATGTAATTAATCTACAGAAACCACTTTTATTCTGAAAAAAGGCTGAAACTGGTGATAATTTAAAACGATCATGGCAAAAGTTGCAATCAGCAAAACACCAGTCAAAATTAGAAAAACAGAAGCTGGAAGCTAAAATGAGGAAAAACAGTAGCTGAATGCTGTAACTATCAAAACACTGGCTAAAAGCTTTAATCCACCAGAGCAGTGGCTAAAAAGCTAATAATAGAGCTCGAAATGAAGGAAGTCAAGTCTAGTTTGTTCCAAAGAGCACAAGGTTTTTAGGATTTTCCATCAATTTCAATTTGAAAAAATGTAAATGTAAATTTCTAAATGTATAAAAGTTACAAAAACCAAAGGCCATAATGTCCTGAACAAGCTGGAGGTTTTTGATATCTTGACTAGTCCGAAAATGTAGAAACTTTAAACAGGAAAACAATAAATAAGTGACATGGAAACTGGAGTTTCTGTGTGGCTGTGGCCTAATTGGTGTTTAAGACACAGCAAACTTTAAATTATTCATTTTCTGCACCCCACAAAATACATTTAAAATGAAATACAATCTTGCTCATGGACTCGGATTGGAACCTGAGACCTTCTTGGTCTTTTTTGTTCTTTTAGATTTTATAAACTGACAAACAGGAGAGCAGAAAAAAAAAAAAAAAAAACTGTCCAACACTGATACAGAATGGCTCAAGGCCTACTGTCCATGTGGAAGACAAAAAAATAAAATAAAATAACAGAAATACTAATGAGTTACTTTCTTTATTTCGTAATGTTGTTAACATATTCTGAGGTCATTGGGCGTGGGTGTGTTTTGTTTGAAGTGTGAAACAAAATAATTATAAAACCAAGCCATTGATCATCTGTGTGTGTGTGTGTGTGTGTGTGTGTGTGTGTGTGTGTGTGTGTGTGTGTGTGTGTGTGTGTGTGTGTGTGTGTGAGTGTGGAGAGGCTCTGCCCTGCCCGGGGCCCAACAATGAAACAGATAAATCTTGTATTTGTTGTTAATTGCGGTTTTATGAAGTGTCCCACACCGGCCCCGTGGAGCGCGCGCTCTTTAGCCAATTGAGTTTGCAGGCCCCCGGAATTGGATCTTAATCTCGCGCTGTCTATTTGGCACTTTGATTGATGCCCCCGGCTCGGCGGAGGGGCGGGCGGGCCAGCCTCACTCCCCTGCTCGCGCACACAGAGGGATGCGCACACGCGCGTCCGCAGCTCTCCAGATAACGAGCGAAGGTCGAGCGGAGAGGAGAGCGCAGCCCGGAGAGCCGAGGGAAGTGGCGCGCGGAGCATCCTGTGTTCCTCGCGCGGGAGCTGCAGGAGGAGGAGGAGGAGGAGGGGGAGACCCGCCATGGACCACATCGGGATCCTGGGGGCGCACTTGCAGCAGCACGCGCACGTGGAGCCCATCAGCTTCGGCATCGACCAGATCCTCAGCAGCGTGGAGCAGAGCTGCATGCTGGGCGCGAGGATGCACGAGGCGGACTACGGCCACCCGGCGTACGGCGGCGCCGGCGGAGGCGGCGGAGCGGGCGGGGGCTTCGCGTGCGGCGGCAACGGCGGCTACGGCGGCACGGGCGGCTCGTGCGCCGCGGCCGCGCTCGGG